>NC_045439.1:19654528-19782919 GCF_002776525.5 Piliocolobus tephrosceles
TAGATAGATAGATAGATAGATAGATAGATAGATAGATAGATAGATAGGGGATACACATATAAATATTATATATATCCAGCCAGCAGGATTTTTGAATAATGTCAAAGCCAGGAATATTTCCAGCAGTCCATGAGGTGGAGGAAAAGCTGAAAGGGGCATATGACCTCACATATGACTTACTGGAAAAAACAGAAGTAAGTGAATCTGGAAGTCTAAAGCTTCTAGCAGCTACTGCCCTGGCAGATGTAAACAATTTGGCCAAGTACTCTGTTGGGATAGACTCACTGCATCCAATTTTGCTTTTTTACATCATGCTACCTTGTTAAACTCATTTATTAGTCCTTATAGCTAATTTTGTTGGGTTCCCTCAGATTTTCTAAATAGATAGTTATATTTTCTGAAAATAAAAATAATTTAACATCTTCCTTTCAAATCTACATATTTTTATTTCTTTTTCTCATCTGACTTCACTGTTGAACTTCTACTCCAAAATTGAATGGAAGTGCTGAGACTAGACATTGTTTTTTGTTCCTGATCATAGAAAAAAAAGCATTTAGCATTTTACCATTAAGTATAATACTTTATATAAGTTTTTGTCATATGCTTTCCATCAGATTGAATAAATCTTCCTAGGTTGCTGAGAGATTTTATAAAACTGGACATTGGCTTTTGTCAAGTGCTTTTTCTGTGTCATTGAAGTAATCATTTTTTTTTTCTTTTTGAGTTGTTAATTTGGTGAATTGCATTGACTCATTTTAAAATATTAAACCAATTTTACATTTCTTGGATAAACTTCACTTGGTTATAATAGATATAATAAATATATTTCTATAGTTTGAATATATTCCCTCCAAAATTCAGGTGTTGAAACTTAACGGCCAATGCGTTAGTATTAAGAAGTGGGGCATTTAGGAGGTGATTAGGCCACGACGTCTGTCCCTGCATTAGTGAGATTCAGGTCCTTATAGGAAAGGCTTCTTCAGGCAGCTTTTGGTTCTCTTATCCCTCTGCCTTCCACATGTGAGGACACAGCACTCCTACATCCTAAAAAGTTCAGCAACAAGGCACCATCTTGGAAACAGACATACCAGGCCCTCACCTGCCAGAACCTCCATAATTGTATATGCTAATAATATTTTGTTTAAATTGCTTGCATTTACATTTATGAATGTTATTGGTCTATAGTTTTATTGTAATGTTTTTGTCTAATTTCTGTATAAGACATTAGAAATAAATTGAAAGTGTTGCTTCCTCTTAAATATTCTGAAAGAATTTGCATAGAACTTATATACTATTTATTCCTTACATGTTTGGTGAAATTTACCAGTAAAACCATCTAAGACTAATGTTTCTTTGTGAGAGTTTTAGGTAGCATTGCAAGTTTTTTGTTTGTTTGTTTGTTGTTTTTTTTTTTTTTTTAAATACATGGTGGACTTTAGGTTTTCTAGCTCTGGTTGAGTAAGCTTTCATTATTTTCAGCTTTCCAAGGAATTAGTCCATTTTAATCTAGCTTGTCAAATTTACTGGCATAACATTGTTCATGGTGCTCACATATTATCCCTTTAATATCTGTAGAATGTGTGGTAATGTCACCGCTCTCATTCCTGATTTTGTCAATTTGTGTCTTTGCTCTTTTTTTCCTGATAATTTGGCTAGAGGTTTATCAATATTATTGATCATCTCAAAGATTCAGCTTTTTAATCTCTTGTATTTCTCAATGATTTATGTTCCTACTTCACTGATTTCTTTCCTGATCTTTGTTATTCATTTTTTCTACCTTCTGTACTTTATTTGCTTTTCTTTTTCTAGTTTCTTTTTGTTAAAGTTGGTATCACTGTGTTGTGACTCCTATATTCTAATATGGGCAGAAAACATTATTTTTCTGTTTTAACTCTAAAATTCTAGCTCAATAATCCTCTAAAAATTGCTTAAACTCTAGGACTGTCTATCCTCTTATCTGTCAAATGGGAATAACAATCCCTGTCTGATTAAACTCACCATATTTGCCTGGTCAACTCTCAAGAAGCAAGCCATGATAATATATGGCAAAAAAGGATTAAATAGTATTAAGGGTCAAACAAGCATGCGGTATTATTTTATTTGGTCATTTCTCACAACTCTAAACTGCCGAAATAACCTTAAATATTTTATAAAATCAAATCAAGGACAACATTTTCTACCTTGTTTTTCATGCATATAGTTTTGTGGAAACCTTCTATACAAAATGCTGTCAGTTCCATCCAATAGGTTGCCTAGGGTAAATTATTGGTATATTTTTTCAAATATATATACCTTTTCCGAAGTCAACTTTATATTGTGTGAAGAAAACCTCCCTCCTTTCCTTTTGAAGTGATTTTAGGAGCAGGTGGCATAGCTTTAGAGGAGTCTGTCTCCCCTGAAGGCAGGTCTGTTATTGATCGGCACTGAAATGAATGCTCTGCTCTCAACAATCCTCCATATTGATTATCTGCTCACTTCACCAATTAAAGCAGCAGGCAGAGAGTTAATGTTTTACCTTAGGGTTCAGTTTTGGACTAGTAAACTATTCTTCTTTTTGCATTTTTCTTTGATCCAGAATTCAGATCCCCTCAGGGTTTTGCCTTCATTGCTTCAGAATGCATGAAGTTTTCATTACAGACAATTTTCAAATGTCTTTGATGATCGGCAAACAAGGAGAACTAGAAGAAGCTGAATTGAATTCGTAGGCAAGTTTAACTAAATCATGAAAAAAAATTGAAAGAATTTACAAATAAATAAAAAGATCTCATGTTTAGTAGTCATAGATTAAAGGATGGAAGTAAATCCAGTCACTCTTCAATCTACTTACCAAATATTCACTGAGTGACATCTGCCTACCTGCCAGGCATGAGTCACATTACCAGGGACACAGTGGTGGCCAAGGTGAGCATAATCATTTATAAAATGTGTATTCTCATTCTTCCAAATAATAAAGTTGGCTTGAATTTGGTACTTTCATCTATCTAGCAAACTGATTGAAAGTCACTACTACACCTGAATAGTTTCTCATTTTGCCTCCAGAAAGATTTAGTTGTTCATTAGCTCTGCTAAGTACAGAAGACATAAAAAGAAAAGAGAATTCTTTCCCTCAAGGAGGTCACAATCATTTAAAAAGAGAGACACACTTTGCTCAGTAGAAAACTAATGATTTATAAACCTACACCAACATGCACAAAAACACATGCAAAATGCTGGGTTTATAGTAGTCAGTCTCTTGACCTCAAGATCACCCTGGGGCAAGGTAGGAAGTCATCTTCATCTGATGATAAGACAAGTGAGCCTGTGAAGTCTTGAAACTCAGGTAGTGAGATTCTCTCACTAAATTGTTGTGTCAACAGAGAAATTCTCAAGTTGCCATGCTGGTGTTAGGCCTGTTGTCTAGCCCAACAGTCTTACTTCTGTGTCCTCATGTAGTCTTGCCTAAGGTGGTCCTTTCTGGCTGCAACCTGCCTTCATGGAGCCACAACACTGCAATATCAAGATGACTTTGATACTCTTTTATGACATGCTGCTCAGCAAATCTCATTTCAACCTTTTTCTATATGCAAAACCTGGAGCTTCTAGAGTATTCCCAACTTCTTATATGAATTTCCTTTCATTTTCTCCCCTTTTTGGCAAAATAAAATATAACGAGCCTTCCAAAAAAAAAAAAAGATTCTATTCTGGGTCTCTCTTTGAAAATATACAGGTAATACCTTGTATCCCTTCCAGATGAAGACACCCCTTCTCTCTTCATTACTGGATATAGACAGAATGAATATTATTTTCTGCAGGCAAACAGAACAAACCATGAATTGAGTTTCCTACAGATAACCGTAAAACCAAGCCTTTGAAGGACACTCAACCATTGCTGTGGTGTTTTAATCTTTTGTTGAACAATGTACATTGAAAGTTATAGACTTAATCAATGCTCAGAGAGCCAGAGCAAATTAGAAGAGAAACTTAGAGAATATTCAAGTGGTAGTGTGTTGAATTTATTCTAGGCAGAGATATTAAAAATTGTTTCTACTCCTCAATCCTCATCATCAGAGGGTCAGGTGTTAATACTTCCCTCAAGGTAGTTTAAATAGAATAGATCCATGAATCAACTCCTCATATGCCCATAATAAAAAGAGGAAACAGGGAACAGTGATTCCTTATAAAAGTAAGTCGTGGGTGGGAAGGGAACCTTTTCAGAACGTTCTATAGACTGAATGCTGTTCCTCCCCGAATTCATATGCTGAAGCCCTGACTACCAGTATAACCCTATCGGAGATGAGTCTTTAGAAACTAATTATGGTTTAATGAGATCATAAGGGTGGGCCTTAATCCGATAGGATTAAAGTCATTATGAGAAGAGGAAGAACACTCTCTCTTTTTCCTTTCTCTCCCTTATATGAGGATATAGGTAGAAGGAGGTTGCTATCTGAAAGCTCTCATAAGAAACTGAATCAACTAGCACCTAGATCTTGGACTTCTATATTAATTAGCATTCTCCAGAGAGACAGACCAATAGGATAGATATAGATACAAATATATATGTATGTACATATAGAAATAGATGTAGCTATAAATTTATGAGAGGTGATTTGTTAGCAGAGTTGGTTCCCAAGATTATGGAGGCTAAGTCCAACAATAAGTTGCTTGCAAGCTGAAGAACCAGGGAAGCTGGTAGCGTGGCTCTGTCCAAGTCCAAAAGCCTCAGAACCTGGGATTGAGAAGCTAATGGCATATCTTTAATCTGATATCAAAGGCCTGAGAGCCCAGGCGACTGATGATGTAAGTCCTAGAGTTCAAAAGCCAAAGAACCCGGTGTCCTGAAATCCAAGGGCAGGAGAATAAGGGTTTTCCAGCTGGGCCACCAGCCAGTTGGATGCTTCCCTCCTAAGTCAAAGGCAGATCTTCCCCACTCAGTCCACCCACTCACATGCCAGTCTCCTCTGGAAACTCCCTGAAAGACACACTCAGAAATAATGCTTCATCAGCTATCTAGGTATCCCCTAATCTAGACAAATTGATACCCAAAATTAACAATCATAAATTTCCACCTCCAGAACTGGTGAGAAAATAAGTTTGTTGTTTAAGCCACCCATTCTATGTATTTTATTATGGTAGCCTGAGCAGCCAAAGACAAAAATAAAGTCTCTTGAGAAGAGTCTCCTTTGTTCTTGCTGGCCAAAATGGTGTTTCATGCTTATGTCTAAACTAATCACTTTGAAGGGCAAGTCATGGTTTAAGACAATGGTACTCAACCAATCAAGTGTGATTTTATCCACAAAGGACATTTTGGCAATGAGGGAAGAAGTTATTTTTTATTGTGACAACTGGGATCAGCATCTCATGGGTAGAGGTCAGAGATATTTGAAAGAACCTAACACTTCTCATCTCCCACAGCAAAGAATCATCCTGCCCCAAATGTCAATATTGCCAAAGTTGAGAAACCGTGATCTAAGTGAATCATAGATATTCTCACAGATGTCTTGAGCTTTGTATTCTTTAGATAAATTCATTGAACATTAGTGGTATGCTGACAAACCAGGATAAATGCTATTTCTGTTCCTTAAGAAGTATGAGGAAGAGGCCAGAGGTTGCTGATTCCTCCAAAGGCTCTCACAACAATAACAAGAAGTGGGCAAGATGCACAGTGTAAATTGTTGACTTGAGACCAGATTTCCATCTACTACTGGCCAGGAAATTGCACCCCCTACTGCATCTCTATGGAAGCATACTGATGCTGCTGGGGCTGTGTCTAGTCTTTTCTAAACAGACATTCTGTGTTGTATGTGCATTCTATTGATGTTCAGCCCTGCAGGAGTTGGGGGAATGGGAAAGATGAAGAGAAGTGGGAAGATGGGATGATAGATTTCCATCCTGTTGCTACACTCACCAATGATACACATCTCCCCTGCTTCAGGTCTTCACGCTCATCTCTGTCTCCCATATTTCCTAGATTTCAAATCTGGATTTTGAACTAATGGTGTCTGATAAGTGTGTGTGGGATTAAGGTAGAAAGGGCCTTCACAATAGCTCTACCAGCATTTAACTCTTCTGTTTTCTTCTCTGACTCTACCTCTTAATCCAGCTCACAGAACATTTTTCAAATGTGGTGATAATGTTGAACTCTATCTGTGTTTTTAGAAAGCAGCAAAGGTTAATAAATTCCTTTCTCCTGTTCTTTTCCAGAAAAAGTTACAGCAAAGAAATATTTCCAGATAAGACCAGCCTTCACCTTTATTCATGCCTTCCTTGTTTTCCAGCCTTTATAAAATCCAAAGCCTCCTTTTAATTTAAGATGTCCTCCATTAATTAACTTCCTCCTTATAGCAATAGTCTGGTAAAATCATCTCCTTACTGTGTGGTGTGTTTTGTCTTTCTCACTCAATAGACAGAAAGATTGGCTGTTATTGACCATATGTTCTTCAGTGTCTACTGTTTATGACATATATTTTATGCCTTCAGTCATTCCAGGCTCTGAATTTTTATTTTAAGGGGAATAAAAGTCCTCAAGACATTTACTTTTGTACAAAATGTGTGCTAAGAATTTAAATATCTATTTAAAATTCAAAAGAGAGCACTGAGCCTTCTTTGTTGCATGTGTACCCTAACTGGAGGGACAAAATTATAGAATGCCATCCCAGTTGCATAAAAGAATGAGTAATGAGTATAAAAAGCAGAGGTTAATTTCTGATAACATGAAGGTTTAATCACATACTGCATATGAAGCACTTACAGTAGTTTCTGGTCTATGACAGGTATTCAATAAATTGAACTTTATTATCTTGACCATTCTTATCATCTTTGCAAAATATTTCGGTCATTGGAGACTTTTGGACACTTTGGCTTAAGTAACAGTCTCTTTCAATGCTGCTGCTTTTCTTTATTTTTTAAACTTACTTATCTTAAGGGCTTGGATCATAAACTAGTATAATCACCTAAAAGGGTTTGGCACCCCTTGAAATAAAGGAGATATATTTTTTTAAGCCCACATATAATCTTCCCAGAGCTTTTAGTTTATTCTCAAGAATAAAAGCATAATGTGGGAAGTAAAGGAAGGATTACTGTTCAGGGAGATATAATACAAAGCTTGGAAAGGAATTTTTTAAACTGAAATTTGCAAGTGCCAGAGCTTTGAAAAAAAAATTAAATAAAGCTTTTGTGTGGTCCCTGACTTAGAAAACAAAATCTGGAGGAAATTACTATTGGAGTAAACAGTGGGATCTGAGCTTTGCCTGATAATCTGAGAAACTGGAAATTAATTTAAGCAATGAATAAAACTGTCAGGCTAAAACCTAATTGGGAACATCATAGAAAAAATATGCTGAAGCTTATTCTAGAACTTACAGTGTTTCAAGAAACTACATAGAATATACTTTTCATTGTAATCTTATTGTTTAGTCCACTAGTTTTACCTATTTCAAAATTATTATTAACATAGTGGGAAGCATAGATATGGATTGATAGTATTACTATACAAACATATACGTGTAATATTCCAGTACTTTTTAATATCTAATATAATATTTTTCTCAGAAAAATATTTTCTGAGGAAATGAGTAGCAACCTAGTCTTCATGTACCACAAAATACTTTTTGTCAAATAAAAGGAAACCACATCACTCAATAGTGGTATTTTAAATAATACCATAAGCTATTACATAAAAATCAAAACTTGAAGTAGCATTTTACAATTTTTAAAGTATTTCTCTATTAAACAAGATTGCAATGGTCTTAAAAGACAGAATTAAAGGGGAAAAACATAATAGATTAAAATATAATAAATTGTTATTCTCTTCTGCAAACTTTTTTATCTAAAAGGTTTAGTTACTTATGAGAATGCATAATTATAACTATACAAAAAGTGTGCTGCAAGGGACAACTACAAATTGTCTACAAAATATTTGGGGGTTAACTGACTCCATTCTCAGGGAACTATTTTGTAATTTGTGAATAACTGAGACCAAAGCAAAATAAGTATTTTCTGTACTCATGCAAACCTATCTTGCCCATTGGAGACTCAGTTGACTTATCTTCCCCTGTCCCCATGGAAAAGTCAGGGGCCATTTACTTGTTCTTTTGCTTCAACAGTCTTTTCTCCATGTAAATTTTTGCTTCTTTGACTTCTTTTCTGAATCAATTATAATGTCTGTCCAGTTCCGTTAATGAATTTAATAAAAATCCCTAACCAGTGTTCATTTTATTTCTGTGTGAGAGTCATAATTTTACATGTTTTTAACAATTATCCTTGAATGTAACTTATGCAGACACTTGCTGAAGAATGCAGCTTGATTCAGTTATCAGGCTGAGGAAGAGGCGTTGAATCCCGCATGCATTTTTGCACGCCTACTCTGTGTGTAGAAATAAGTGACATACTAGAAACTAAAGGGACAAATATCTGAATTACACATGCATTTCACATAAGAAACAGAAAATGTAATAGACTGTGTTGTGATATAACTAGTCATAGGAGAAAAAAAGGACTTGAACTAGGTGCTCAGTAAAGTGCTATAAGAATACAAAGAAAAAAATTATTTCACGTGCTCAGAGAGAACAACCAGTCTGTTCTTCTCTCATGAAAACATGTTCTCATCAATGACACCATTTTTCTGTTGCTTATAATAAACTGTTTTGCATTCACTGTCTGATATGGACATAATTAATTCAAGTGTTTTAACACATAATTTTTGTTCTATATTTGTCTCTATAGGGTTTCTCCATCTTGGTGCTATTGATATTTTGTGCAGGATAATTCATTGTTGCGAGACCTGTTCTGTGCATTGTGAAATGTTTGGCAGCATTCCTGGAAACCACTATCTTGTGACTCATTAGATACCAATATGGCTGCACCCTGAGTTATAACAACCAAAAATGTCTCCCAACATTGACAAATGTTCCCTTTCTGAAGATAAGGAGCAGCATTGCTCCCAGTTGAGATCTACTGCTATAGATTTTACAAATACAGCAATTAAACACTAATCTTATTACCCATACTCCCTCACCCTATGACTCTTACATGTTTATTCTCTGTTATAGTTAATGAGTTCACTGATTCACCAAATCTCTAAGATCTAAAACCGCAGAGCCATATAACATTACTTTCTTCTTTCTAAGTCTTATTCGTTCAGAAGCCCTGTTGATCCTCCATTAGCTGTCACTGTATTCTTCCACTTCTTTCTACCTGTATTACCACTACTTCAGTTCAATTTGTTGACTTTTGCCTAGATGCTTTCAACAGGCTTTGTTTTAATTTTTCTACTTCTCTATCTCTTTAGTTTACTATTCTTTTACTGGCAAACTTACACTCTTGATAATTCAAATTTTATGAAATCATGTAAATTTCAAGCAAAAATAACAAATTTTAAAAGCAATTGAAGGTGAAGTTTATTGACTGATAATTTCCATTAAAAAATCACCAAATTAATTTCATGATAACACAAGCCATATTTTTGCTTACGGTGGAAATGCTTAGCAGCATCTCAAAAAAGAAAGATCAAGGGAAAGAGTATTTGTAAAGCTCAGTGGGGAAACATTGGGTTAAGGCGAACGATCAATGCATAGATCTGATTAAGATCAAGCAAAGTTCATAATACAATACTTTAAGGTTGGTAGATCCAGAAGACAAAATGATTTGTACAAGCTTAAACACTTGTTGGTTGAGTCTAGTGTTCTCAGAAGGTACGATTTACCCTGATGGATGCAAGTTGTTCAGATAAATGGATTTTTAGAAAGCTCCTAAAGCAATTACAATGACTTGGAACTTCTTCACTCAGAGCAAGAATTTTATGAAATAGCAAAGTCAAACTTATGCAGTGAACCATAAACTGGGTGACTAGAGATAGTTTCAATTCCCAAGTCCAAAGTTCTAATAGGACAAGTAAGGCTTTTGACAAATGAAACAATCTAGCCCTTTCCAAATTTTGATTATTATGTATAGACCCTACCTGGCTTGCTCCCTCCTGGTCCAGCCATGGGAAAGCTATTCTTCCATAACCACATGCTTTCTGACCCCCTAGTCTTTTTGCAGGAAAGAGAGAGAAATTATCACATGTTAAAACTTCCTCAGAAGGTTATTCTACATTATATCAGTCAGGTTCAAAGTAACTCATTCCTTGGATGTATTAATTACTGTTGTATTTTCCAGATGAAAACATTAAGGTAGAGAATGGGATTTTTTTTCTAGGTCATGTAAATGTTAAATTGAAAGAATTGACTTAGAGGTCAATTTGATTCCATGCCCAAGTTCTTCACAGAATTACACATCCTTGTTTATTTTTTACCTGAATTCCCCAAAGAAAAGGGGTCATGCTCCACTCTTGGCTCTGAGAACACTTGACCATTTCTAATACTACAACATTTAGACGCATTGAAAGATAATTTTAATGTAACAGGGTACATCTCATGTTCATTATTGATGTGAATAGTGTTATTATTGTGGTATCACCAACAAATATTAATAGCATACAGTCTGATATTTAGTAAGCATCAAATGTATATTGGGTCTGTTATGATTTAGGCTAAATGAGCAAATACTGTGCATCATAACTTTTGACGTTGCTTATAACTAACTGACTAGTTTTACCCGGGTCTGTGTGTGTGTATTTATGTGCGTGCATGCAACTTAAAACAGGAGGAGAGAGAGAAAAGGAGAGATAGGGGCTATATATTTATCTTCTAATCTGAATTACATAAAAATATATTATAGCTGTGTATGTTCCAAAATGGAACAAATTATTTAAAATAAGAGTGTATGATATACCTGACAACAGAAACATTCGCTAGATGTATTTGACATAAAAATAAAAATCAGAGTGCTTTAAAAATATTATCTTATTGGAAAAAAATATGTTCATAAAAGCTCTAGGTGAGGAGAAGCAGTAATGAGATTGAGCATAGAGCACAATAAGTAATCCCAACTTTATCCTATCTTGTTTATATCTTAACAGTTTTCATCCAAAAACCTACATGTATTGACAACTCAGTAAGTACCATTGTCATTAGCAGCAGCAGTTAGTAGGATACTATTATTCTTATTTATTACACTCCAGCAAACATAATATTGTATTCCATTGTCTTCAGAACTTTTTAGTTCTATTTGAAGCCAGAGTGGATTATGGCTTTAAAAAAAAAATCTTCTCTGGGTCAAAGATGTTTCTGGATCAGGATTTTGAAAGACAGAGTCCAAAGATTAAAGAGAGATCAAGCTGTTCTTGGTCTCTTTATTAGTCTCCCTCTTACTTTTTTCCCCTTTCTCTGTTTTGTGAGCATCCATGTAGAGAAGGGTGATCTTTATTATGGCAGAATATAAGAGTGGCCATGCTCTTATATTCTATTGGCATGTATAATATAATTCTATTATATTATATTGGCAACTTGCTCTGACAAACTGACCAAAGTCCTCCTCCCTAGTCCAAGGATACATTACAAGGGCTATGAATTTTTACAAGGAGTTACTGTGATGTGAAAACCTGAAAGCCTACTTCAAAATGGCTAGTTCAAAAAGAGTCTGTTGATGTTTATGAGGCATTCAAAATACTCTGTGGGCATTAAAAAAAAAAAAGAGAAATCTTAAGATGAAACCCAGATGAGGATAAAAAGCACAGGGGAGAATCAGATCAAATATTTTGATAGAGAAACAAAATTACCCACCCAAAGGGTGTGGGAATGACAGGGGTTGAAATCCAAACACAGAAATAGGAGACTTAAAATAAATTGATACAATCAGGGAAAAATAAACTAAATTGTTGGGCCAACTAGAAATAAAGTACTAAAATTGGAGCCATGTGTGTGACAATGGGCGGATGACATATGAAGCATTACAGAAATGAGACTCACTCCTGAGGATGCTGAACTATTCATAGGACACACGGAGAGGGCTCCCACATTGGCAAAATGAAGATAAAAAATGTGGTGACTGTCTGTCACTTAACTGGAGTATTTAGTGGCTCCAGAAATGTAGGAACCAGCTTGCTAAAATGTAATCAGTCATTTGTCCCTGGGTCACTGCAGAGAATAATGAAAGAGAGAATGCACAGTGGTCCCTGGACAGAAAGAAAGGAAAGACTGATGGACAAAGAAACCACAATTATGTGAAATTTCAACATCTCTTCAAAATTAATTGCTGGGCCTCTGAGGCACAGAGTAGTAAAGACGGGAATGAAGAATGAGGCAATTGACTATTTCCTGAACCAAGATATCACAACTTTAGATTTTCTTGTGGCATGATCCAGCCTTACCCAGTAACTGAGATAACTTTACTTATTTTTTAAGATTAAAACTAGATTCCTGCCCCAAGATGAAAGTTCGAGTTTCAATGATCTATGAATGAATATAAATAAAATCGCTTTCCTCATAGGCTTCAGCAGGGAAACAGGAAGGAGTAAATAGTTTTAGTAATTATGAGAAAATTTTGCTCCTTGTGAGAAAAGGAACAAATGACAAAAGAGACATAGAACATTGTAAAGGCAAGTGTCACAGCTGGAATGACTTCATCAATGGAAAACATTAATGATGTTGTAAGAACTCAAGTTAATACATGCATAAACTACTTGATAAGAAATAAAATAATTTAAAAATTAAGCAATTAAATATAATAGTAAACAAGAAAATAATATATTCAAAATGTAGAGAAACTGGTCAGATCATCAAAAGGTAATATTTAGATTTGTTTTTTTCCTGTGTCATTATAATAGAAATCATTAAATAATTCACTAAAACTTAAGACAAAAGAAAATTTTACCTTACAGAAAAATACAATTTAAATAAAATGTTCTTCTATACTTCTAAGACTTATCATTGTGCTTTCGAGAGTCTATTATTAAGAATCATTATTCATTCTCTTCAGCCAATGGTCTATGCCTCATTTCTCCAGGGGAAACTTGGGAAATACATCTATGATAGACCAGTGAGCATTGAGGTAGAAAGTGAACACGAGGCTTCTTTTTGATGTCAGAATTTATCTCCAACTGAAAAATATAAAGACTTTTGAGAAATCACTTTAATACATAAAAAATTTCATTGCATAGCTATATACTCCAAAACATATCATTCCACTGACTATATTATTTAACAGTTATATTATTCTTATTATATCAAACACTTCGCAAATTGGGAAAATTTGCATCAGATACAATGTAATTTGAAGGGCTCTATCTAATCGACTGGTCATTTCAGAGTATTTTAGAAAAGTCAAAAATGTATCCTATAAAGGAATCATCATATCTTTGCTTAGGGTCCCTGAGTGTAAAAAAGAATGAACATTAGAATAACTCCTGTTAATGATAATGGTAATATCTCTCTTAATGGGAGACCACAGAGTACCAACAGCTATATTTCATAGGTTGCATGCATTAGTGTTAATCTTTACAACACTCTTTAAAATTTTTTTCTTTTTTCTCAATTGGAAAATGAGAAAAGTGAGATTCAAAGAGGTTAAAAAACCTACTCAAATCCCAAATGCAAATCTACTTTTTATTGTACAATAGCACTGAAGAATAGTGCTTGGTTTCAAAGTTGGCAATAATGTTGACTTAAAGATCATAAATAATGTTGTTTATAAAAAGTGTGCCCATTGTGTAAGTAATAAAACTCTTCCACCGATACAGCTACTAAAGCATTGTGTTTTTGTGAAAAGTATATCCCTATCATCAACTAGCTCAACTGACATGATCTTATATATAGAAATCCTAAAGACTACAAAAAAACTGTTAGAACTTAATAAATAAATTTAGCAAAGTTGCAGAATACGAATTCAACATACAAAAATCAGTTGTGATTATATACTCAAGCAATGAGGTATCTGAAAAAGTAATTAAGAAAGCAACCTCATGAATGATAGCATCAAAAAGAATCAAATACTTGGGAATAAATGTAACTAAGGGACTGAAAGATCTGTATACTGAAAACTATAAAACATCGTTGAAAAAAATTGAAGACACAAATAAATTAGAAGATATTCTGTGTTCATCAATCAGAAAAATCAATGTTGTCAGAATGTTCATAACACCAAAGGGATCTATAGATTCAGTGTAATCCCTATGAAAAGTCTAATGACATTTTTCAAAGAAATAGAAAACAAATAATTCTTATAGAACCAAACAGCAACAACAATGATAACAACAACAACAAATTCAAATAGCCATAGCAGTTTTCATCAAGAAGAACAAATCTTGGACACCACACACTATCTAACTTCAAAATACGGTAAAACCTATAGTAATCAAAATAGCATGGTACTGGCTTAAAAACAGACTACAGACCAATGAAAGAGAATAGAGAGCCCAGAAATAAACCCATGTGTGTGTTTTTTTTTCAATTGATTTTAGACAAAGGAGCCAAGAACACACAATAGAGAAAGAAAAAACTCTTCAGTCAATGGTGTTGAGGAAACTGGATATTCATATCCTAGTGAACCCTTATAATTTTATGTCTCAATAACTTCTATTATAAATGGAAGATGGACATTCTCATATCAAAAGTAAGGCTTATTTACCTTTAATGGTTTCCAGTTCTTCACCTCCCAGTTCCTCAAGGAGGTAGACCCAGATATTTGCTGTAAGCAACTGTCTACTGGTGACCCAATCCCTATGGATCAGCCATATAAGAGTGACTTTACTCACCCCACTGAACTCTTCGCTCCACATAGACTGCAGGGATATGCTGCAGTGATGATCTCTCTGTCAGGATGACTCCAGAGAACTCAGGGCTGCTTGCTCCAAACTCAACAATTCGATCTTTCTGTGAGAAACCTCCTTGGATAATGCCCTACTTTTTTGAATCTCTCTGTCTCTCTTTCTGTCTCTCTCTCTCTCTCCCTCTCTCTCTCTCTCTCTCTCTCTCTCACTCTGCCCTCTAACTTGCTAGTTAAGAACACTGCCATCTCCTGACTTCCTATCAGCTTTTATGGGCAACCCTCTTCTTCCTGGAATTTGTGACTACTCTTGTTATTTCATGCTTTGTTTTGCTGCCTTCCCCGTGTCTCACCTAATTGACACACATGACCCTAACTTTTCTTTTTATCAGCGCTATTATAGAAAGTGGCTATCTTGGCTTATGATCACTCTCCAAAGAGAGATTTTAAGACCAAACTAGGAAAAAAATCACCACACATTCGTAAGAATGAAATTGGATTCTTATCTTGCACTAGATACAAAAATTAACTCAAAATCCATTAAAAACTTAAACATAGGATGCAAAACTATAAAACTACTAGAAAAAAACATAGGGAAAAACCTTCTTGACATTGGGTTTGAAACAGATATTTTGGATATGATCCCAAACTACAGGCAACAAAGGCAAGAAGAGACAAAGGGGTTTGGATTAAACTAAAAAAGCTTCTTCATAGAAAAAGAAATAATCAACAGAGTGTAGAGATAATCTATGCAATAGGAAAATATATTTTCATATGAGATATCTGATAAGAGGTTATATATTCAAAATATGTAAGGAATTTGAATAACTCAATAGCAGAAAAACAAACAACTGATTAAAAAATGGGCAAAGGATCTAAAAAGACATTTTTCAAAAGAAAACATACAAGTAGTCAAAAGGTATATAAAGCTGCTCAATATTACTAATTATCAGATAAATGTAAATTACAACCATAATGAGATATCACCACATACCTGTCAGGGTGACTACTATGAAAAAGACAAAAGACAAGTCTTAGCAAAGATGTAGAGAAAAGAAACCCTTGCACACTGCTGGTGGGAATGTAAATTAATGCAGTCACTATGCAAAACATTATGGAAGTTCTGAAAAAATTAATAATAGAACTACTATATAACCCAGTAGTCCCCATATTGGTGAAATACCCAAGAGAAATAAAATTAGTATGAGCAGAAAAACAGCCTATTGGACAGCAAGAGTGATACCATTTTGATGCAAACCTACCACCACGGATGACTGACGTTTGACTCCTTGACTGATGTTTGACTCTCACATGGGTATAAAGATACTATCTGAGACAGGGTAATGAGTAAACAAAAGAGGTTTAATTGACTTACAGTTCTGCATGTCCGAAGAGGCCTCAGGAAACTTACTGTCATGGTTGAAGGCAAAGGAGAAGCAGGTACCTTCTTCACGAGGCAGCAGAAGAGAGGGAGAGTGCAGGGGAAACTGCCACTTTTAAAACCTTCAGATCTCATGAGAATGCCCTCACTATCATGAGAACAGCATGAGGGAATTACCCCCAGGATCTAATCACCTCCCACCAGGTCACCACCTCCACATGTAGGGATTACAATTTGAGATGAGGTTTGTGGGGGGACAAAGAGCCAAACTATATAATTCAGTCTCTGTCTCCTCCCAAATCTCATGTCCTTTTCACATTTCAAAACCAATCATGACTTTTCTACAGTCCTCCAAAGTTTTAACTTATTCCAGCATTAACTCAAAAGTCCAAGTCCGAAATCTTATCTGAGACAAGGCAAATCCTTTTCCCCTATAACCCTGCAAAATCAAACAAACAAACAAACAAACAAAAAACATGTTAGGTACTTGCAAGATACAGTGAGTGTACAGGCATTGGGTAAATGTTCCAATTCCCAAAGGGAGAAATTGGCTAAAACAAAGGGGTCAAGGGCACCATGCAAGTTTGAAACCTGACAGGACATTCATTAAATCTCAAAGCTCCAAAGTAATCTCTTAGACTTCATACCTCACATCCAGGGCATGCTGATACAAGGGGTGGGACCCCATGACATTGGGCAGATCTGCCCTATGGTTCTGCAGGGTACAGCCCCTGTGGCTGCTTTCACGGATTGGCATTGAATGCCTGCTGCTTTTCCAGGTGCATGGTGCAAGTTGTTGGCAGATGTATCATTCTGGGGTCTAGAGGATGGTGGCCATCTTCTCATAGATCCAGTAGGCAGTGCCCCAGTGTGGATTCTGTGTGGGGGCTCCAACTCCACATTTTCCTTCTGCACTACCCTTGCAGAGGTTTTCCATGAGGACTCTGCCCCTGCAGCAGATATCTGCCGGGACATCCAGGCATTTCCATACATCTTTTGAAATCTAAGCAGAGGTTCCCAAACCTCAACTCTTGTATTCTCTGTACCTGCAGGCCCAACAGCACATGGGAACCAAGGCTTGATTTCCTTGCCTCTGAACCAATGGCCTGAGCTGTATCTTGGCCCCTTTTAGCTACAGCTGGAGCTGGAGTTATGTGACACAGAACACCAAGTCCCAAAGCTGCACAGAGCAGCAGTACCCTGGACCTGGCCTAGGAAGCCATTTTTCCCTCCTAGACCTCCAGACCTGTGATGGGAGGGGCTGCTGTGAAGGTCTCTGACAGGCTCTGGAGAAATTTTGCCCATTTTCTTGGGTATTAACATTCAGCTCCTTGTTATTTATGCAAATTTCTGAAGCTGGCTTGAATTCCTCCTCAGAAAATGGGTTTTCCTTTTCTACCACATGGTCAGGTTGTAAATTTTCCAAGCATATATGCTTTGCTTCCTTGTTAAATATACGTTCCAATTTCAAACAATCTCTGTGAACTCATATAACTGAACATTTTCATTATAAGCTATGTAAACTTTTCAATGCTTTGCTGCTTAGAAATTTTTTACACCAGATACCATAAATCATCTTTCTCAAGTTCAAAGTTCCACAGATCTCTAGGGCTGGGGCAAAATACTGCCAGTGTCCATCTCTTTGCTAAAGCACAGCATGAATGACCCTTACTCCAGTTTCCAATAAGTTCCTTATCTCCATCTGAGACCTCCTCAGCTTGGACTTTACTGTCCATATCACAACCAGCATTTTGGTCAAAATCATCCAAGAAGTCTCTAGGAATTTCTAAACTTTCCCACATCATTGTGTCTTTTTCTGAGTCCTCCAAACTGTTCCAACCTCTGCCTGTTACCTAGTACCAAAGTCAATTCCACATTTTCAGGTTATTTTTATAGCAGTGCCCACTCCTGGTACCATTTTTCTGTATTAGTTCTCACACTGCTAAAAAGACACTATCTGAGACTGGGTAATTTATAAACAAAAGAGGTTTAATTGACTCACAGGTTCACATGGTTGGGAAGGCCTCAGGAAACTTACAATCATGGTGGAAGGTAATGGAGAAGCAGACACCTATTTCACAAGGCAGCAGCAGAGAGAGAGAGAGTGCTCAGAGGAAACTGCTACTTTTAAAACCAGTAGATCTGATGAGAACCCCCTCACTATCATGATAACAACATGGGGGAAATCGCTTCCATGATCCAATCACTTCCCACCAGGTCCCTCCCTCGACACGTGGGGATTACAATTTGAGATGAGATTTGGGTGGGGACACAGAGCCAAACCATATCATTTCTGCATACCGCAGCAAGGTCTTCAAACAATTTCCATAGCACAGATAACCTCTAAAAAATAAACTCTGCAAAAAAGTGCCTATACCATAGATAGCCCCTCATGAAAATGCTATCTAACCTCCTCAGAGGTCACACATTAGGCAAGAAAGTCCGACATGGTGCATGCTTTATCAAAAAATCTTATAAAGGATATTTTCTGGAGGGAGAGATCAGGGATCTGCTGTCTCATGGCCACCCAATATACGGCTTCTGTTCCTAAGTCCCTATTAAATGTTTCTTTCTGAGAAACTGTACTTGTCACACTCCTTATTTGGCCTCTCAGTTCCCTTGACCTTTGGAAGTAGGTTTGCTTGTAGCTGTTCACCACAGAAGAGTATGTCAAAGAGACGTCTGCATGCCCATGTTTTTTGCAGCATTATTCACAATAGCCAAGATATGGAATTAACATGGACTATTGAATGGCTACAGAAAATGGGTATATATACACAATGAAATACTATTCAGCCTTTAGAACAAAGGAAATCCTTTCATTTGTGACAACATAGACGAACCTGGAAGATACTATGCAAAGTGAAATAAAGTAAGCCAGATTGAAGGAGACAAACACTGCATGATCTCATCTGCATGTGGAATCTGAAAGGCTCATAGAAGCAGAGAGCAGAATGGTGGTTGCCAGGGGCTTGTGGGGTGAGTGGTGGAATGAGGAGATGTTCATCAAAAGGTACAAACTTTCAGTTTGATAGGATGAATACATTCTAGAGATCTACTGTTCAGCCTGGTGACTATAGTTAATGATATATTGTATTACACACTTGAAAATTGGTAAGAGAGTTTAGCTTTAATGTTCTCACCACACATACTAAAAAGTCATAACTGTGTGTGCTAATTGATATGGTAATTAGCTTGATCATGTTAATCGTTTCACAATATATACATATATCTGGCATATATACCATTTGACTCAGAATAAATGTCTTCAAATAGTTTAAAAAGTCTAACATTAGTTGTGGATATATGATGATTTTTCTTTTCAGCTTGATATTGACTCTGCTTTTTGTTCTTATTATTATTTGTGCATCTACAGAGGTAATAACAACGACAATGAATTCACCCTGATGATACAGATACTTCAGGAGAAAATAGAAAGATCTTTATGCTAGATCATCCAGTTAATTATGTTTATAGCAGAGATGGTTAATAACAGAAGTAAAAGGGAAGCCATGTATATATGTATAAAAGGAAATAGGTGGTGAAAATTTCCAAGTGTGATACAGCAGCCAGAAATCTCTCCTATAAATTTTGTTGTTATGCTATTTAATGTATGTGTTTCTTTATTGTAGGTTGAAAATGAATTGAGTGGATGGAATTTTTGAGCTTTAAAATATTTTAAGTATTTTTAAAAACCCTTTGAAATATTTGTAGAGATTTATTCTGAGCCAAATGTGGTGATCAAGGCCTGTTACACAGCTTTCAGGAGACCCTGAGAGTATGTGCCCAAGGTGGTTGAGGCACAGCTTGGTTTTACATATTTTAGGGAGACATAAGACATCAATCAAATACATTTAAGATATACAGTGCTTCAGTCCAGAAAGGGAGGACAACTTGGAGAAGCGACTTCCAGGTTATAGGTAGATTTAAAAATGTTCTGATTGACAATTGGTTGAAAGAGTTATTATCAATAGAAAGGAATGTCTGGATTGTAATAACAGGTTGTGGGGAAAATACTTCTATCATGCAGATGAAGCCTCCAGATAGTTAGTAGGCTTCAGAGAGGATAGATTATGAATATTTGTGTCCAGACTTATGGTCTGTGTTGATGTTAAACGTGGTTGGCTTTTTCTGTATTTCAAAAGGGAGGAGGGAATAATGAGGCATGTCTGACCCCTTGCTTCCCATCACGGTCTGAGTCAGTCTTTCAGGTTAACTTTGGAGTGCCCTGGCCTAGAGGAGGGAGTCCATTTAGATGGTTGGGGAGAGTGGGGACTCTTAACTTTATTTTTGATCAATATATCAAAGCATCACATTTAACACCATAAACATATGCAATTTTTGTTAATTATACCTCAATAAAGCTGGGAGGAAAAAAAACTGAGGTTGTTCATTAATAAGGTGGAAAAATAACTCCAAAAAAATAGTTATTCACGATTACTAAACTAAATTTATTATATTTCCTACTTGAACACGTTTTCAGCTTTCCAATTGATTATCTGGATAGTTCTTGTCTGTGACTCACTGTGATGTGAGGAAAAGTTTACTATACTATGTGAGAATGGTATCAAGTGTGTGCTGAAATTAATGTATGAGATAAAATTTCCAGCCTCCTTTCTTCCCCTCTCACTCTCTCTTTACTCCCTGCATTTATTTTTATATGAAAGTTACCATTTTTAAAAAAAATGTTTAGCGAATTACACATCACTTTGGTAAAATTTGTAACTTTTATGATCCAAGAATCACCACTACCAAAAAAAGTGTATCAAACTATTTTTTTAAGCATCCTAACAATTTCATTTTATTGCTTACATTTATTCTAAACTTGAGTTCCTTTCCTGAGTTCTCAGACTGAACATCATACCTATTGCACATACTTGCTATGCCCCATTAAATGCACAGTTGTCTGTGTCTCATCAGGGAGGTGGCTGCCCTTCAGTGGCGGGTGATGTAATCCTTGGTGTACATTGCATATGTCTGCGGAGGGCTTTGGCAGCTCCAGCCATGAACGGCTTTAATATATCAGATCAGTATGTGAACCAGTAGTAGAGGATTGCTGGAAAAGTTTCTGTAGCTAGCAAATATTTTAATGATGCATGTGGTAAAATTGGAGCCAGCCGGCCTTTCATCTACCCTCAATATGCCAACTTCCAATGATAGATAAGCTCTTTATATTTCTTGAGCTAAAGCACAGAATACAAGAAGATTTTCACTAAATAAGGGGCTCATTTTACACGGATGCTGAAGGGAAAAAGACATAAAGCCAATCTGGAATATAACCACATTTTTAACATTGCTTAAAATGGACCAGAGCACATGGATATTATAGCACCGAACAAAACCGTATATATTCCGTGCTGACTGTAAGATCTTGCACTTTTACCAAAAGCTCAAAAGATTAATTTACTTACTTCACAGCTTGCACAGCTGTTATTCAAGAATAATTGGGCTCCTTAAAAAAAATCAAGTACTGGCCATTTAGAATATTTATATAAAATCAAAATGAAAGATTTCTGACTGTGATGTAGGCAGCATGGGGCGTTTTATGAAGAATCACATAATCTATTCAGCATGTCTCTTCCTCCGCTGCAGATGAGGTTTCTTACCTTTATAGATAACCACTTGCTTCTGACTGGATGTTTAATAAACAGAGGAACAAAGAAAATGTTCCAATTTTATGTGAAAATATTTAAGTTGTTTAGAAATTATTCTGTGCATTTATAAGCATAAGAAGAACTGCTAAAATAGTGACATCTCTTATGAAAACAGAATAGATTGCATTTTCAATGGAGCTAGTGACTGATTTTGTGCACATTTGCTATCATTTTGTCCTTCTCTTTATTGTATCCAAGAGAAAAAAGACCACTACATCTAGTATATCCACGAGAAGTTCAAAAATTTCATCCACTCAATTCCTTTTCAACCCACAAGTAAAGAAACACATGCATTAAATAGCATAATAACAAAAGCAATAGGAAAGATTTCTGACCACTGTATCAGACTTGGAAGTTTTTGCCACCTATTTCCTTTTGTACATATATACAGGGCTTCCTCTTTCTCTCTGTTAGTAAGTATCTCTGTTATAAACAAAATTAACTGGATGATCTAGCATAAAGGTCTTTCTGTTTTCTCCTTAAGTATCTGTATCATCAGGGTGAATTCATTATCATTGTTATCACCTCCATAGGTACACAAATAATAAGAAGAACCAAAAATAGAGTCAATATCAAGCTGAAGAGGAAAATAAAATCATCATATATCCCCAACTAATATCTCCCCGGGGCTGGAATTAATACATGACAGTTGATGGCGGAGAATGTAGATTCCAGAGTTCAAATCTGCCTCAGCCTCCCGAGTAGCTGGGACTACAGGCGCCCACCATCTCGCCTGGCTAGTTTTTTTGTATTTTTTAGTAGAGACGGGGTTTCACCATGTTAGCCAGGATGATCTCGATCTCCTGACACCGTGATCTGCCCGTCTCAGCCTCCCAAAGTGCTGGGATTACAGGCTTGAGCAGCACAGGCTCTTAATAGGTATGTGACATTAGTCACCTTGCATAATTTCTTCATCTTAAAAATTGAGATACTACTAGATAATAATCAGGTTATTTGAATATGTGTAAATGTGACTTTTACTATGAACCCAAATACTGTTAGGTACTTTCATAATTAATGTTATTTCCTTGATCTCGAGGTTGCCTGATACTCAGACTTTATCGTGATAATTTTAACAAAGTAAAGGTTCTGTAACTGGAGTTCCCTGGATAACATTAGCTTCAAATAAAATACAGTGATATACCACCATAGCAAAGGTCAATTGTGACTATCAAATGTTAAAGAAACCATTTGCCAATGTTTGCCATTGGTGATGGGGACCTCTAGGGCATTGTGTGCCGAACTTTGAAAACAAAAAACCTCTGATCAGGTAGGTTTCAGGTGAAGCACTCACTCAGATATGCATTTTTAAAAGACCACAGGTGAATCTTATTTTGGGTGATAGTCTGGAAATAAAACAAGCCTGTTTGTTAACAATATATTACATAGCTGAATATGATTTTGGAAAAGAATAAGAAAGGCATCATGTGTATTTTTTATGAATCTGGATTATTTAAAGTAATATATATTTTAAAAGTAACTTTAAGATTCTATTTGATGCTTTAGCTTTTATCCGACACCTTTGCTTCCATGATTGGCAAATCTGTTAGCTTATGTACTAAACATCAAACGGCCTCATGTATTCAGTGTAAGCAAATGGAATTATCAAACATTTATTTGATTTGCCATATGCCTTCGCCTTAAAATTACAAAACAAAAAACTCTGTTGCTTTTGATTAAGGTTTGAGGCAATAACTGTAAATACAAATTCTAGCTTTGATTTTGTTTTTTAACCATGTTAAATGAAGTTTTTTTTTTCCATGAAAAGCAAATGCCTTTGTACACAAAAATCTATAGCTTCCATAGTGGGCAAAAATTACGGATAAGTATCTTTCTTCTTTGTTTGTTTGTTTTCTTTTTTGAGACTGAGTCTCGCTCTGTAGCCCAAGCTGGAGTGCAGTGGCGCGATCTCGGTTCCGGCATCTGCACAAGCTCCGCCTCCCGGATTCACGCCATTCTCCTGCCTCAGCCTCCCGAGTAGCTGGGACGACAGGAGTCCGCCATCATACCCGGCTAATTTTTTGTATTTTTTAGTAGAGACGGGGTTTCACTGTGTTAGCTAGGATGGTCTCAATCTCCTGACCTTGTGATCCGCCCACCTCGGCCTCCCAACGTGCTGGATTACAGGCGTGAGCCACAGCGCCCGGCCATATCTTTCTTTTTAAGGAAAGGTTAAGCTTCAAGATATTCTACAGTTGTTAGTAATCAGCTGTTGACTTATTTTAAACCTAATAGCACTTCTTTTTTTCAATCTTCAGAGTCTCAAGAAATTCAGAATAAGTACTTAATATTCATGTCATAATTTCTAGATATTTAACAAAAATTAAATATTGCAGAATTTTTGTAACAATGAAAAGTATTCATTAAATTAATATTCAGCTTTCACTCAGCCAGTGCTTGTTCAGCTTCTCATATGAAAAAATCACTAAATTGTTGCTGGATATATATTTAATTAGACAGACAGATAACTAAATGCAACATAATATACACTAGAATGAAGCGATGAGCTAGTTGCTCTAACTCTGCCTGGATCCAGGGTTAGGAAGGATAACAGAGAAGAAATTAAATTCAAGTTGTTCTTTTAAGGTTAGTAGGAATTTGCAAGATGGATACGAGGAATGGATGAGTCTCAAAGGGATCATATATGTCAAGTAGGGATAACAGAAAAGTGAGAACTTTAAAGATATAGGAAATTGAAACAAAATAGAGCCTGCATAGGGTGGAATAAAACATGGTAGAAAGAGGTAGGGTCAGCAGCTTGAGAAGAATGGATAATATTTTGAAAAGTAACTTAGGGAAATGGTAGAGGACACTAAGTAATTATGTCAAACTATCATAATTGATAAGAAAATCTGAAATTTATCTGACGGGGTTATATATTTTATGTAAAATTTGAAGGAGTTTCTATTTACAAACAGCAAACAGCTGAAAAAAATCTCATGGAAGAAAATAGTTTTATTACATAGCAACAAAAATACAGAATACATGAAGACTACATGAAGAAGTGATACACAAAAGAAAAAGTTTGTATAAATGAAAGTAACTGTATCCTAATTTTTTTTTTTTAGAACTATACTATCTGATTGTAAAACACATTTTGAAAAATATGTTCTGGAGAATCCTAAAATATTCAAAACTATACGGGAAATAGTCCCAAAAGATATCAAAGCATATTATATACCTACAGTAAATTACAACTGCTTGGTAGAGACACTATGGAACATAATATAGAGTCAAAAATAATAAAACAAATTTGACATTACATATCAATTGGGAAGTGATGGAGTAGTTAATAAACAACCAAGCAGCCATCTATGGTGAGAAACATATCCCTTCCCATTTCTTATTCCAAAATAAATTCTGATCAGATCAAAGTTTTAAGTACTAAAAAAAAAAAAAAGAAGGAATATTCAAAGACTATTCGAAGTGTAATGTAAAATGTAGACAATAGAAAAATCTTAAAAACTTAAATACATAAAAAATCTCCATAGAATTTAAAAACAGACCTTAAAAAGCAAAGCATTTGACACATTAGGGAATATTTACAAATTAAGTTGTAATAAGCTGATTTTCTATTTTCAACTAATGAGAAAATTATCAACAATTCAACTGAAAGATGAGCAAAAGACCAGGATATTTCTTATTAAAAAAAGCAAATGTCTTTTAAACACATGGAAAAATACTTGCCTTCATTTATTGGAACTGCAAATTTTGACTACAAAAAAATACTGCACTTTCACCTATTAAGTCAGAAATGATTTTCTAAAATCTGATAATATACTGCATTGGCAAATGTATGAGGAAATAGAAATTTAGAAATATAACCTAAATTGTTATAACTTTTAGGGAGCTTTATTATATCTGTCAAATTAAAAATGCACACAGGATTTTATTTCTCAGAATTTATCTTATAGATTTTACTATGAGCTCAGTATACATAAAGATATACATTGGATCACTGTTTATGAGTCAACAACAGCAAACAAACTGTGTTAGTTCATTTTCACACTGCCATAAAGAAATACCCAAGACTGGGTAATTAACAAAGGAAAGAAGTTAATTGACTCAGTTCTGCATGGCTGAGGAAGCCTCAGGGAACTTACAGTTATGGCAGAAGGTGAAGGAGAGGCAAAGGCATGTCTTACGTGGCAGAAAACAAGACAGAAGTGCACGAAGAGGGAAGAGTCCCACACTCATCAAATAACCAGATCTCATGAGAACTCGCTATCACAAAAACAGCATGGAGGAAACTGTGCCCATGATCCAATCATCTCCCACCAGTTTTCACCCTCAACGTATGGGGATTATGGGGATTACAATTCAAGATGAAATTTGGGTGGGGACACAGAGCCAAATCATATGACAAGCTAATGTCTTTCAATAAAAATTAGTTTTAAAAAGTAGTTCATCTATATAATGGAGCATTATGCAACTCTTGGGAATGATGTCACCTATCTGAATATGATTATATAACATAATCTCCATTATATATTAAACAAAATACATACATATATACACATATAAAAATACATATAAGTATATATTTAAATGCCTGTTTACATATATTAGCAATTATATTCATAGAATAGGTCTCCAACAATACCAGAAAAAAGACAAAATTTAGGTATTACTTCAGCTGATTGACCAAGATTAATATTGACCATGGTAAGTCATATGACAAATATGTGTCCTTGATATGATATGATGAGAATCACACTTCATCTCTGTGATCTTACTCCCCAAAGTTAATAAACCCATTTAATCAAGAGAAAATCATTAAATAAATTTAAATTGAGTATATTGTACAAATACCTGGCCAGTACTTCTAAAAACTGTCAAGATGGTAAAACAAGAAAAGTCTAAGAAACTCACAGTCAAGAGGAGCCTAAGTAGACACAATAACTGAATGCAGTATAGGATCTGGTATGGAATCCTGTAACAGAAAAATGACATAGGTAAAAATAAGGACATCTGAATTCAGTACAGACTTCACTGAATAATAATGTGTCAACATTGGCTTGTTAATTGCAACAAATACACCATACAAAAGTAAGATATTAATAATAGAAATGTGGAGTATATGGGTCCTCTCTGTATTATCTATACAATTTTTTCTAAAACTATTTGAAAATAAAAAGTTTTATTTAAAAAATAATTTTATATGGTGTGATAATTTTACATATCAACCCAGTTTGGCTTTGAAACCTATTGTTTGTTTGAACCCCAGTCTATATGTAGCCACAGTTGTTTTTTTAGATGGAATTAACATTTAAATCAGTAGACATTGAGTAAAACATGTCCCCTTCCATAAAGTGGGTGGACCTCATCCTGTCAGTTGAATGCCATAATTGAAAAGACTGAGGTTCCCATAAGAGGAAGGAATTCTGCCTCTAGATCATGTTTGATTTAATGTTGAGTTGCAACATCAACTCCTTCTGGAATTTCCAGCCTGCTGAGCTGTTCTGCAAATTTCACACTTGCCTGAAATTGAGTGAACTGATGCCTTAAAATAAATCAATTGATTAGACAGATACAGAGAGAGAGAGATAATAGATAGATAGATGATAGAGATAGATAGATAGATAGATAGATAGATAGATAGATAGATAGATAGATAGATAGTGATAAGCAGACAGATACATGTCCTATTGGTTCTGTTTCTCTGGAAAAAACTGACTAATATATACAAACAGGAGACAAAAATGGCATACAGCGGACAAATAGAGTGAGATACTTTTTAAATATATTTTACTTAATTTCAGTTTAGAGTAACTACTGGCATCAACTATTCAACAATGAATTAATGAGAAAAAATGAAAAAAATCTACTCTACATGTGAGGTTAAAGCACTGATATTTAAAATTATTCATATAAATTATCTAGTTTGATTCTCATAGTAATTTTTTGAGGCCTACAAAGTTTAATATTATTACATACATTTGACCTAATTAACAAATGGAGCAGGTATTCCAAGTTCTCACAGGGAGAGAGTAGCAGAACCAGAAACAGGAGGTATCTGATACCCAGTGCAATGTTAGTTACATTACCAGAGGCTCTGTAATGAGCCCTGGGGTAGCTAATAAAAGGAAGAAACATCCATTTTGATTTTACTGGTTCAGGTAAACCAAGAGAAAGGCAGAGCAATGGCAAAAGTGCAATCAAAGACATTTAATCAATTGCTGAGTGATTCACTATTAACTCTTTCCTCAAACGGTAGGGCCATTAGAATATTCGTGCTAAATTTTTAAGATAGGTCATCAACATGTCAGGGGCAGCCCTATACTTCTTGTCCATGAGATTTTATTCTTACCCAGGAATGTTGGAACACAGAGGAAAGCATGAAAGTCCAGGAGCAAGGTAGGGGCTGCGACATGACAAAATCAGATGTTCGTATTTATACATGAAAATATTTACAAAGCTCCAATAGAGGGCAGATGTTCATAGGCTGTGCCTTTTCAGATAATGTACACTGATTTAGAGATCAAAAGTACACGTCCATGCTTAGGGGAATTTCCAAGTAGTTGGCCAAAAAAATAGGACAGATTTTGAATTGTTTTATTATACTTAATGATATCGAAGTCATTGGTTGGAGATCTAAGAAAAATGAAACATAATAACAATTTAGAAACAATGTTGACCATAGTGGCTTTTGCTTTCCAAAGTATGTATAACAGTTCATATCCCAGGGGAAATAAATATGCTACTAACCTCTCCTTACTTCCAAAGACTATTTAAGGAAGAATATGGACCAGCTGGAAATTTCAAATCCTCTGCCAGTTATTCTATTCAACTAAAAGCAGGACTTGGATGAAGAAGGATTTATCATGAAGTAAAAGAAATTTGAACTTCAGGGCCCCTCACTTGCATGGGTCTTTCTAAGGTCTTTGAAATAGGGATCTAATAGTGTGTTTGCATGTTCCTGCCGCAGAAGTAATATTTCTAAAACTATTTTTCTTAAAGAAGACCAATAAAATCCTATAAGCTTTAAGCTCCATAAAAATTGTATTCATCTGTCTCAAGTTGGAGAATGGGATTCATGGTTTTTCAGAGCTTCTTAATGAATCTTGAATATTCGAGGGAGGCCTGAGGTCATGGACGGTACAAAACTAAGCTGATCTGCGTAATAAGATTTGAGAATTGTATTTCTCGGGAAGCCTGAAGGTAGATAAGTTGGAAAATGAAAAAGTGTAATGTATTTAGAGGGGGAAAGGAGAGAGTCAAACTGTAATGTACTATCCTTCAAATACCCCATATCTTGAATCAAGTCTGTAAGCCCCAAAAATGTCTTGCTTAGGGAGTTTTTCAGTGAGAATTCACAGAAAAAGAATTCATTTCTGATCTTACACTGACATGGAGAAGAGAACAACTAATTGGGTGTAAGATAAAAGTGAGATCAGATTCATCAGTCTAGATGTAGCCACAATTTTTTTAGATGAGATTAACATTTAAATCAGTAGACATTTAGTAAAACATATCACCTTCCTTAATATGGGTGGACCTCATCCAATCAGTTGAATTCCTTAATTGAAGAGTCAGAAATATTTATCAGAAATGACTTAAGAATATTTCTCTACAGAATGTGGGATATAAAACCAGAAAACATGGCCTTTAGCTGAACTGTGGGTCACAGGGATTCAGAGTCAACTGAATCAAAACGGAGTTGTGCCAGCAGTGAGTTTGATCATATTCCAAAAGGCACACTCCCAAACACCATAAACCCCAATGTTGAAATCCCAAAAGATCAAAATCCTCAAAATATAATTCCAGAAAAAATATTTTTAAAGTATCTTTAACATGCATCTATTTACATTTTCAAAGGAAATTTATTTGAGAAATGAATAAAAGCAGGACATCACATCATATACTACTTTACACAATAAAATAGGCATAACATGCATAAAGATAACATGCATAGTTTTGCAAGCATAAACACTCAGGTATACTAATGACACATGTATAACATTTATGAGCAGTGAACCATATTCATAAAGAAATAGTTCAAAAAGCAAAATGTATAAACATATACCACTATGATTGGTAATTTTGTGCACCCAGCTTTATAACTGTAGTCATCTGAAATATTGTGATGAAATACCTGGGTCTTTTGACAAGATGGATCTGAAGCAAGGTGGGTCACCACTGCATATGGGTTTGCTGAAGGAGATCAGATCTCAAGAAATTTTACCCTTCACAAATGCAGATGTACAGAAAATATATCTTTTCATTTATCAGGGAAGTTTCAACATTTTTAGGTACAAGTACAATGCTTACACACCAAATCAATGTTGAAATAATGCACTTTCATGGAGTCAAATTAACAAAAACTGCATAAAAAAGAATACTACTCTTTAAAAGTCTGTATACAATTTATACTTCCAGTATGGGAAATGAGATGAAGATAGACCACATGGCATAGTAAATTGTAAAAATATAATGCTGATAATTTACAATAGTGGTGGACAAATGCAACATTTGAAAAGTGTATTACAGTGATAGATTATTGGCAATTGCGTGGAGGTTGTTCAAAAGAGCTAGCTGACTCGCACAATGAACTATATTTTGAAGTCATGCATTACAATGAATAGCTGGGTTTTTTTTTCTTTTAGGGCATGCCTATCCTAGGAGGATACTTTCAGATTCATTTTCTATGTGGAGCTGTTCTTTCTGAAATTCTGTAATTCTGTATACAGCAATGTGAGCATCCCTTATTCAATTTTCACATATTCTGTGGCATTCTTCTATGTTGTTTAAGGTATGTAGAAATGCATTTTACATGCCCTCATATACAGTCCACAAATTTGGTGGAAGCTGTAAACCAAAAATAAAATTATAAGGTCCCCCAACCATCTGAATGGACCCCTCCTTTTCACCAAAGGCATTCCAGAGTTAACCTGGAAAATGAGTCCAGGTCATGATGAAAGAGAGGTCAGACATGCTTCATTATGCCCCTCCAGCACTAACATCCACACAGAACTTAAGTTTGAAAAGAAACAATTACAATCTATTCTCTCTGAAGCCTGCTACTTGGAGGTTTCATCTGCAGGGATAAAACCATCATCTCCACAACCCAGACATTATTTTCCATTGATAGTAACTCTTTCAATCAATTGCCAATCAGAAAATGTTTAAATCTACCTATGACCTGTAATCACCATCCCAACCTCTCTTTGAGCTGTCCTGCTCTTCTAGATGGAAATCATGTATTTATTGATTGATGAATTATATTTCCTTAGCAATCTGTACACCAACCACCTTGGGCACATGTCATCAGGACATTCTGAAGTTTTCTCGTGGGTGTATCATTAACTTTGGCAAAATAAACTCTGTAATTGACTGAGACCTATCTCACATACTTTTGGGTTCGCAAAGCGATACTGGTGATTGGAAAGCAACACTGTTGTGAAAGTGTCTTCTTATCTTACTATGAACCTGATTATTTTCTAACATCAGTAGCTTCACTGCCTTCTTCAGAGAAATAGTTTTAACTCGTTAAAATCTCCTGGAATATCACCAACTAGAAAGAATGCCAATGCAAACAAATGACTCATTTTTAAACTGAAGTCCTGTCGTTGCCATATCACATGACCAATCCACTCATCTGGATTTTTTTTCGAATGAATTGAGCTGAGTGGAAAACATAATAGACATTATTGGTTAAACCTTGAAATTCGCTTTTAGAAGCTTTGATTACACCTAATTCCAAATCTGTCATTATGGTTTGGGAATTAAATTGAAATCCATTTTATTCTGCCAAGTCCACCAAGTCTTCATATAAGAGTTTACAAAGTCCTTTGCTTTTTCCAGTCATTAATACACAAGTGAGCAGATAAGTTCTACAAATGAGTACAGCAGATATATTCTAAAAGTTTTGGTTCTAACAGGGGCAAGAATTTGTATAGAGTTGATTAAAAACAAAAACAAAAACAAAAAAACAGCAGGGACAGTTTTGAAAATGCTATCCATTAGCCAAAGTAAAACATGCACTAGTTATTTGCTCTTAAATTTAGTGACAAACATAAGAATTCTATCTTCTTCAATGGTAAAATTAAACCAAGAATAGGTTACCATTTAATGTCTTTTGTACCATTGCAAGAACTTCTATATCAGCAGTGTTTCTGGTTCAGAAGGTTGCTGAACTCATTGTAAACTTTTTATTCTCTGACCAAGGACTTTTTTTTAAAGGCAAGCTTGGCATTAAGTGTGCAGGGGCAGAAATCATCCATGACTGAATAATTTGACAGGGGATACTTCTTGTGTTTTTTGACAGCATTTTTACTTCTATGCTCTTCAAAACATTGAGGGAAGGTTTTTCTCACCTAGTTCACTCAGACTCAGACTTACACACCAATCTCCTCTGGAGACATCCTCAGAGACACACCTGAAGTGTTATACCAGGTGTCTAGGTATTCTAGATAGTCCAGTCAATTTGACACCTAAAATTAAATTAACAAGTCTACCCCTTGTTGAGTTGGCACTCATATGCATCTCCTTAAACCATACTTAATTTCCAAATAAAGACAATAAAAATGCGTAGCTAAACCTGACATGAGGCAACTAACACAATGGATTTCAAGTTCATTCTTTTTGCTAAGAGAAAAAAAAAGAAAAGAAAAACACATGATACAATTATTCTGCATGTAGCCAAAAACATACTGATCTTATCCTTCGAATTTAGCTTACAAGATTTAAACATTTGGGACTATAGTATTCTGGATTGCGTCTTTCAGGTCCATAATCAGCACTGACCAGGAGTTGCCAATGCTCTTTATGCAGCTAATGAAACCTTAGATTCAGAAGCCTAGTGATTCAACATGAGTCCACTCCCACGTGGTGAGTGGATTCATGATTCCTTCACCAGGCTGGAGCATTAAGAGTGAAGGAGTAAAGGTAGTTTCCTCTGCTTCCACTGACAGATTCATGTGGGTACAGATAGGCATCAGCTTGAAGGCATATTTGAAAGAAGCCAAGCTGAGATGTAGGTTGGTAGGTCACAGGTTTATAGGATGACTATGGTAAGACCTAAGGTGAAATTGCAGGACAAAGTGAACAGAAACAGGACATAACCATAGGCAGACACTTATTTGTAAATACACTGGTATAACCTCAGGAAGTTAAGTAAAATGTTGATATATATCAGGTATCTCTTATGTGCCATGCATGAGTTCAATGCTTTGGGGATGTTAATGCATTTCCCCATTTTTTCTCAGAAATTTACCATGAGATGGTATATTAGTCTGTTTTCACACTGCTCATAAAAGCATACCCAAGACTTGGCAATTTACAAAAGAAAGAGGTTTATTGGGCTTACAGTTCCACATGGCTAGGGAGCCCTCACAATCATGGCAGAAGGCAAGGAGGAGCAAGTCACATCTTATATGGATGGTAGCAGGCAAAAAGAGAGCTTGTGCAGAGAAACTCCTGTTTTTAACACCATCATATCTTGTAAGACCCATTCACTATCACGAGAGCAGCACAGGAAGAACTCACTCCATGATTCAATCAGCTCCCACCGGGTCCCTCCCACAACACATGGGAATTATCGGAGGTACGAGATGAGATTTGGGTAGGGACACAGAGACAAACCATATCATTCTGTCCCTGGCCCCTCCCAAATCTTATATCTTTACATTTCGAAACAATCATGCCTTCCCAACAGTCCCCCAAAGTCTCAACTCATTTCAGCATTAACTCAAAAGTTTACAGTCCAATGTCTCAACTGAGATAAGGCAATTCTTATCTTCTGTGCACTCGCAAGCTCAATACCACGTGGAAGCTTCCAAGGCTTGAGGCTTGCAACTTCTGAAGTCACAGCCCAAGCTCTACACTGGCCCCTTTCAATCACGGCTAGAGCAGCTGGGACACAAGACACCAAGTTCCTAGGCTGCACAGAGCACAGGGACCCTGGGCCTGGGACCGGAAACCACTTTTTCCTCCTAGGGCTCTGGGCCTGTGATTGGAGAGGCTTCCATGAAGACATCTGACATGTCCTGTAGGCATTTTCCCCATTGTCTTGGGGATTAACATTTGGTGCCTCATTAATTATGCAAATTTCTGCAGCCAGCTTAAATTTCACCTCAGAAAATGGGATTTTATCTTCTACTGCATTGTCAGGCTGCAAAATTTCCAAAGTTTTATGCTCTGTTTCCCTTACAAAATTGAAAGCCTTTAATAGTACCCAAGTCACCCAAGAACGCTTTGCTGCTTAGAAATTTCTTCTGGCACATACCCTAAATTATCTCTCTCATGTTCAAAGTTCCACAAATCTTGAGGGCAGGAGCAAAATGCTACCAGTCTCTTTGCTTAAATATAACAAGAGTCATCTTTGTTGCAGTTCCCAACAAGTTCCTCATCTCCATCTGAGACCACCTCAGCCTGGACCTTATTGTTCATATTACTATCATTATTTTTGTCAAAGCCATTCAACAAGTCTCTAGGAACTTTCAGACTTTCCCACATTTTCCTGTCTTCTTCTAAGCCCTCCAAATGGTTCCAGCCTCTGCCTGTTACCCAGTTCCAAAGTCGCTTCCCCATTTTCAGGTATCTTTACAGCAGGGTCCCACTCTACTGGTACCCATTTATTGTATTAGTTCGTTTTCATGCCGCTGATAAAGACATATCTGAGACTGGGTATTTTACAAAAGAAAGAGGTTTAATGGACTCATAGTTCTACATTGCTGGGGAGACCTCACAATCATGGCGGGAGGCAAGGACGAGCAAGTCACATCTTATGTGGATGGCAGCAGGCAAAGAGAGAGCTTGTGTAGAGAAACTTCATTTTTAACACCATCAGAACTCATGAGACCGATTCACTATCATGAGAACAGAATGGGAAAGACCCTCTTCCAGGATTCAATCATCTTGCACCAGGTCCCTCCCACAACACATGGGAATTATGGAAGGGGACACAGAACCAAACCATATCGGATGGATACAGATGAAGAAAATAACACTTAGAGATCGGGAAACTAAGTGGCAGCATAGAACACAGCACCACTGATTACAACGTTCATCCCCCTTCTTCAGTGCCCGCTGACCCTAATGTGGTATGACATGAACCAATTTCAAATCATGGGCCACAGAGCTGACTTCGTCTGGGGGGCCTGATTAGTTTGACTGTTATATTACCCAGGCGACATAATTTAGCACTCTTTTTTCAAGTTGCAGGTCACTTTCCTATTCTCCTAGGAGTCCCTCTCCTATTTGGTCAGAAACAAAAGGAGCTTTTGTGAAGTAATGAAAAGCTCAAGTTAGACACATATATACCAAAAGCAAAGGTCTTATGGGCCTGTCATCCCAGCACTTTGGGAGACCGAGGTGGGTGGATCAACTGAGGTTAGCAGTTCAAGACTCGCCTGGCCAACATGGTGAAACCCCGTCTTTACTAAAAATACAGAAATTAGCCTGTGTGGTGGCATGGGCCTGTAATTCCAGCTACTCAGGAGTCTGAGGCAGGAGAATGGGTTGAACCAGGGAGGTGGAGGTGGTAGTGAGCCAAGATTGTGCCATTGCACTCCAGCTGGGCTGTGACAAGAGCAAAACTCCATCTCAAAAAAATAAAAAAAAAAGGTTGTTTGGTAGCTGGACTTGAGTTGGCTGAGGAAAGAATAATCATAGAATAAAAAGAGTAGAAAGAGAATATGAGTGTTTTTCACTGTTATTTTTTTCTGTGCATTTTTGAGTGATATATCTACCTTCTATTTGATTGAAGCCAAACGTGTAGAGTTAACCAAATCTAATAAAAAATTAGTTTGAAGCACATTTATTTGAACACCTAGTATGTCCAAAACAGATGCTAGAGGAATAAGATGCAATTCCTACCTGTAAGAAAGTTACAATCTATCATCATAGCTCTTTGACAACACATTTCAATATAAAACTGGAGGCAAAAATAGGTAGGATTAAAAGCAATAATGTTTGAGGTGGAAAAGAATTACCTTAACTTAAATATTATTTGTGTTCTTTTCGACCTCCATGCTTGAAAATAGCTTGAACCCATCCATATTGGGAAATGTTTACCTTCCTAATAAGAGGAAAATTTATGAACTGTAGCTATTTCGGAAGCAAGAAATGTATTTACTAATGATCATGGCCAATGTTATAAGTCTGTTTTTTGTTTGTGTATTTCTTTGTTTTTTGAGATGGAGTTTCACTCTTGTTGCTCAGGCTAGAGTACAATGGCATGATCTCGACTCACTATAACCTCTGCCTCCCGAGGTTCAAGCGATTCTCCTGCCTCAGCCTCATGAGTAACTGGGATTACAGGCATGCATCACCTCTCCTGGCTAAGTTTTTGTATTTTTAGTAGAGACAGGGTTTCTCCATGTTGGTCAGGCTGGTCTCGAACTCCTGACCTCAGGTGATCGGCCCACCTCAGCCTCCCAAAGTGCTGGGATTACAGGTGTGAGCCAACAAGCCTTGCCATAAGTTTGTTGTATCCTGGCATGCCTAGGGGTTTATTTTTTCTACTGCTTTCTAAGCTACATTTATATAAAGATTACCATTTGAGCTAATCATATAAGTTATTTTTTCCTACCTATTATGCCATGCATTGTGTTAGACAATAGTGTGCAAAATAATGTTATAGCAAACACTGTTGTTGACATGATGATGTGGTTTTGCTGTGTTTCCCCTCAAATCTCATCTTGAATTATGGCTCCAATAATCCACACGTGTCATGCGAGGGACCTGGTGTGAGTAATTGAATCATGGTGAATGGGTTTTCCCGTGCTTTTCTTGTGATAGTGAATAATTCTCACAAGATATGATAGTTTTACAGAGGGGAGTTCCCATGCACCAGCTGTCTTGCCTGCCACCATGTAAGAGATACTTTTGCTCCTCATTTGCATTCTGACATGATTGTGAGGCCTCCCCAGCCATATGGAACTGTGAGTCAATTAAACCTCTTCCATTTATAAATTACCCAGTCTCAGGTATATCTTTATTAGCACCATAAGAACAAACTGATACACCTGCCCTTTTCTCCTCAGCCCTCACCAGTCAAATATTTGCTGACGGCAGCTTACTGCACGAACATGAAAAACTCTTCTTCACATCTTTCTTCCATTTCACCCACTCCTGTACTAGTTTCTAGTAGTTTCTCCTTCCCCAGGAGCAGCCCTCCACTAGTGCTGTATCAACTTAAAAATAAACATCCTGATTTTCTCTCCCTATAGGTAGCTCTGAGGTGTATTCTGCATTGCTTCCTTCACAGAGAGATCGAGCTGTGTATCCTTTCCCTATTTCTTGATGCCATTCCCCTACTGGTACTTCTCCAGATCCCTTCAAATTAAAATTCTTGTCTCAGGGACTATATCTTAGGGAACCCAACCTAAAAATCTCAATTCCTATCTTCTAGGAATTTACAGTGTGAAAACTAAAATTATTATGAAAGAGGCAGTGATTATAAGGGAGGAAAGACAAAAAGTACAAATAACAAAGGCTGTCTCTAGGCAAAGCTGATGTAAGTAGACTGAAAAAGTCAAGAAAATTGAAGAATCTGAAAAAATCTTAGGAGTTGAAATCAAGAGGAATGAGTTGCAGATTAGAACAGAACTGTCCTATTTTGGTCAGGATAAAGTGACTTACAGTGGAAATACATTACCTGACTTTTCTCATTGATTGATAATATTTTTTGGAGTGTAATTATTTTTGTTGTCAGAATGGACATAGGTCCATAGGTTTTTCATTTATTTATTAATGAGAATATTTAGAAATTCAAGTGTGACTCCTCACAAAAACCAATTTGTCTCAATAAGAAAATAATTACCTTTTTAAAATTAATTTAATTAAATGATTTAATATCATGTGAACATGCCCAACACTACGTGTGCAATAGACAGTTTCATTTTTTATTTTGAAATAATTTAAGATGTACAAGAAGTGGAATCAAGTGTCTCTCTGTACTTTACACCCAGTAAATATAAAATGTAATATGTAATGTATATATGTAATGTATGTAAATATAATGTAAATATAAAATCTTACATTATTGAAAACAAGAAATTGAAAGCAATAAAAGAGTGTAAACTACACATCTTACTTGGATATCAACAGAAAGATTTTTATATGCACTCCTTATTGAAGTTTTGATAAATATTAGCAGAAGACGTAATATAAAAACTCAGTTATTCTCTTTGTTTTAGTTTCTGCAGTAGTAAGTGTGGCTTGTTAAAACATGAGGCAGACATATGGCTATAGCTAAAACTTGCTTAGGCATTGCCTATGTCAGAGTATGCAATGATGGTGGGGAGAAAGAGGTACTGAGGAAATGAAGAACATGAAATGAGATATGCCAATGGGATATTTGCTTACTTTATAATTAAGGAAAGATTCATTTTCTTTAAATATTTGCAGAATGGCCTAGAATTTCAACTTACGATGATATACTTTTCCTGCTTTTTTTGAAATTTAAAATCTAGTCTAGACAACATATACAAGGCAGTCATGATGGTTTAATATATACTTATCAAGTCAGACATGCCCACTCAGACATTTCTTAATGGTAAGATTTTTCAAAATGTTACCCAAGTTTTTATAATAGAAAATAACTGATTTTTCCAACCACAGGACTTGATCTTGACTAATGTATAAGCAAGTGCATTTCTTCGTAAGGTTGCTTATTTACATAATTCCTTTGAAGTTGTACAGCTTTATTATGACATTAACTTGGTGGATTTACACATAGAGTGACATGACACTAGTTCATATGAAATCACAGCTTTTATCTCCAAGGAACTCTTGCCTAATATTGGAATGGAAATTTAGGAAATTCCTTGAGTCCTGATGTGGTAGCCTATATTCTTTGCTTCTAGCACTAAACTTTTTATTTTTGTAGGATATGTTTCTTTGTTTCTTTCCAGTGTGTATATACATATACATATATGTATATATATACACACACACACACATATATATATATATAATTTTCTTAGGACATGTTTCTTTGTTTCTTTCTAGTAAATATATACAGTTTTTTTATTATTATACTTTAAGTTCTGGGATCCATGTGCAGAATGTGCAGTTTGTTACATAGGTATACACATGCCATGGTGGTTTGCTGCACCTATGAACCCGTCATCTACATTAAGTATTTCTCCTAATGCTATCTCTCCCTTAGGCCCCCACACCCACAACAGGCCATGGTGTGTGATGTTCCACTCCCTGTGTCAATGTGTTCTCATTGTTAAACTCCCACTTATGAGTGAGAATATGTGGTGTTTGGTTTTCTGTTCCTGTGTTAGTTTGCTAAGAATAATGGTTTCCAGCTTCATCCATGTCCCTGCAAAGGACATGAACTCATCCTTTTTTATGACTGCATAGTATCCCAAGTTGTGTATGTGCCATATTTTCTTTATTCAGTATTTTTAGATAATTAGATTCCTATTAAGTGGCATTAGGATCAGAGATTCTCTCTTGAATTTATAATACACAAAACCAAATCGAATGATACATCTCAGTCCACCTCAAAGAAATAAGTTGGTTTAATTTCCCTGAAGTTTGGGAAGATGTATACTGCATCATTTTCATTTTTAATAAATTGTTGTTTTGTAAACAGTTCTTTTTTATTATTAAAGTATTGACAATGACTCTGAAGGTAGATGATATATGTTCCTTTTATAATATGTTAAATTGTTCCACTGAGCTTTTGGCATCTGCATACTTAAGTATCTTTTGTCTCAAAGTACATGTCCTATCTAAACCAAAATTTTATAAAAGAAATATAAAGTTTGATTTGTTTAGAAAACATTGGCATTTTATGCCACTCATTAGCTCCAACTATTTCTCAAGAAATAGGAACAATTCTTTATTTATCCAGTATCTACATGTGTTCAAGTATTATGGAGTCCTGCTGAGCAGATCATCGGAGAAAAAAGCACAATGACCCTCACTAGGTCCTATCACAGACCCCTGACCTTAGATGCATCAGTCATGTTAGCCAATCACAGACTTATCTGACAGAACAAAGTGGCAACCAAACAAATCATGTCAATATCCATTGACACTGAACAGCTCATTAACAGAAGCAGTTCCTCAGCTCTTGGAGGTGACTGCACCAGCGAATTGTGTACATTATGCAGATTCCAGCATGAGACTCAATATAATTATCTGTTTCAATATATTTCACATAATAATAGCCAAGGAAGATAGAACTGACTTGATGCTTTGAAGCAAGGGGTGCTGTCCAGGCTACTGCTAAGCCAAATGATTTAGCATGATTTGAAGCAAGTCATGCTGTCCTCCCTACTGCTAAACCAAATGCTGGTTAAGAAAGAATGGGTTGGTGCGGGGTCGGGGGCGGGGTGGGCGGGAAGCAGGAGAAAAAGAAAGGCTTGCATTTTGCATTTTCAGGTAGACATTGAGAAGCTGATGTTAACGTCTACGTTAAAAAAAAAATTAAAACATTTGATATACATTTGATTAAGATAAATCCAGAGTTTCCAAAACCTCAAAGCATTTCAAGAGATTACACAAGAAATAACTTGGAAATATCATTAATTCTGACACTTAATTGCATTTCAATTTATTTCACACTTTCTAGTCTTGAAGGATTTATAATTTAAGTCTCTTTTCTAAGGGAAGAATGCATAATTTGTTTCAATTGTCTGTTGTTTCAATTAGCCTCTGGTGATAGTTTCATATTTAAAGGGTTCATTTGGGAAGATTTGTTTCTGCCTCCCGAACAAAAGGGAGAAAAAGCAGGAGTAACCGAGATTCCCTGCAGCTACCTCATCCTCCTGGGGACCACACTGAAAAGATCTGTCTTTTGTGAACTTGATGGAAACATATTTTTTTATTCACTACCTTATTACAGAATTATTCAGTTTGGAACTACAGTGAAAGACTGCATCCCCCACCACTCACTGTTACTAACTTCGCTTTTTATCCCTATAAATTGTAGCACAGTTAATGAGCTTTGGCACTATAATCATAAGGGTGGAAATATTGTTATTGTGTCCTTGTTGATGCCAAGAACATTTCTTTTTTTTAAAAAAATGGCTCTTTTTATAAGACCCATGTATACAGGCTTTTCTATTTGTTATTTGGAATCCAATGAATTGAGAGGTTTTCTGATTTTGTTTTTGTTTTTAAATAATAATACATTTGGGCCAGGTGCGGTGGCTCACGACTGTAATGCCGGCACTTTGGGAGGCCAAGGTGGGTGAATCACCTGAGATTAGGAGTTTGAGACCAGCCTGACCAACACGGTGAAACCCTGTCTCTACTAAAAATACAAAAATTAGCCAGGCATGGTGGTGGGTGCCTGTAATCCCAGCTACTCAGGAAGCTGAGGCAGGAGAATCGGTTGAACCCGGGAGGCGGAGGTTGCAGTGAGCCAAGACCACGCCATTGCACTCCAGCCTGGGTGAAAAAGTGAAACTCTGTCTCAAAAATAAAAAAATAAAAATAATACATTTGAATATACTCGTACTTGTAAACCAGTAGAATCATTCTACTGGAGGTAATGGATGATTACAAAACGATGCAAGATCTCTTTCTCCTAAGACTTACTGTTCTGTTGGGGAATTAGGTAAACAACCAAGAAGACAGAAGAATAGCCCTCAGCAACAGTGTGGTCAATTAAAGAACATGAATTTTTCAATTGAATTAGAATTGTGGTACAGTCACTCATTAACAAAGTGACATTGAGAAACATAGTTAAAACTCTCTTATTTAAGTGTCTTCATTTGAAAAGTAATAGATATAACATTTTCTCTTAGGGGGTAGTCATAGAATATTATGACCCAATAAATCAATTGTGTTGAGGATGCACTGTACCTCAAAGCAGGCAATAAAAAAAAATTAGCGTTCATTTTCTTTTTTATTTTTAGTGTTTCCCTTGTGGTCTTCAATTTCTTCAGGGATAAACTCCTCCTCTAGAATTGGCTGTTTATTTACTTATCCCAAAGAACAACAAAATTGCACAGTTTCACCCAAATGATGTGTTGTAGATTTGTTGTAGAAATTTTTCCAAAGTTTCATCTCTCCCTCTATGTACACCCTATTTAATGTGAGTTTTCAACTTCCATCAAAAGGTGATTTTCTTTTCCTATCCTTGTCTCTGTGCCAGCCACATGACTGAATCTGACCTACTTCTGGTATGAAGTTGCGTGCCACTTGCAAGCTTAGGCCCTGTGAGATCAGAGTACTTCCAATTTTTCTCTTGTACTCCTGCTGTGCTATGAATGCAAAACAAAACTGGCCTACTGGATGATGCAAGAGAGGTGTCCTAGTCATGTCAGTCACCCAGGAATGGCAGTCAGCCAATCATCAGACATGTGAATGAGCCCCAGCAGAAGCCAGACAAAATTAGCGGAGGCTAAAATGACACACAGCTGATTATAGTTTAAAATAAAAGAGAACTACGCAACAGGCTCACAGATGCCTTGGCTGAATAAATATTATTTTAAGCCACTAGTTTTTCATGTAAATTAATCATGCAATAGTAGATAACTGATACGTGAAGACAGGGGTAAGATTTCAGGTTGTCATCCACCATTTACCATCAGTTTAGTTAGGGGCTGAGAAGACAACTGTAATTATTTTCTAATGTAACTGAAGAGAATATCAAAATACTTTTAAGTAAAATTCAACAATAAGAGATGTATTTGACATAAACAATTCCTCTGCTGTTAACCAATACTTCTAAAAGAGAATTGGAAAAACTATAAGTACTGCATATCTTATTGGCAAATGTTCATGTCAGCTACATAAGTTGTCCTATTGCATTCGTGCAATCATGCATTTATTATTAAAACTTACATGTATAAAACACCTACAATGTTTTTGGTACTATGATCACTTTCAGAGGTATCATGTGGTATTGGTTCCTGAAATAGAAAACTTCAGAAGGAAAAATACACTTGCAAGTGCATACTCGGTGGCTCACGCCTGTAATCCCAGCTCTTTGGGAGGCCGAGGCGGGTGGTACATCTGAGGTCAGGAGTTCGAGACCAGCCTGGCCAACATGGTGAAACCCCATCTCTTCTAAAAATACAAAAATAAGCCAGGCATGGTGGTCCACGCCTGTAATCCCAGCTCCTCAAGAGTCTGAGTTAGAAGAATCTCTTGAACCCGGGAGGAAGAGGTTGCCGTGAGCCAGGATCATACCACTGCTTTCCAACCTGGGCAGCAGAGCAAGATTCCATCTCAAAAAAAAAAAAAAAAAGAAAAGAAAAGAAAGCAAGAACATGCATATACTACAATGGTGTACATTTTAGAACCAAAATAAGGAGAACAAACTGCCCCCTAAAAAAAGGAGAAGCTATGAAATGGTAAATAGCACAATATAAAAGGAAACAGTCAGGGGTTCCAAAAAACGCTAAGCTAAGAGATAGATGAGATTATGGAAGACAAACATTTCAACAATTAAGGAGATGATTGTACTCAGGTTATTGCAGTAGAGAGGACTTTCATCAATGAAGATCGTCCCAAAGAAAAGGAAAGGAACCCAGGGATCTATAGAGGGAAGTAAACACGGCAGTCTGTGAGTTTTATGGGAATCATTAGAAGAGAAGAAGGTGGTCCTATCTGTGAGTTGTAAGAGACAGCTCTGATAATAAACTTTGCAGGAGTAGCGTAGCCCTTTGTGGTTCATCAGGAAAAAAAAGGAAAAGTTTTTAGACCTCTTCTGCTTTCCTGAAACATACAACTGAGATAAAGATCACTATTTTCAATGGAAAACATTGAAATTGAAGTAAAGACATTCAGTGTTAACATGACTACTTCAAATTGTGTACACTTTGCATATTTACAAATCAGGTCTTGTAGTTTGGGATTGGTTTTATTTTTAGTATAATGCATTTTATTATTTTCCCCCAAAATACCTGTGATCCAACACTATCTGTTGGCAACATCTCTTTTCAGTCTACATTATAGAGAAGTTATATCCATGTGGCCGATGTTGGTCAGGAAGAGCACGTGGGCCACGGGAAACATGGGGACACATGTAAGTTGTTTTTTGTTCTTTCTTTCAGGATTATTTTGAAACTATTTTTGCATCACCCTCTGCCCCCATTCATGCCAATTTCATTCCTTTTGTTTTTCTCAGCCTCTTCCCCATTTTCTTTCCGCTTTCCTCTTTCTCAATTTATTTTTTTCCCCTTGAATCATATCATGATTGAATATTAGTTCAACCATCAGCAGTTCCTGGATGGCACACAAAGAACATAGTTGCAAAAGTAAGCAAAAGGTCCCTAAATATGAAATGAAAGCAAGGTAAGAGTAAACACGGCTTCTTAAGTTTCCAGTCCCTGGGCAGATCAAAGCAGAGCTGGCTGTCCTGCTTACAGAAATCCTGTCAAAGGGATTAAGTAAGTAACCAGACTTCTTTTGAAATGAGTGATATTGGTGCCATTTTCTATAAATTGTGGACATTTATTCATATATATGTCCATATATAAAAACATGTACATTACTGAAACACACACCTATTCACACTAACATTTTCTAAACTATTTTCATACATTTTTCCTTAGCTCTGTGTCTCTGACTTTGTCCCTATATGTTTTTCTCACTTTCATTTTTTTAAAATTTAACAATATGTTTAGATATTTTCATTTCGATGAATATAGTTCTTCTGAATTCTTTTTATTAGTATTTCATCTCTTTATCTATCTATCTATCATCTATCTATCTATCTATCTATCTATCTATCTATCTATCTATCTGCCTATCTATCCATCTGTATGTATGTACTTTTTGTGACTACAGGTGAGCACCACCATGCCTAGCTAATTTTTGTATTCTCGGTAGAGATGGGTTTTTGCCAAGTGGCCCAGGCTGATGTGGAACTCCTGTGGTGAAGCGATCCACCCATCTCGGCCTCCCAAAGTGCTGAGCCACAGTGCCCGGCCTAGTATGTCTTATATTTTGGTTGTTTTTTCTCCAGCCTTATTGATGAACATCGAGTTTGCCTTCAATTGTTGATTATTAAAAAATAACATTTCAAAACCATCTTTGTACATGGATCTTTGTGCACTTGTGAAACATGATAGATTCTTAAAAAGTAAAATTTCTCCATAAAAATTTTCATTTATTAAAATTGTCATTGCCTTCCAGAAATTATTCTGAAACTAATTCCTACCTCAATGTGTTATTTGAATCCTCCTCAGTCTACGTAATAGTAGTCTTTACTATTTTGTTAGCTTGATGAGTGGGAAAGAAGTAGTGTTCATTGTCTCAGTTTGCATTTCCCTGACTACTGGTAAAGTTGCAAATATTTTCATAGGAATACTGCCTATTTGCATTTCTTTTGTGAATTTCCCACCTTTATCTTTTGTCCTTACCTCTCCTGGAGTATTTGTTTATTTTTAACTCGTAAGAATTTTTGCATTCTCAATATTAATCCTTTTTCTGTTATACATGTTGCAAAATTTTTTTTTACAGTCTATCAATTATCTTTTGTCATTGTTTACTATTATTTTATGCTATAGGAAATATAATTTGTCAAATTGATCCAGGTATTTCTTTTTTTTTTTTTGAGACCGAGTCTCACAGTGGTGGTATCTCCGCTCACTACAAGCTCCGCCTCCCGGGTTCACGCCATTCTCCTGCCTCAGCCTCCTGAGTAGCTGGGACTACAGGCGCCCGCCACCACGCCCGGCTAATATTTTTTTTTTAGTAGAGACGAGGTTTCACCATGTTAGCCAGGATGGTCTCGATCTCCTGACCTAGTGATCCGCCCGCCTCGGCCTCCCGAAGTGCTGGGATTACAGGAGTGAGCCACCGTGCCAGGCCCCCATGTGCTTCTTTATAGATCGTTCATGTTGTGCATTATGTTAGAAAGGCTCCCCTCCGAATAATCCTAAGAGGACTATCCTGTGCTTTCTTATAGTACCTATGTGGTTTGGTTAGAATTTATCTCCATCTGGAATTTGGTTAGAATTTATCTCCATCTGGAATTTGTTGTGTATATCAATAGTGAGAGGTTTGAATCTAACTGTTTCCTCCAATTTAGCGAATAAGTGACCATCCTGTCATTGATTTAAAATTCTGCTTCAGTTATAACCTAAGTTTGAATTTATACATTGATCTACTTGTGAACTTCTGTATTTTGTGAATCTAAGGTATAGTATAGGGCCTATGTAACACCATCCTAAATGCCTTATCTTCCAACTGCATTTTTATACGTTTTAGAAAATATATTTGGAATTTCTTTCTTCAAAATGTATTTGGCTATTCCTGACACATTTTTACTTCCACATAAATTTAAGAATCAGTTTCTCAAATATATTTTAAAATCTTGTTGACTCTATGACTCTGTATTGACACTGTAGATTAATTTGGAAGAATTGATAACGTTATAATATTAGGTGTTATAATTCACAAACTTGAGGTATCTCACTGTTTAAGCTTTATTTCATGTCATTTACAAAAATTTTATTTGTGTCAAATACTGTTTACATATATCATTTGAGATTCATTTCTAAGTATATTCTGTTATTGTGTTTATTTGAATGGAATTTATTTTTGCATTGCATTTTGTTATCAGATTTTATTTATTTTTAAAATATTTCATATGTACTGAACTCCCTCATTAATCCTAACAAAATTCTAGATAATTTATTTAAGTTTTCTAAGCAGCTTATTATATTGACTATAAGCAGTGAGTTTTATCACTAGTTTACCAATATTACATTGTAATTTAAATGATATTGATAGAGTTCCTAATGTGGGAACATTCTTGAAAGCCTGAGAAAAACATTTTTTTTCCCTTATTATCTATTTGATATCTGAAGGTTGCAATTCTCCAATATTATATTTATAATTTTGAAAAGTCTGTCCATAAATGAGACTGTTTTATGTCTTTTCTCCTATCTAGAACGCTTGGCAGAAATAACTACTAAAACCTGACCTGTGTGCCACTCATAAAGGTAGGCCTTCTAAGTCTTTGAAAATTTGACTATGGTTGTTATTTCATGTTTTTTACATCATTCTGAATCAATTATAAAAATTTATATCGACATACATTTTTATCTTGATTATTTCCTAAAAAAACACACACACAAAGCTGGGTGAGGTGGCTCACTCTTGTAATCCCACTACTTTGGGAGGCCGAGGCAGGTGGATCACCTGAGGTCAAGAGTTCAAGGCTAGCCTGGGCAACATGGTGAACCCTCGTCTCTACTAAGAATACAAAAATCAGCCGGGCATGGTGGTGCGCGCCTATAATCCCAGTTATTCAGGGGGTCGAGGCACAAGAATCACTTGAACTCAGGAGGTGGAGGTGCAGTGAGCTGAGATCGCACCACTGCACTTCAGCCTGGGTGACAGATTGAAACTCAGTCTCAAAACAAACAACACACACACACACACACACACATACATACACAAACACAAGATATTAAACATATAGTCCTATAACCATTAAATGAGTTGAATTGACCATTAAAAATTTCCTGTAAAAGAAATCTCCAGGCAGGTCATGGTGGCTCATGCGTGTAGTCTCAGAACTTTGGGAGATCAAGGCGGGTGGATCACCTGGGGTCAGGAGTTCGAGACTCGCCTGGCCAACATGGCAAAACCCTGTCTCCACTAAAAATACAAAAATGAGTATGGTGTGCTGGCACATGGCTGTAATCCCAGCTACTGGGGAGGCTGAGGCAGGAGAAGAGCTTGAATCTGGGAGATGGATGTTGCAGCGAGCCGAGACCACGCCACTGCACTCCAGCCTGTTTTTGGTTTTGTTTTTTTTTTTTTTTTTTTGGAGCAAATCTCATGCCTCAGCCTCCAGAGTAGCTGGAATTGCCGCTTGGACCACAGAGCAAGACTTTGTTCAAAAAAGAAAAAAGAGGAAAGGACAGGGGAGGGGAGGGGACTTCAGATCAGATAGTTTCACCAGGAAAAGTATCAGACAGTTAAAGAATTAGCAGTATTTCTACACAGTCTATTCCAGAATATTGAAGATAAGGAAAAACTTCTGAACTAATTTTATGAAGTCAATATTATCTCAATAACAAAACCAGGCAATGGCAGTCCAAAAAAAGAAACAAAACTACAGACCAATATTCCTCATGAATTTAGAGGCAAAACTATTCAATAGAATATTAGAAAATCAAATCCAACAATTTGTGAAAAAAATAATATACCATAACAAAGTGGAATTTACTTTATTGATTTCAGTATAATCCACTATATCAACAAGCTAGAGAAAAAAAGAAAAACAAACACAATTCTATCAATTGAAGCAAAAATAGCATTATATTAAATCCTAAAGCAATCAGATTTAATGGTGAAAGACTGAATGGTTTCCCTCTGATACCGAGAAAAAGATAAGTATGTCTATTTTCACCACTTTTATTCAACATAGTTCTTCATGTTATAACTACTGTAATCAAGCAAGAAATAGAACACACAGATTGGGAAGAAAGAAATAAAAGTCTTTTTGTATATAACATGATGGTCTCTGCAGAACATTTCCCAGAACTGATTGAGCAAGATTGCAGGATAGAAGACTAACACACAAAAATCAATCATATATTTATATACTAAAAATAGATCTGTGGAAGCTGCAGTTATAGACATAAAACCATTTAAAATCTCTCCAAAGAGAATGAAATACTAATATAAACTTAACAATATATACGGGATCTACGTTCTGAACATTAAAAACTGCTGATAAAAAATTTCAAGGAAGATCTAAATATACAGGGCGACCTACAACATTCATGGATTGGACAAATCAGTACAGTAAAGATTCAATTGCCCCGACATTGATCAATAGGATTAATGCATTTTGTATTAAAATTCTAGCAGTATTTTTTGTAGATGAAGACAAGTATATAGTAAACTTTATATGGAAAGTCACAGCACTAGAATAGCTAAAATAGTCTTGAGACAGTAGAATAAAAGAAGGAGAATCAATCTACATAAGGCTTACTATATAGCTACAATAAGCAAGGTAGTATGAAATTGATGGAAAGATAGACACATAGATTAATGGAACAGAATAGAGAACCAGAATAGACTTAAAGAGATTTGCTCCACTGATTTTTGACAAAGTTACAGAGGCAATTCAATGGAGGAAGAAAGTCTTCAACAAATTGTGTTGAAACAATGGAAAAATCCATAGGCCGAAAGAAAAAAAAAAGAAGAAATTTGAACTTGTCTAACACTTTTTGGAAAAATAAACTCAAAATGGACCATGGATTTAAATGTAAAATGTAAAATTATAAAACTTTTAGGGAAAAAAGTAAAATCTTTTAGGATAAAAGGCAAAAAGCTATCTAGGGGTAGACATAGTTCTTAATTATACCAGAAGGAAAAATTAGTAAATGGAAGTTGATCAAAATTAAAAATGTTTTCTTTATGAAAGACTCTATTAAAGGCATAACAGAAAAGCTACAGAGTGGCATAAAAAATGTGCAAACTACATATTTGACAGCAGACTGATATTTTGAATATATAAAGGATTCTTAAAACTCAACAATAAAAAACCGAACAACCTATAAACAACAAAATTAGTAAATGAGCAAAAGCTATGTATAAATACATATAGATTACAAATAAGCTCATTAGAAGACACTTAACATCATTATTTCTCAGGAAAAGGCAAATTAAAAGCTCAGTGAGATATAACTACATACCTATCATAATGCCTAAAGTTAAAAAAAAAAAAAAAAAACTAAGGACAACAAAAATTGCTGATACAGATTCAGGGAACTGATCACTCATGCCTTACTAATGGGAAAATAAAACAGTGCAGGCAATTTGGAAAACGGTTTGTAAATTTCTTAAAAATCAAGGCATATCATATGACCCAATAATTGTACTCCTGGGCTTTTATTCTAAAGAAATAAACATTCATGTTGGCATAGAAACCTGTATACAAATGTTCATTGCAGCTTTATTTATAGTGGCCAAAAACTAGAGAAAACCCATAAAGTAAATAGTTAAACCAACCGTGGTACATACAAACCACAACATACTATTCAGTATTTCCTCTACTCAGCTCATATTATTACAAATAAATGAACGACTCATATTTGCAGCAACTTGGTTGAATCTCCAGGGATATATGAGGAGTTAAAGACAAGTGAATCCCAAAAGGTTACATGAATCATGATTCCATTTACACAACATGTTTGAAATGACAATATTTTATAAATGGATAACATATTATTGGTTATTGAGTGTTAATAATGAAGGCAGAGGGAAGGGAGATATGTAGGTTATTAAAGAGGAATACTAGGGGTCCTGGCAGCAATGGAGCTCTTCTGTGTCTTAACTGAGATGTGGGAAACAAATCTATACATGTTCTAAAATTTTTTAGAACTAAATACACACACCCAAACACACACCCATAATAAGTACAAGTAAAACTGAAAAACTCTGAACATGATAAGTGGATTATATACCAATATTTTGGCTGAAATACAACACAAAATGTGTGTGAGATGTTACCACTGGGGAAAATTAAGTAAATGATATATGAAATATCCTAATCTACAATTGTCTCAGTAATAATTTTAATTTAAAAATTGAGCAAATCATACAAGAGTTATGGAACAATATCTAATGATATATACTTATAAATGACATGGCAAAAAAGAGAAAAATATACATGGAGGCAAACGTATTTGAAATGGTAACAATCAAGAAAGAGCTTTAGAGAATTAATGAAAGACAACAACCCACAGATCCAAGACACACAGAGAACACCAAAAATATATAGATAGACAGATGCAACAAATGCAAAAAGAACAAAATAATTATTCTAGAAATAACATAAGCAGAATGCTGAAAATAAAAGATAATTAGAACATTTTTAAAGCAGCAAGAGAAATAGCCCCATCACATTATAGAAGTACAAAGATAAAAATCACAGCAGAATTCTTTCCAAAAGCTGTTCAGGGAAGGAGAAAATGAAGAGATGCTTTTAAAGTGTTGAAAAAAGGAAACTATCAGTGCAATTCTATATATAGTGAAAACATCTTTCTAAAAGGAAGGCAAAATAGAGACATTTTTAACCAAGCAAAAGCTGAAGGGATTCATTAGCAGTAGACCTGTATTACCAGAAATGAAAAGCAATGTTCTTCAGGCATTAGTATGATCCCGGACAGAAATTAGGATCTACCCAAAGAAATGAAAAACTCCTTGATGCACCAAACAGTTGTTAAGCATCAACTAAATTTTCAATGATTACTCATCATAACCTATTATTATATTGTGAATTTAATTCAGTGGTCTGAGCCAACATTGTATGTTTGTTTAATATATAGAAATACATAAGTAGAACAACATGCCCGAGGAACTGCATGGCCAGCTGCACATTTGGAAGTACTCTTTGGTTCAAGTGGAAGCCTTAATGGTAAGGTGAGAAGAACATTGGCAGTGTTGTGTCAGGTTATTTTTGGCTCAGCTCCTAAATAGTTCTGGGGCTCCTCAGGTTATTCCTCCAGCTAGGGTTGACTTGCTTCATGTGTAGTGTCAAGCATCATCTACATCCTTGCTGCTAACCTAGCACTAAGGGCCAACAGCACTCATGTTATTGGGTATTAGAGAAACAGAACCTCAGGTCCCACTCTGACACATGACACTGGAATCTCCATTGTCACAAAATTTCAGGTGTCTTGTATGTACATAAAACTTTCAGAAGCACTGCATTTGATAATTTCCCAAGGATCATGATTATCAATAGATGCAAAGTGACTGAAAGTGAAGTTTATGCTCCATGTTTCTCTCTTACTCCACGTATATTTGAGAACACTACCTGTTTCTAGCATTTAAATGGAAAAAATAAACGTAATTAATAAAGATTTTTGCCTTTTATGATCATTGATGTAGTAGTAACTATAGTAATAATTCTTAACATGTGTCAACAACCAGCTGAGCATATTCCCTATTTTATTATTTCTTACATCTAATTTAAAAGATACTGGTTTATTATCTCTTTTTTATAAAATTACAAGCTGAGGATTTGAGAAAATAAATGCCTTGCCTTGTAACACAAAGTTAAGACTGACTCTGGCAATATACAAACTCAGGGCCTCTTACCACCAAATGCCTGGTAAGGAAGAAGCCATAAATCTTCCATAATAAGGTGAGTCTTAGAGGCAGAAAGTTTGGATTTCTTTGTTTATAAATTAAGGTTAATGTAAAGGTCTACTTGGCACAATTCTGAGAATCAACTCTAATGTAGATCTATTTCACGTATTGATATAAAAATATTTTACTTATATATAAAGAAGCTGTATCTTCTCAGGAAACATTAGATTTCTTTCTTTTTTTTGAGACGTAGTCTGACTCTGTAACTCAGGTTGGAGGAGTGCAGCGTGCAGTGGCAGGATCTCAGCTCACTGCACCCTCCGTCTCCGCGGTTCAAGCGGTTCTCGTGCCTCAGCCTCCAGAGTAGCTGCGGTCACCCATGTGCACCACAACCCCTGGCAATTTTTTTTTTTTTTTTTTTTTTATAGATGAGGTTTTGCCATGTTGGCCAGGCTAGTCTTGGACTGCTGGCCTCAAGTGATCCACCCACCTCAGACTCCCAAAGTGCTGGAATTACAGGCGTGAGCCCCTATGCCCCACATAAATATTAATTTATAAATTTACTTAGACTCTTTTTTTTTCTATTTTAATTCATTCTCCTATATGGCAAAGGAAGAAAAAATGGTCATTCTGAAATACAGATCTGATTCTTTTATATCACTGGTTTTAAAACTTCAATGAACCTCACTGAGGCCAAGAGTAATGGTTCCCGTCAGTTATATTTTAGATGTATCTGAATATTTTGAAAATATAGATTCCCTGACTTCAGCAATGTATGAAATTAGAATCTCTAGGCCATCACCTTGGGTTCCTACACTTACTATTTTTATTTTTAGTCTGACTATGTCCCTGCATTCAGGACACATTAATTTATCATTCTATATTAAGTATTTTTTTTATTGTTTCAACCTTGTTTCTACAGGTTGAATTTGGGGAGTTAAAACAGGTTCAAATATATCTACTAAAGTTTAATTAATGCTTTTATATATCACAGAGAACTCCTACTCCCCTTTTGTTCTTATTTTTCCAAATTTTGCAACAAAACACTCAGCTTTCTTCATTGACAACAGGTTCAAAAATTTGTAATTAAATGCACAGTATTTTTAAAAAACACATATACACAGTAGACACACTACATAACAATAAGGAAAATAAAGTTTTAAAAGTCTAGTTGTTCAAGATTATGTCAGAAATTTCAAATTGAGAATGACGATAATCCTTTCCTGCCTTCTACCCCTTATGCTGGTTCAGATTGGCTAACAGCAGTTGTCTGCTTATGATCATGTTTTGACTATAGAAGGTATCTAAGAATAAATGAAAACAAAACAAAAACATAGTAGTAAATGAAGGCATTACTTCTTTTATGTTTTAATTCAAAATTACCAAGGGAAAAAACACATTATCTAAGAATCCTCTAGTAGTTACTTAATATCACTGTGTCTCAATTTTTCTCATCAATGAAAAGGAGAATAGCATTAATCTCACAGAGCTTTATGCTATTTAGTGTAAATATGAATTAATTCCTCATTTGATTGTGGGGAATTACATGTTTTATTATGTATTAGGTATTTAGAACAGTGCCTGGATATAGTGAATGCTTTGAAATAATTAACCTTCATTATTGTTATCATATTTTATGCATTTTATGTTTTCTCTCGTCTTTTTCTGTATATTCATCAGATTTCAGTCAGGGATAAGTATAATAGATCTCACGACTTCCTTTTGCTCTTACTCACTATTCCAAATCCATTTTCCCTTCCTGACTGCTTGTCCTTCAGACTCCAAGCTCCAGCATCAGACATGAGGACAATAGCCATACAAAGAGTGCTTTACCAGCTCACACAATTACATCAGGACAGATCCCTGTGGCAAATTGCCTCATATAAATTCAGCAATTCAATCTTGAGAAATTTCACCTAAGCAAATAATCTGAAACTAATACAAATTCTTTCAGGCAAGAATGCTTATTATAATATCATTTAAACATATAAAAAACAAATGGAGTCCTACAAATGCCTAATAGTCAGGTAATTGTTAAATATATAAACAAAGTTACATTCCTTTAGCTCTTTATGAGCAATAAGAAATCATCTGAAGATGCAAAAATTACTGGTGAGGGTAAGTACACAGAATACTGTAATATTGTAATTGTGGCATGTAAGCTACTGTCATTTTAAGTAGAAAGACTAAAAGATGAACCAATCAAAAATAATTCCTACAATGCTTCAAGCCATAAACAATAAGATATAAATAGAAACACAGAAGTTAGAAGCCAAGGGGATGAAGTTAATATGTAGAGTTTTTATTTTCCTTTTACTTGTTTATTTATGCAATCAGTGTTATCAATTTAAAATAATAGTGAGTTATAAGATATTTTGCAAGATTTGTGGTAACCTCAAATCAAAAAACATACCACAGATACACAAAAAATGAAAAGCAAGAAGCTAAAACATATCAGCAGAGAAAACCACCTTCACTAAAAGGAAGGCAGGAAGGAAGAGAAGACCACAAAGCAACCAGTAAACAAACAGCAAAATGGCAGGAGAAAGTTCCTGCTTATAAATAATATTGAATATAAATGGACTAAACTCTCCAATCAAAAGATATTGAGTGGCTAAATGGATATTTTTAAAAGACCCATTAATCTATTGCCTACAAGAAACACATTTCACTTATGAAACACATATAGACTGAAAATAAAGGGACAGAAAAAGACATTATACACCAATGGACACCAAAAAAGACCAGAGGTAGCTATGCTTATAATGTGGCTTGGCTTTGTGTCCCCACCCAATTCTCATCTTAAATTATAATCTCTATAATCCCCATGTGTCGAGGGAGGAACCCAGTGGGAGTTGATTGGATCATGAAGGCAGTTTCTCCAATGCTGTTCTTGTGATAATGAGTGAGTTCTTACAGTATTTGATAGTTTTATAAGGAGCTGTTCCCACTTTGCTCGTCACTCTTCTCTCTCCTGCTGCCATGTGAGGAAGGTCCATGTTTCCCTTCACCTTTTACCATGATTGTAAGTTTTCTGAGGTCTCCCAGCCATGTAAAACTGTGAGTCAATTAAACCTTTTTTCTTTATAAATTACCCAGTCTTTGGTATTTCTTTAGAGCAGTGTGAAAACAGACTAACACAGTAAATTGGTACCACAGAGAGTAGGGCACTGCTTTAAAGACACTTGAAAATGTGGAAGCAACATTGGAACTGGGTAACAGGCAGAGATTGGAACAGCTTGGAGAGGTCGGAAGAAGACAGGAAGATGTGGGAAAGTTGGAGCTTCCTAGATACTTGTTGAATAATTTTGACCAAAATGCTGATAGTGATGTGAACAATGAAGTCCAGGCTGAGGTGGTCTCAGATGGAAATGAGGAACTTCTTGGGACCTGGAGCAAAGATCACTCTTGCTATGCTCTAGCAAAAAGACTGGTGGCATTTTGACCCTGTCCTAGAGATCTGTGGAACTTTGAACTTGAGAGAGATGATTTAGAATATCTGGCAGAAAAAAATTTCAAAGCAGCAAAGCATACAAGATATGAACTGGATGCTCATAAAAGAATTCAGTTATATGCATTCCCAAAAGATGGTTTGAAATTGGAACTTATGTTTAAAAGGGAAGCAGAGCACAAAAGTTTAGAAAATTTGTAGCCTGATGATGTGATAGAAGAGAAAAACTCCATTTTCTGAAAAGAAATTTGAATGGGCTGCAGAAATTTGGATAAGTAATGAGGAGCCAAATGTTAATTGCCAAGACAATGGGCAAAATGTCTTCATGTCATGTCAGAGGTCTCAAGGAATCCACTCCCGTCACAGGCCTGGATGCATAGGAGGAAAAAATGGCGTCATGGGCCAGGGTCAGTATCTTGCTGCTTTGTCCAGTTTCAGGACCTGGTGTGCTGAGTGTCAGCTATGGCTAAAAGGGCCAACATTCAGTTGAAGCTGTTGCTTCAGACACTGCAAGTGCCAAGCCTTGGTGGCTTCCACATGGTGTTGGGACTTTGGGTGCACAGAAATCAAGAGGTTTGGGAACCTCTGTCTAGATTTCAGAGGATGTATAGAAATGCCTGCATGTCCAGGCAGAAGTTTGCTGCAGGGGTGGAGTCCTCATGGAAGACCTCTGCTAGAGCATTGCAGAAGAGAAACATGAGGTTGGAGCTCCCACACAGAGTCCCCATTGGGGCACTACCTAGTAAAGCTCTGAGAAGAGGACCACCATCCTGCAGACCTCAGAATGGTAGATTCATTGAGAGTTTGCATTGTGCTTTTGGAAAAACTGCAGACACTCAATGCAAGCCTGTGAAAGCATCCAGGAGGGTGGAAAGCCACAGGGGTAGAGCTGACTAAGACCATGAGAGTCCACCTCTTGCATCAGCATGATCTGGATGTGAGACATGGAATACCAAAACCTATGGGATATAGCTGAAGCAATAGTAAGAGGAAAGTTTATAGCTATAACTGCCTATATCAAAAAAGAAGGAAAACTTCAAATAAGCATCCTAACAATGCATCATAAAGAATTAGAACAACAATAACAAACAAAACCAAAATTAGTAAAATAAAATTAATAACAGATATTAGAACAGAAATAAATGAAATTGAAATTAAGTAAACAATACAAAAGATCAAGAAAATGAGAAATTTGTTTGTTAAAATGATAAGCAAACTTGACAAATCTTTAGCCAGACCAACTAAGAAAAAAGAGAAGACCAAAATACATAAAAACAGAGATAACAAAGGAGGCATTACAACCAATACCACAGAAATTCAAAAGATCATTAGTGGCTACTATGAGCAACTGTTTGCCAATAAATTGGAAATCTAGAAGAAATGGACAAATTCCTAGATACATACAACCTATCAAGATTGAACCATTAAGAAATCCTAAACCTGAACAGACCATTAACAAGTAAGGTGACAAAAGCCACAATAGGCCGGGTGTGGTGGCTCACGCCTGTAATCCCAGCACTTTGGGAGGCCGAGGCAGGCGGATCACAAGGTCAGGAGATCGAGACCACGGTGAAACCCCGTCTCTACTAAAAATACAAAAAATTAGCCGGGCGCAGTGGTGGGTGCCTGTAGTCCCAGCTACTCAGGAGGCTGAGGCAGGAGAATGGCATGAACCCAGGAGGCGGAGCTTGCAGTGAGCCGAGATGGCGCCACTGCACTCCAGCCAAGGGGACAGAGTGAGACTCCGTCTCAAAAAAAAAAAGCCACAATAAGAAACTCTCTCAAGAAATGAAACTTGAAAAAAATGTCCAGGACACAGTGACTTCACCACTGAATTCTACCAAACATTTAAAAAACTAGTACCCATCCTACTCGAACTACTCTGAAAAATACAGTAAGAGGGAGTGCTTCCTAACTCCTTCTACAAGGGCAGTATTACTCAGATACCAAAAGCAGACAAAGACACATGAAAAAAAAGAAAAACTACAGGTTTTCTTATGAATATCCCTAATGAATACTGATGCAAAAATACATAATAAAATACTAGCCAATTGAATTCAACAACATATTAAAAATACCACTCAACCTGTCCAAGTGAGATTTATCTCAGGGATGCAAAGACAATTCAACATATGCAAGTCAAACAATGAGATACATCATGTCAACAAAATGAAAGACAAAAACAATATAATTCTTTCAATTCATAATAAAAAAGCATTTTATTCAACTCATCATTCATTCATGATAAAAATGCCCAAAAACCTGGGTGTAGAAGGAATATACCTCAACATAATTGAAGCCATATACAAACCCCACAGCTAGTATTATACTGAATAGGGAAAAAACAAGTCTTTCCCCTTAGATCTGGAAAACAATAAGGATGCCCACTATCATCAACAATTTTCAACATGCTACTAGAAGTCTTAGCTAGAGCAATCAGACAAGAGCAAGAAATAAAAGGTATTCAAATCAGAAAGTAAGAAGTTAAATTATACTGTTTTGTAGATGATCTGGTCTTATATTTGGAAAAACCTAAAGAGTGCACCAGAAAACAATTAGAACAAATTCACCAAAGTTGCAGGATACAAAAATAAACATGCAAAAATTAGTAGTATTTCTATATTCCAAATACAAACAATCTAAAACAGAAATCAAGAAATTAATCCTATTTATAATAACTACAAATAAAATTAAATATCTACAAATTAACTTAAAGAAATGAAGACTCTCTACAATGAAAACTATAAAACAAAAATGAAAGAAACTGAAAAAGATACCAGAAATTGGAAGGATATTCCATGTTCAAGGATTGAAAGAATCAATATATTGTTTAATGTATGTCCATAGTCAAAGTAATCTACAGATTTAATGTAATCCCTATCAAAACACCAATGACATTCTTCACAAAACTAGGAAAAAAATATTAAAATTTATATGAAACCACAAAAGAGCCGGAATAGCCAAAGCTATCCTGAGCAAAAACAACAAAGTTGCAGGAATCACATTACTTGACTTCAAATTACACTACAGCCAGCTATCATAACCAATACATCATAGTGCTATCAAAAAAAACAGACATGTGGACCAATGCACAGTAGAGAACATTAAACAATATCATATATCTACATATCTACAGTGAACTCATCTTTGACAAAGATGCCAAGAACATACAGAAAGAATGGGAAAATAACAGTCTCTTCAATAAATGATGCTGGGAAAACTGGATATCCATATGTAGAAGAGGAAAATATACCCTTATATCTCACCATATATAAAAATCAAAACAAAATGGGCAAAAACATCTAAGACCTCAAACTACGAAACTATTAAAATAGAGCACTGGGGATATGATTCGGGACATAAGACTGGGCAAAGATTTTATCACACACCACAAAGGCAAGCAATCAAAGCAAAAATGGACAAGCGAGGTCATCTCAAGTTAAACAACTTCTGTACAGCAAAGAAAACAACCAAATAAGTAAAGAGAGAACCCACAGAGTGGGAGAAAATATTTGCAAACTACCTGCCTGACAAAGGATAAGGAGCTCAAACAACTCTACGGAAAAAAAAAAAGGCTAATAATTCAATTTAAAAACAGGCAAAAGATCTAAATAGACTTTTCTCAGAGGAAGACATACAAATGGTGAACAGGTATATGAAAAGGTGCTCAACATCACTGATCATCAGATAAATTAAAATAAAAACTACAATGAGATATTATCTTACCCCATTTAAAATGGCTTATACCCAAAAGAGAAGCAATAACAAATGCTATTGACGATGTGGAGAATAGGAAATCCTCATATACTCTTGGTCAGAGTGCAGATTAGTACAATCACTATGGTGAACACTTTGAGGATTCCTCAAAAAAACTAAAAATGGAACTATGATATGATCCAGCAATCCCACAGATAGGTGTATACCCCAAAGAGTGGATTCAGTATATCAAAGAGATATCTGTACTCTTAGGTTTGTTGCAGTACTATTCACAATTGGCAAGATTTGGAAGCAACCCAGGTGTCCATTAACAGATAAAAGGATAAGGAAAATGTACATATACACAATGGAGTTCCATTCAGCCATAAAGAAGAATGAGATTCTGTTATTTGTGACAAAATGGATGAAACTGGAGGTCATTAATAAGCCAGGCACAGAAAAAAAAAACTTTGAATATGATTATTATATGTTCTATGCCCGCATCAAAATGTCTCATGTACTCTATTAATATATGCATCTACTAGGCCGGGTATGGTGGTTCACGCCTGTAATCCCAGCATTTTGGGAGGCCAAAGCAGGCGGATCACGAAGTCAGGAGATTGAGACCATCCTGGCTAACACGGTGAAAACCCATCTCTCCTAAAAAAAATACAAAAAATTAACCGGGCGTTGTGGCAGGTGCCTGTAGTCCCAGCTACTCGGGAGGCTGAGGCAGGAGAATGGTATGAACCCTGGAGATGGAGCTTGCAGTGAGCTGAGATCGTGCCACTGCACTTCAGCCCAGGTGACAGAGCGAGACTCCATTTCAAAAAAAAAAAAATTGTATATACATATATATGCATCTACTAATGTACCCTCAAATATTAAACATTAAAAAATAGAAAATCAAACAAAAAATCATTACTCTTATTTTAATTGTAAATGGAATGATAATAAACCAGCAAAATATAAGCCTATGCAATCCTGACATGTATGTAGTACAAACAGAACTCTCGTGTACTTTTGAAAGTATAAACTGTAAAAATATTTATATACTTGATCTAGTGATACGGATACTGGCAAATTATCCTATTAATGTAAACATAATGCAACTGTGGGTAATTATCAACAAGCTGATAAATGCACATATGTAGAAATACTTATCATAATCTTATTTATAATAGCCAGAAAATAGATAAGATAGGAAAAACAAAACACTGTTAAAGTAGTCTTATAAGTGACATATTATGCATAAAATCAACTATTAGGTCATCATTGATAAGCATGTTTATAAAGTACTTTAATTACATAAAAGTGTTTATTCAATAGCATTATGTTATAATAAAATGGGATAAAATGATACCAAAGACATAAATACTGAAAAAAGATGTTAAGAATAATGATGCGTAAGAAGGGTTATTTTAGATTTTTTTCTTGATACTTCATTAGAGTTTCAAAATATTACTAACATGCAAGAATTGTTGTATATATTAATTGGAAGATTAGAAGGTGAGACATTTGAGGCAGTTGAAATACCTCATGTAAGACTTGAAAGGCTTTATATTAGCTGGACTTGGAAGTTCAATAAAGCAAAATGAAGCATTCATTCTTTCCAGCCATCAAATGGCTACTAAGTAGCCATTAGTCATAGTTAATAGATAGATTTGATCCTGGTGATAACAGGCCATGTGAGTTATGTTGAGTTTAAATTTACCTTAGGTGTTGGGAGCAAAAGAAATATTTTGTCACAGAAATGTTGAGCTAAGATGTACATTATATATAATTTAGAATAGTAACAAGAAAATTCTACCTGCCACCTCTTACTTTGAGTTTACACTGCACCACACTTAGTACTGCATGCTTTCTGGGTATCATCTCAATTACATCTTGCAACTTCTGCTTTGACATAGACACACTATTTGAAAATGTTGATATTTTAAATAGATGCTAAAGAAATTGTTTTTCTTAAATTAGGTTCCTATTCCAGGGCATAATATGTAGTATACAGAGGAGCTGGAGGGCAAGGGGAAAGAACAAGACATTTGTAATCTGAACGAGTAAGAGTTACTAAATTGTCAAATAAAAACAAGTCCAAAGTTAGATTAGGTAAAAGATTGGAAGAGATTATTGCAGGAGAGGGGTAGGAAGACTATGGCAACAAGGAGAATGCTCTGACCATAAGATCTGCAAAGGCCAGGCAGGAAGAAATTTAACTTTGCAGGGAGAGGTAGACAAGACCAGCAAGAACCTGCTGTGGTGGAATGAGACATCCCCGAGGTCAGTCAACTCTGGGAGGGGTCTATCATAAGAGTCGGCCTGCTGGCTCAGGCTAAGGGTGGGTCTAGCTTCAGGTGCTTGTTTGAAAGAGAAAATTTTAACTGAAGTTTGGTTAAGTCAGCTATTTCATCTAGATTGGTCAGTGGGTTCAAGCAGCTCAGCTTATCATTTCTGAGGCAAATAATGGAACATGGAGAATTGTAAAACAAAAATAAAATTCTAAGCCCCCTAAATGGACTGAATGGATTTTCCTCTTTGCCAAGGAGACCCAAAGAAACCTGAACAACTAGTTCAAGCTGTGAGGAGAAGTGGGGATCGGATAGACCTCGCTACACCCTCCTCATTTTAGAGTTTAGGTGCAATTGACGAACATTAACATTAAAAGAGAGACTTTAAGACTGACAAAATAGACTCTTGTGGTATGAAAGGAAAATATCTTGGGCTCCCAAAATCACTACCCTAGAGGAAAATGTCAGGCTGGGACCTGCTTAAAGCAAAGCAGCCTCCCATTCTATTCAAAGTCACTCCTCTGCTCACTGAGATAAATGCATATCTAATTGCCTCTTTTGGAGAGGCTAATCAGAAACTCAAAAGAATGCAACCATTTATCTCTTCTCTACCTATGACCTAGAAGACCCCTCCCTGCTTCTGAGTTGTCCCGCCTTTCCAGCAAAACCAGTGTTCATCTTACATATGTTGATTGATGTCTCATGTCTCCCTAAAATGTATAAAACCAAACTGTGCTCTGACCACCTTGGGCACATGTCGTCAGGACCTCCTGGGGTCGTGTCATGGGCATGTGTCCTCAACCTTGGCAAAACAAATCTCCTAAATTAACTGAGACGTGTCTCAAAATTTTTGAGGTTCACAGTGGCATTAAGATACTAGTATAACATCTAGTATAACATCACATTACAGATAAAGAAGGAAATCAACATATTTTACACCAAAATAAGTTTCTTTGCTGTTTTTGAAATGGTCCTGCGAACCCATGTTTTGTAGGGGAAAATTTGTATCTGTGAAGAATCTCTATTAATACAACTAGATCTTTGTCCTTCCCAGCCCTCCCAATAGTGAAGGGATTACTGAGAGTCTAGCATCTTTTAAAGATCTAAATAGGAAACATTTGCCATCTATTGTGTCTAAGGAGGCCATCTATGAGGCTTCATCTGCTTAATAAGAACCTTGGTCCGCACAACCCCTAAACATAATCCAGGCACTCTTTTCTGTTGATTCCGGGCCTTTAGGTAGTAACGTAACTCTTTCAACCAATTGGCACTTAGAAAATCTTTCAATCCACCTATAACCCGTAAACCTCCCTTCTTCAATTTTCCCTGCCTTTCCAGCTAAACCAACGTATACTTCACATTATCGATTGATGTCTTATATTTCCATAAAACATATAAAAACAAGCTGTAACCCAACCACCTTGTGTACATGTTCTTGGGACCTCTTGATACCGTGTGTTGGGCCATGGTCACCCATACGTGGCTCAGAGTAAACTTCTTCAAATATTTTACAGAATTAGGCTTTTTTTTTTTTTTTGTCAATAGGATCTATGTCTGGCCTTGTCATAGGACTTCCCTGAGTCTTATCTAAGTCATAACGGAAGGGTGGTTCTTTGCTATAAGCCATTTCCTGGAATGCAAAAAAGTGTGTGGATTTCTTTATCTCTTGCTGTTTTTAGGGTCAGTGGACTCTGGTAGAGGTCAACATTGCCAAAGTAATACAATTCTTGAATTTATTAAAAACGAATCTCTCAAATTCAGTGTAATTTGCACCAAAAGAGTAAATGAGGGATTGGCATTCCTGAAGTTAGAAACTTTTTTTTTTGGTTTATTAAAATCTCTTTTTTTTTAATTTTAAGATGCAAAGTTTATCATTATTAGAGAAGAATACATTAAAGATATTTATACAAACTGTACTCATCCATAGAAATCCAAGGTAAGGATATGATTAGCTACTGACAGAGGTTCAATGAATAAATGTTGACCTTATACTTTGGCATAAACAATACACAACCAACCTGAAAGAGGAATAGGAAGGAAAGATGGAGTAAGGGGGTGAAAGAGGAGCCCTCTATATGGGGACGTTCTCTGGATTTGCATTCATGGAGATGGCAGCACGTTTTGCTACGCAGTTGGCTCTTCATGTCAATGGGTTCTGCATCCCTGGATTCAACCAACTGTGATTGAAACTATTTTTTTTTTTAATTGCATCAGTACTAAATATGTACAGACTTTTTTCCTTGTCATTTTTCCTGAAGCAATACAATATAACAACTATTTGCATAGTACTTACATTATCTTAGGCGTTATAAATGATCTAGAGATGATTTAAAGCAGCAGTCCCCAATCTTTTTGGCACCAGGGACTAGTTTCATGTAAGACAGTTTTTCCATGGATGTGGACGGGGGTGCTGTGTGGGGGTTCCGGGTCAAACTGTTCCACCTCAGATCACCAGGCATTTGTTAGATTCTCTTAAAGAGAGTACAACCTAGATTCCTTGTATGTAGAGTTTATAATAGGTTTGCTTTCCCATGAGAATCTGACACTGTGGCTGATCTGACAGGAGGCAGAGTTCAAGCAGTAATGCTCAGCTTGCCCACCATTCACTCCCTGCTGTGTGGACAGATTCCTAACAGGCCACAGAATGGGGTTTGGGGACTCTGATGTAAAGTACATGAAAGAGTATGCATAGGTTATAAGCAAATATCATGCTATTTTATATCAGGGACCTGAGAATTTTTGGAGTTTGGTATCTTCAAAGGGGTCCCAGAACCAGTTTTCCATGGATACGGAGAGATAACTGTATTCTCTTCTAGATTTTTCACTTTTCTGTTGCCCCTCAACTGATCTATTGCCAGTTTTTGTGTGTTTTCTCTCTGATGCTGTGAGTTCTATGTAGAGACTGTGTTTTAGAACTTGGAGTTGTGTCTAGAATTACCAATGTATTTGAATGTTTGCCAAAAACACCTTCATTCAAGGTGGATTTCACTTGATATTCATTCTTTGGAGCGAAAGAGCTTTTCTTTTAAAACAATGCTGAGAGAGGGGTATAAAGCATGGTGCTACCGGATCATTTAAAATATGCTGACTCAAAGCAATAAGAAAATATTCTTCCAAAAACTCACTAAATCTTCCAGTGGCCAGAGGAAATGAGAGCTTTGTTAGTGTAACGAGAAGATGGTTCAGGTAATTTTGCAGCTTGGAGAACAATTCCCTGGATGTGAATTCCTGGAGTTTGATAGACATGCAGAGAGAAGCATGGTTTCAGTAGCCGGAAGGATAGAAAGCTGGCACTTGTTACAATAGCACTTAATATTTAATTTATGACTTTTCTAAAACGGAAAAAAATTGAATACTTAAACTTCCATAAAAGTAGCAACTAGAGCACAAATAACTGTATCTATTTCTCACCACTTACACATAAGGTCCTTAGCTGATGATCACCCCTAATAGTTGAGTGTATATATCTGATGATCACCCCTAATAGTTGAGTGTATATTTCCCACAAACAAGGGCATTTTCTGACATAGCTGTGGTACAAGTCTAAATCAGAAGATTAACATTGGTACATTACCACCGTTAATCCTCACAACTCATTAAACTTGTACTATGTGAAATGATAATTTCTTTTAGATACAGTTCAGGATCACACATTGCATTTTGTGATCAGGATTTCTAGTTTCTTTCACTCTGGAATCCTTCCTGAGTTTTTGATTTTTATAATTTTGATAGTTTCGAAGCTAGAGCATTGACTTTTTTTCTAATTAGCTTCAGATTGTGCAAATTGGGTAAGAATATTTCAGAAGTGGGCCTGAATTATTCATCTATCCTATCAAGAAGTGATTTGTTTGTAATTCTACTAGTGATGTATGCAGGCAATGTGTCTCAACTGAGATTGTCTTTGCTACCTTCTCCACTGTAAAACCTTTGTAATTAATAAGAGTCTTTTGGGAAGGTGTTTGAAACTATACAAATATCCATTTCTTATCACATTTTATTTATACATTACTTTATGTATATCAATATGGACTTATAGCTTCATGTTTGATGCAATGGTTATAACACATTACTGAACTATTTCTGTCAATGCCCCCAATTTTCTTCCATGTGGCCAATGGGCTTCTTTATTCTGCTTTATGTGCCCTTTTGAGTTTTGCTCATCTTTCTTTGATCATTCTTTTCTTTCTGGCATTTGAAGATGTTTTGGGAACATTTTATTCTTTCTCTGCTTCAGCTTTGTAATCAGTCACTTTTCCAAGGAGCCCTGGTTCTTTTTAATGAAAAATGGTATTTAGACACCAAGATCTAGGTGCTAGGTTTGCTCATGGCTATTGAAGTGTTGCTGCCCACAGACATTCTTTGTGGAAATGGTAGAGGCCCATTTCATCCCTGGTTAGATGTATCTACCTGGCTTGCAGATGGCTGATTTTCTACTGTATCCTCATATGGCAGAGAGAGAGGGAACAAGATTTCTGGCATCACTTTTTATCAGAACATTAATTTTATTGGGTTTGTGCCCCACTTTATGACCTTATTTAACTTTAATAACTTTCTTACTACCAATATAGCCATACTGGGTATTAGGGCTTCATAGCATAAATTTTGGAAACACACATATGTTCAGTCTGTAACACATATATAGTATGCAAACAGATACACTTGTAATTACTTTTATTCTATATTCATCTAGATATTTATAAACTATGAATTCTACAATATTTTTAATTTCAATGTATTATCACAGAGTTCTTCCTCCTTTTCCATATTTGCAAATCTTATCTCCAAAAGAAATCCGGCTTTAATTATTCTTAATACATATTATTTCTTTAATCAATCACTCTCCATGTGATCAGTCTTGCCTAGAGACTGTGCTCTCACCAGAATTGATGTCCTCGTTACTATTCCCAAGTCTCTGCAAGTCTCTGACATCCAGGATGTTCTTCAAGAAGTATCAGTTCCAGTGCAGCCCTGTGGCAAGTGCCTGTATGAGTTTGAGACTATAGTAAATTATGATTGCCACTGTGAGTAGCCACTACTACTCACAGCAGTGAGACCCCAGAGAGAGACCTCATCTCTTAAAAAAGAGGTATCAGCTCCTTGATTCAGCATATTTGGATAATTTATTTTGAGCTGAAAGGCATCCTTTCATTTACAGTTTGAGAAAGCTCAGGACCAGAGTCATTAACATGACCCTCAGGCTGGGTTCTAATCAGTGACAGTGTCAGGGCTTCAGTCTCCATCCCTGATACAAATGCTCTGTTCCTTTTAACATGCCATAGCTTCTTCATTCTGACTAGAAAATGGAAATGAGAATATTAACAGTTGGTGTGTGTGTGTGTTTAATACCTCCTGATATCACATGCAAATAATTGTAAAATAACTCATCTATAAAGCCATGTGAGTCATCTTTTAGATTTTTGCCATGTGTGTATGTCTTTCCACTTTCTCTTGTTTCTGTAAGTACAACCTATATTAGAGAGAAAAGTTTATGGGGCCATTAGCTTCTGAAGTAGACATGTGATGCAATAACTAGTATTCAGTGACAGGAAGAAAATAAATAAATAACATTAACCACTAAATGAATCTTCATGAATATCTTGTCCCTTCCTGAGGGCTTCTGAAGAAAGAAGCCACTGAACATCTAGGCAGATGATGTTCCAGGGAGAGGAATGGGCATCTGCTCTAACCCTGTGTATTCCTTTTTGAACCTTTCATATGGGTACAGTACAAATAAACATATCATTAGTCAATTTCTCTTTTTTTTCTTTGGGATTATATCAGCAAATATATTTTGGTATCGGAGTCATTTGAAGATCTGATACCTAGTCTCTCTTGCTTAGCCTAGCAGTTTATAGGATCGTTGCTTCAGTTTATTGAATATATGCTGAACTAATACAATCTAGTTGAAATTTCAGAGAGATATGATCATCCAAGGGTGAACATGTGTTTTTAGAATCTTCTTTGGAACATGATACATAGTATACATTTAACAGATTTTTGTTATAAGGTAAAATGACCACATTTAAAGAAATATCTTTTCTTTTATGAGTCTTAAATAAAGGAAGATACCAAATAGTGTCTGTTATTTTAATGTAACTGATCCTGTCCAGTGGTGTCTGCATGAAAGCAAAATTATTCCACTCAAAGCAGTCAACATGAGCAGAATTTGTGGTTTCATATATTCAATAACTCAATAAAGTTATTGAGCTTATTCAGGTCCTTTATGCTTGTAATATAGTATTGAACAATGCAGACAATGTCCTCCTCATTAACTTTATATTCTAATTGAGGAAACATACAGCAAACAATTTTTTTTTAAATCTATTAGCTTGTATTAGTATTTTCCAGAGAAACAGAACCAACAGGATGTGGATGGATAGATAGAAAGATAGATAGATAGAGACAAAGAAAGGTTTATTTTCAGGAATTAGCTCATACAGTCATGGCAATTCAGGTGCAAGTTCAGAACATGCACCAGATTGGCAGGTTTTAGACACAGAGAAAGGATTCACAATCCAAGTCCAAATACCATCTGCTGGAAAAGTCCCCCTTACATGGGAGAAAGTCAGTCTTTATCCAATTAAAGCCTTCAGTTGACTGGATGAGGCCCACCCCCACGATGGTGGGAAATCTGTTTAAAGTCTACTAATTTAAATATTAATGTCATCTCAATAAAACCTTCGTGGAAACATCTAGAATTATGTTTGGCCAAATATCAGGGCACTGTGGCCCGGTCAAGTTGATAGATAAAATTAAGCATCACAGTGGTGTGAAGTGCTAGAGAGAAAAACAGAACAGGGTAAAAATAAAGCTTGTTGGCTGGTGTGATTTTAAGTAGAGTGGGCAGGGTAGCCTCTCTAATAAGATAGCCTTTGAGCAAAGACTTGAAGGAAGAAGCCATTGGGTCCTCTAGGTGGATGATATTCAAGTCCAAGTGAGGAACCAGTGTGACAAATCAGAGTAAGTTCAAGAGTGGGTGGGAGGAGATGGAGTCACAGAGTTGCAGTAGACATGACTATAGGACTTAATGAATTCATCTACATGACTAAACCTAGGAGGAAACTAATATATTATAACTCTTATTAATGAAGTTACAAATGTATATTTGTAAACCTTTTTTAAAACCTCAAAAATAAAAAAATATTTCTCCATGAGTTTGGCATTTAGATAATCCATACTAAACAAGGTATCTAGAGCCACAGTCTTCAATATGGTAGGCCCCAGTCACGTGTGGTCATTGGAAATTTGAAATGTGACTTGTCTGCATTGAGATAAGCTATAAGTATATGCTACCCATCAGATTCCAAATACTTGGTATGAAATAAAATATAATGTACATATATCCTTAATTGTATTGATTACTCATTAAAATGATAGTATTTTGAATATGTTAGATTAAATAAATGTATTGTTATAATTAATTTCACATGCTTCTTTTTACTTTTTAAAATGTAGCTACTAGAAAATGTAAAATGACATATGTGGTTTGCAGTTCTGACTTACATAATATTTCTGTTGAACAGTGCTGATATCAATGCTTTAAACAATGTTTCACATGCCACAGATATACATGCCTATAAGTTGTGATATTTTGCTTTTGTGATTTATTCTTTTGATTCTCAAACCCTGTTCCTAATTTTCATCTGCAAAGCTGTTACATGTTCTATCAAATTAGAGATCACAATAACTTATCCTTTGCTGCCTTACCTAAGACAGAGAAAGGCTTTAGACCTGATTTGATTTTGTTTTGTTTTGTTTTGTTTTTTTTTCTTTTGTTTTGTTTTTGAGACGGAGTCTCGCTCTGTTGCCCAGGCTGGAGTGCAGTGGCGCGATCTTGGCTCACTGCAAGCTCCGCCTCCCGGGTTTACGCCATTCTCCCGCCTCAGCCTCCAGAGTAGCTGGGACTACAGGCACCCGCCACCTTGCCCAGCTAGTTTTTTGTATTTTTTTTAGTAGAGACGGGGTTTCACCGTGTTAGCCAGGGTGGTCTTGATCTCCTGACCTCATGATCCGCCCTTCTTGGCCTCCCAAAGTGCTGGGATTACAGGCTTGAGCCACCGTGCCCGGCCTGATTTGAAACATTATATATTTGCTCCCAGGCCACGCAAGACATAAAAACAAAGAAAGAAAAAGCAGCTAATAAGCAATGTGAGACAAAAGGAAAAAAATGTGTCATAATGGCTTTAAAATTGGCATGTAAATTATCTGGAAAGAAAGCCTTCTGAGTCTCTCCAGTTGCATGGTAAACTCCCTGAAGGCAAGAACTATGTTATGTTTAATCATTCTTCCATGTGCCTATCAGAGTTGTTCAGCACTGCAAGAGCTAACCAACCCAAAATGAGGATGCCAAGGCTTCACACCGTTGCCACTTTGGGGTCCCAAGTTCCTTTCACTGAAGAAGGAATTATTGAGAATATTTTCTTCAAACCTATTTATTTTTATTTTTATTTATTTATTTTTTTGAGACGGAGTCTCACTCTGTTGCCCAGGCTGGAGTGCAGTGGCACAATCTCAGCTCACTGCATGCTCCGCCTCCCGGGTTCATGCCATTCTCCTGCCTCAGCCTCCCGAGTAGCTGGGACTACAGGCACTCGCCACCATGCCCAGCTAATTTTTTGTATTTTTAGTAGAGAGGGGTTTCACGGTGTTAGCCAGGATGGTCTCTATCTCCCGACCTTGTGATCTGCCCGCGTTGGCCTTCCAAAGTGCTGGGATTACAGGCGTGAACCACCATGCCCAGCCTTTAAATCTCAACTTTTTAATAAATCCATCCATTGGGAATTTCACCCATAATTTTCAAGGTCACAGCCAAAACCCTACATTTATTTAGTTGTCAATACTCTTTCATATTCCTATCCACCCCCAAACACCATGGAGTTTGTTTGTTTAAATATGACCCATCCTCTACCAAGCCTCTCCCTTTTCCTTCTTTTGCTCCCTTTACCCTTGCACTTTACCCAGCCAAACTCACATTCTCTCATTAAAAAAGCACCCAGACTTCCTCACCTCTTTGCATGAAAACTCCCCTAAAAGCATCACTTTCACTGTGGTGGACAGAGATATGATTGCTTCATCCTTTGCATCCTACCTGCCTGAGGTCTTGGAGTCACAGAAAATATTCATCTCTCCTCACATTTCCAGACACTAATGTTCACACTTAAGTTCAGAACTTTGCAACCATTTTTCACATGGGATGTTGCAAATTCTTTGCTTTCAAGCAAATGCCTCTAATTTATCTGCCACTGTACAAGCCAAAGTGACCTTTCTAAAATGCAAATCTGATCTTGTTGTTCTGACACTTAAAGCTTATTTCAATAACTTCTATTTCTTTTACTTTGAAAGGCACATAAATAAACAATTCTTTATTAAGGTTCTCATGTCTTACTATAATTTGTCTCCTACGTCTTACCTACATCTACCCTTTCAGTTAAATGTCACAAGCTATTCTTCTTACTAAGAATAATCTTTCCTTTTCCCCTTAGGTTTCGTTGTTCTTATCTATCCTTCAAATCTCAGTTTAGATGATTCTCCAAAGAATCTCTAATGCCACAAAATGGACTTAAGTGATCTCCAATTTCTCATGTAAGAACTATGTTGGTAATCATTGTTTATTTTAGAGTCATTTACCACTTTCCTTTTCTAGTAAGTTGTATTTGCTTAGCACAGAAACCATGTCTCTCTTGTCCAATATTATACTCTCAGGTATACTATACACACGGAGTAGTACAACATTTACACAGAGTATTCATTAATAATATTGGTTAATAATAATAATAAATAAATATTGGCTAAATGAATGAAAAACATCTTTGAAATATATTATTTTCTAGCTAACAATACAAGACAACAAAACTTCCAAATTACAAAGTGATTTTGTGTATTTTCAGTTATCTGGATTATGCTAGGCTGTAATAGAATATATAAAACATTTAAAATCACAAATTTAGAATTGAAGAAACTCAACTTTGTTTCCCACCTCTGCAACTATCTAGCTGTTTGACCTTGAGCAAGTTGCTTACCACTTCAAAACATTTTTCCTTTGAATCCAAGTTTGTAATCTTGACTATATAGTTGAGTTGAAAGGATTAAATGTGGTGGTACTCAAAAGTGCTTGGCTCAGTGCTTTCTTAGTACAAATTTAACGCTCAGTAATGTAAGCAATTGATCTATGTACGCTAAATCCTTACAAAATAATGTCCACCATTTGATCATTCATTTTCCCACATAAAAATATTTGGAGACTCTACTTTTTTGGTATTCAAACAATTTTGTGAAATTCAGGCAATTTTTACTTACAACAGATATATATTCAATAGAGGATATCATGTGGCTAATGCGTTTATGAAGTATCAATTGATTATTCTTCTTTGCTCTGCACATAGCTCATTAGTTATGGGTACAGGCAGTAAAATTTCCTAAAAAGACTAATAGCCACATTTTTATCAGATAGATATTCTTTTGACTGCCAGTGAGAGAAAAATACCACTAACAATAGTGTATTGATGCCATTCTCTGTGATTCTCTTGGCCTGCCGAAATAAGATCACAGGATGGCTTTCTCAGTTCCGTCTCCTCTGTATTCAAGGCAGGAAGAAAGAAGATAGCAAAGGATTAGCCATGTTTATCCCTTTTATCAAGAAAGCTAAGGTTTGCAGACAGCCTCAGAATACTTTTCCACAAATGTATGGGTTGGAAAAGTGAATGTTTTGTGTTTTCGACTATATTAGATATCTACAAGAAAGGAACCATGACAACCTTATATTTGTGATGCAGCATATATTGAATTCTTACAAAGTTCTAGGCCCTATGCTAAACAAATGATTTATCTATTTTCTACCTTCAAAAGAGCCCCATGGATTGGAAGCTAATACATCATGCCCATCCTCCCACCGCCTTCCCCTGTCCGTCTCCCCCACCACATTAGGTTCTGAAATTAGGCAATGCATCAGATGACTACTTTATCTTACATTATTTGATAGAACAATAGACCTTAAAATACTAGTATCATGATCTTGAATATTCATTGAGAGCCTCCTTCAGCCCAGAGCTGAGGTTCCAAGGGGTCTAAGTCTTGACTTAGAGTATAAATGATGAGTCAGGCCATATACACATACAAAGAAAGCAGGCATAACAAGGATAAAAGAAAGGTTTAGCGCCTGTTTGGAAAAAAGGTGATAGGTGGAAATTTATGTACATTATTTTGGAAAACTAATTTGGAAACAAGCTCAGGTGTAGAGCAGGTATTGAATATAAGATTTTACCAGGTGTGAACGGGGCCTAAAATGCCAAGCTAGATAATATGGACCTTACTTTTTAAAGAAGAGGAAATTATTCATGGGCTTTGAGCAAGAGTGAGAAAATGAAGGAGCGACACTAAAAATAATGCAATAGAAATAATAATCTAGGAGCTGTGTGTTTCCACGTACAAGCATTGAAAGGCAAGAGGAGTTAGGGAGAAGGCTGGGAAGGCTGGAAACAGATTTTACTGGAGACTTATATTCTAATGGAGACCTTTTCTAAATTGAGGGCACCCAACACTTGGACATATTTTCAGGTCTTTTCTTTACATAAGAAACACTTTTCAGATAGAGCAATACGGTGATATTCCAAATCCAAGGCATGCAACTAACTTTAATACAAAGGAACCACTCCTCTAAAGGAAGTTATTACACAGCCCAGTGCAGCATGTTCCACAGTTAGATCAAGGTGAATTCCTCAACAAGAGCTTTTGCCTTCAAATAACTTTGCAGACCTTGAATTTTTCAAGTTCCTCTGCATTTGTGATTTGTCAGATTGGACTAGCAGAAAGGTTATATGTTTAGAACCAAAGACCAATAGCCTGTGAATCACATAGAAATGGCAAAAAATCTTTATTCAAGTGATGCTTACAAAGCTATTCATGTGCTTTTGCTACAAGAAGTCATCAGCTCAGAAGAAAGCTGTGTGCTAGTAAACATTATCGTCTGATTGATGAGCTCATTTTCTCTCCAAAGTGTGTGTAGCACAATGAATCAGGTAATAAAGAGGTCAGCAACTGCAGGTTTGCACTTAACTACAGTTTATTATATTTTAGAAATGATTCAATATGGTTGTACAATCGGCAATATAAATCATCTACTTCATATTTCCAGATTCTATTTCAGCCATAGGAAACTGACATTTTTTTTTTTTTGAATGACTGGTAACTTAAACATCCTTGCATAACGTGGTTTTTTCCTCCATGAAAGAAACTTTCATTATTTGCACATTAAAAACCATTTTGAACAACAGAGATCGATGCTTTGAGTTATATAAGCAGATGTCAATTCTGAAAATGGAAAAAATCTTCCCATTGTCCTCATAAATATATATAATTGGGTCTAGGTCAATATTGAATATCACTGCTTTGGAATTAAATATTACCTTTTTATTTTTATTTTTATTTTTTGAGATGGAGTCACACTCTGTCACCTAGGCTGGAGTGGGTGATCTTGGCTCACTGCAACCTCCGTCTCCCAGGTTCAAGTGATTCTCCTGCCTCAGCCTCCTGGGTAGCTGGGATTACAGGTGTGTGCCACCACGTCAGGCTGATCTTTGTATTTTTAGTAGAAACGGGGTTTCACCATGTTGGCCAGGCTGGTCACAAATTCCTGACCTCAAGTGATTGCCTGCCTTGGCTTCCCAAAGTGCTAGGATTACAGGCATGAGCCACCACATCCAGCCTAAATATTACTATTCTTGAAATGCAACATTGTTCCATTGGTTCACACTGTAGATTTAATTTAAGTGTAAATATTCCTCAGAAAACTAAGAGATTGGGGTTTGAGAGTGATGAAAATAAAAATAATCCTTAATGCATTAATGTAACTTGATTTAATACTGATATGAACTTCAATATAAAAGATTAAAAAAGCACACAAAAATAAGTCAGAACTAGCAGGTAACATGAATATTTATAAGAAGTTTGGCTTATTGACAATAAAATATCAACATTTATTTTATTAATTGTATTGTTTATTAGTAACTGATCAAAGAATTGGTTAGAGTTATTGAAGACGTCCTATGCCCAAGATACTGTGCCCAGGACTTTGCTGAGTGCAAGAAAGAAAAATGAGTCTGTCATGGCCCTTTCTTCAAGGAGTTTATAATTTATAAAGAGAAATAAAATATTGCTAACAGTCAAATAAAATGCCAGTGTTATCAAGCAAATGACAGCTAAAATTCTACAGGCGTTGAAAGAAGGGGAAGATGAATACTGGCTGGGCCTGGTTTGCCATATTGGCAGCATCAGGAAAGGGTTGAGGCTATTGCTTGATCAATAACTTAAAAGAAAACTGTGATTTAGACCTGCACAAAAAGATAGTGCTCTGGAGGATGCCAGGTGAGGAAATTACAGTGAACAGCTCTTTAGTTAGTGGTTTAATTGAAGGCAAATGCAGAAAAAAAAGCTATCAGGATAATAGGCCAAAACCAGATTATGGAGATTTTGAATGTCAAACAGAACTTTATTTATTGGATTAAGAGACGCTCCTGAACGTTTTACATAGGGAGAATGAAAGAAAATGTGTTCTAAAAAGATGAATGACATGGTTCATTGAAAATCAGGTGGAATAGAAGGTTAAAACATTTATGAAGAGATTGTGGTAGTACTCTAGACTATGAAATAAGGGAGGAGCTGATGAAGTAGAGGACATGGTAGCTAGAAGTGTCGGTATTATAGAAGTGAATTACTTAATGGCTGGTGTGCTGTGGGAGATCTGGGAATATTCTCTATGGTCCTTGGAATAGGAGGCACTGTAGCTCTTCTGGGGCAAAGGAGGACAGCTATTATTCTTGGACTCATAAAAGGATGTCTTACTCTAGAGATGTGAAAATTCTCTCCCGTCTTCTTTATAGAAGGATATAAATGTTAAGCACTACTCACTAAACTGTGAAAATAATCAGTAACATTTGATGCCTTAATTAAAGGCTGAACTGGGATTTTTACTCCTAGAAAAATTACTACAGGAATACAGAATAAAATTACCTTAATTAAGATTTATTTAGAATGGAACCACTCCAGCCCTCAGATTTATAAATTATCCCAAGACATTTTTAATAACTAAATTTACCTTTTGACCTTTAAAAGTTTCCTCAAACTCATTTTCTATTTAATCCACCACATTTTTTTGCCTAGATGAACCTGAGGTAGAGAGAAATGTATGCAATTCATAGTTGTAAATTCCAAGATTGTGGAAAATAGAAGGCGAAGTCAAGAGCTAAATCCTGAAGTTCGGTTTCTGCTGTCCTTCTCTCATTTCACTATTAATGCATAGTCCTCAGTCACGCTTTAAAAAATCATTTCTCATTCAAAATTCATTACATTTTAATTGCAGATTTATTAACAAACTGGCGGCTTTCTATTGATTTCTGCAGGATGTTGTGGAAACTGGGAACAGGCACAGAGCACCTTGTAAGACTGACAGCACTTCACACTAAGTGGCAAGGATGTTGTTACATGCAAACACTTGAAAAAGTGCAGAGCAGAACAAAGCAATCATGAGTGGTGTGAGACAGAAAAGGACTACCGGAAAAAATGAGGAAAGAGAAAATAGACAGTTGGGACTCATGGTTTCAATGTTGATAATATATGATTACCTTCGATTTACGGTATACCTTTGATTAATTCTTAGTGCAAATGTCATGCCTATATTCCATGCTAGATTCTTCTAAAGCAAAAGTGATAACCACAGCATATTAGAGACTATAATATGCAAACATAATCAAATACTGAGAACCTACTTTAACATTCTCTTGTCTGTAAATTCACAGAAGAGATCTGTTGTGCACATATCCTACCAAATTTCCAGAGCGGGATGAAAACCCTCAATCCCTACTCTATACAAAGCTAAATATATATTTTATTTGAACATCAAGATGGTTCGTATTTCAGGTTTGATCTCTATATTTAACAATTTTGGATCTGGACAGATAAAGTAATTATAAGTAAAATATTTCTCTATGTCACTCATATACAGTGGTGATCTCAGAATCAAGGCCCCTGTTCTCACAAGTATAAGAACACACAATAGGAAAATGGCTTATATTATTTGAAAATACATTGATCATCTCAAAATTTGAAAAAAACAAAACAACAACAAAAACTTCAATGTGCCTTTAAGGAAACAGTATCTTCTCTATATTTTGTGATCAAGATATCCTTAACTTTCTCTTCAGCTTGACTTAACTTTAGACAGGCTTCTTTCTGATGATAAGCCCCTGATGTCCCTTTTCTTAAAAGCATTTACTTTAGAAACTTTGCAATGGTAAATTCTCTTTCTGTGCTTTTGAGATGTAAATCTCCTACAATTCAGAAATGTCTTTCTCAATAAAAAAGAGATGGGTGCTATCTCTTTGAGATATAATCATCAAGAAAGACAGGCCCTTGTCTCCTATTCTCTCTGGGAGAGCAGGAGCTTAACTTTGATGAGAAACAACTAGTAAACCCAGGTCGTCTAATCACATTGACTAACCCACCACCCAAGGTCATGCGGTACTTTTCCATTCACACACACCAGCATTAAAAGAAAATCCTACCTTTTTTGCCCCCGTGGAGTTGAGCTCAATCTCCCGCTATTGCAACAGCCATACCCCTATTTTAATAGTCTTGAATGAGGTCTTCCTTGGCATTCTAAACAAATATGCTGTGCAATTTTTCTTTTATATTTGTGATAGAAAAAAATATTTAGGTTAGTAAATATGCCACATATACAATTTAATTACAAGTCTATTTATTTCTAAACCAGACTTTTAAAACAAATACACATTCCTATAAAAAAAATCCCTGAAATAACTTACCCCATCAGCATCCTGCTTGGAAAAAAAATTAACATGCAAGATAGAGAAATACATCTTAGTTGAGTAACATTTCATAGATTACTGGTGTCATTGCCAGGTGTGACCATGACAACAGAACAATACCACTTTCTAAAGAGGCTGCTTGCTTTTGCATTCAGGAAAATCTACCCAATCTTTCCTTTCTAAAATCTGCTTCAAACCTCCATGTACACATGCTTTCCATGACCCCTGTGCCATGCTTTATTGTATAGGAAGGTATAGTAACCCAGGCCCAGGTTGTCTACCTAGTGCTACTCATACTTTTGCAGCATACAAATGACCTGGGAACTTGTTAGAAAAGAAGACCTCTGAAGAGCAATCCTCAGATAATCTAATTCCACAGTTCTTCAGTGACAATTGGTAATTTTTACAAAGTTCGGTGGGCAATTTTGAAGCAGACTAACATGGACCACAATTTAACAAATTCCCTTTACACTTCCTGTAAGAAGTAGAAATTTTCAGAACTCAGTCTTTAATAATTGCTCCCAGATTCCTTTAAAAAATATATATATATTGGCCCCAAAGTAACTTTAGCTTCATGGCCCAGCCCAAGTTGCCAGATCACTTACAACCAGGTCCCTGGGTTTCCGTCCCTATCCAGAAGGGGAAACAGACTGTAAGAAGCTCCTATTTCTGTCTAATTCAAAACTCTTGAAATTCTGCTTTTATTCTGTCTAGTTTATTTCTAAACTCTAAGAGTAAAAGAAGTGATTGGAACAACTTACCGATTTTTTCTTGAAAATACTGAATCCTTTTTTAAACAAAACAAAACAAAAAACATTAATTTTCATCTTTGAATGATGCTCAGCCAGAGAACTTTTCTAAATTTCTTTCTCTGATGGAAGTTTTCAAGAAGAAAATAGCTATGTTAGATTCTATTATGCACAGATCAATGCATGAGACTTGATTGAAATGTTGTATTTAAATGAAATTGTTCAAGAAATCACATGCAGACTCATACGATGACAGCCACATTATCTTTCTTTCTTTCTTTCTTTTTTTTTGAAAAGTCCATTATGTTATTAATAATCACAGATACCTTTTTCCAAGATGGATTAGGGTAGCATCTGTATGAGATTTCATTATTATAGCTTCATTTATAAAATTAAAGGATTAAATATTTATTTTTTAAGTGTACTTTTTGTTCCTTTTTCAGAAATTCATAGAATGGTATATATTTGGATAGGCATGTGATTGCTTTAATTTTTTTTTTTTTTATACTTTAAGTTCTGGGATATATGTGCAGAACCTGCAGGTTTGCTACATAGGTGTACACGTGCAATGGTAGTTTGCTGAACCCATCAACTCGTCATCTACATTGGGTATTTTTAGGTATTTTTCCTAATACTATCCCTCTCCTAGCTCCCCAGCCGCCAACTGGCCCTAATGTATGATGTTCCCCTCCCTGTGTCCATGTGTTCTCACTGTTCACCTCCCACCTATGAGTAAGAACATGCTGTGTTTGGTTTTCTGTTCCTGTGTTACTTTGTTGAGAATGATGGTTTCAGACTTCATCCATTTCCCTGCAAAGGACATGAACTCATCCTCTTTATGGACAGCCACATTATCTTTCATGTCCACACTTTCATAGACAATTAACACAGGACTTCTAATTTCAAAAGCATTGAAACCAGAGTTACTTACTTTGTCTTCTTACTTCCCAGTGAAACTGCCAGTCTTCTTGACTTTATTTTATATTTAACAGGGAACAAAATACACCAACAATAGCTTCCATATTTGTATATCCCCTAATTTGGCAGGGAATATAAATTTGTATATTATAAAAAATGTATAAGCTCCAGTATAAATTTATATATTAGCTAAAATATTTTTATTTTTACATTCTTAAAGAGTCACATAGACTGAGACTCAACAAAAACTACTACTTATGGCTGCCATTGGCAAAAATAAACATAATATCAGATATAATTCTATAATTCATTGAGTTCTTACTATGTGCCACACACTTGACATTATTGTACTTCTGTAAACCATCTTTTAAGACAGTGTCAATTCCATTTTACTGACAAAAGAACTGAAGATCAAGAAGGTGAAAGAACTTGATCAATTGAAAGTTTATTTTAACTCCTGTCTAATTTTAATGCTGGCATTCTTTCCATGAAATTGCATTGTTTATTTACTTGGAAGTGGAGATATGTCGGAGCCAGAAAATATTCCAAAATAGAAAGCTATTGTTTGCTCATAAAAATCTTCCCTGTTTTCTATCACCCTTACCAATTACTTTCAAAGTAGAACAGCACTTTATAATATTTAAAAAATTTTTAATTAAATTTTATTGTTTAAAATACCCATCTTCTCCACTTAAGACTGAGTTGTTTTGTGCTTCCTGATAAATTTCTTCTTTTAGCACAGTGCTTAACATGGAATGGATATTTCATCAATATTTGTTGAAAGTAAAAACAAATGGATGACCACATGTTCTGAGTGTCCTCTATATCCACAGTGTGACTAGGACCATACATCTCAAACACTTGCTCCCCTAAATTTCTGAGTGAAGTTCACTGGGGTGTATAATACCTGGTTCATAAGGTGATCTAAATATGTTTGTAGAAACAACCCTATTGGTTAAGTAATGCTATTCATTCTTCTGAAATAAAGGAATTTTTCAGAAGCCAATATTTATAACTTAGTTTGACCTTCCTTGGACTTTCTTAGCAAGGTATCACAGAATGACTTTACAAAATGGGACTTGGTATTCTTTTTTTATTTTTCAAGTATTAGCAGTTAAGAATTGGAAAGACACCTCAGGAATGCGTTGCAATTTACACCTACAGTTGGATTTTATGCAATCCTGTTATTTTCCCTCACGGTCATTGACTACACTCTGAAATTAGAAATAGACATATTCCATTAGACTTCTTTTCCTTTGTCTTTTGTTTCTTTGGTTGCTTTCTGCATCCCACTACACAATGGTTTGCCTTGAAATAAGCTTTGGTGGGCAACCTAGAATTTTGGTTTGGATGTCAACAGCTGCTACAGATTCCTTGAAAGAAGAGTTTTGTCATTTGCAATTTGAGAATTTGAATACTCAACTACCAGTATCAGACCATCTTGACTTTGTTGTTTTCCCAGGAAATAAAAGTATAAGCAGCACTGTGAACACCTGGAACTGGATGGAAAAGCCCTCAAAGACTTAATGGACATGATTTTTGCTCATATTGGCCACCCATCCTAGCGTTTTAGCATCTTTTTTCATCAGTATAGAGCATCACAAAATCATGGTCTGGAAGAAATTTTAAGAAGTTGTCTAGAAAGAGTGGTCAGAGCTTTACTACATTTACTGAATTAACTTCCCATGTTTGCTAGTTTTACTACTGTGGGAATGTTGCCGTTAAGCAGAAGGTACAGTGATTATGAACACAGACTCTACAGCCAGAATTCTTTGGTCCAAATTTGACTCTATCTCATACTAGTTATGCAACTTAATCATTCTGGGCCTCAGCATTCTTATTTTGTAAAATGTATGTAATAATATAAGTACCTGCCCTGTAGATACTTATGTTGATCAAGCTAGTTTAATCATTTAAGGTGACTGGAAGAGTTACTGGTATAGACTAGTCCTGTATAAATATTTGCTTAAAATGTGTGTCTTTATTATGAACTTTTTAATTCTATAATTTTATATTGTTATTTCATTAGCAAAAACAAGGATCATATCTTTATCAGCAAATCCTACTTATCTTAACAGTGATATTTTGGGTGATGTAGAGGATAGTCTAGACCATCTGGTAACTTCTGTATCCTGGTAACTCCCAGTAACTGTAATCAAGGTCAAAGAGGAAGCCCTCATTACAACCCCCATGTTTCAGAGGATGTGGCTGAAACAAACATCTCAGATCATTCCCAAAGTCATAAGAACTGCGTAGTAGTAGGATATGGATTAGAACCCCACACTGTTCTATTCTTATCAATTTTTACCATCAATACAAATCTGTCAAAATGCTATATTTCCTTTAGAAATAAAAATAAACAATTTTATTATGGAGTGAAAAGTTACCAATGGAAAGACAAGATAGAATAACTCCAGATTAAAACAAACTAAAAACTGTCATCTGCCCTAAAACTGTTGTTGCTTAGGGCAATTATGATAATTGAAGTCTGGGGCCCTGTATATTTTGGTTCACAATGTCAACAAATGTTATTTTGGTTCAAACTGCTAGTTAAGTAGACTTGCAGTTGCAAAGCTCCTCTGCCCACTCTCTGGCCCAAACCACGACGAGGCTAATAAGCACCTGAGACCCTCTCAAGTTTCTCTTGTCTAGCCTGAACTTGGCACTCGTGAGAAAAGATTCCTTGAAGCTTCTGGTAGAGGCACTTGAATAATAATGATTTGATGTGGACAGAGGAAGACCTTCATCTATTCTTCCACTCCTGTGAATGAATAAGATAGCTATGAGCCTCAGGTTACTCTGGGCCAAGCTACGTCACATCATCATCACTATACAAAATTCTGGAAGAACTAAATGACACTAAATCCATTTTCAAACTAGCTTCGATTCTATGTTTCTGTTTCCCGTAAAACTCAAAGTTGATAACATATTCCTACTGTCTAGCCTATATTTCACAAGTAAAATTACTTAATATAGATGTGGAAGAGAAATGCAACTCCTTTCATAAAAGATTATTTAATACGCATTTAAAACCAGGATTTAACAGGACCTTACTTTGCTGCTCTGAAAATTTTTAATTCTTTCAGTCTTTACTTATGCAACTATTCCCTCATTCTTTTAATAATTTGCTCTTTTCCTCTGGGCTCTCATTAAAGTCTTTGTTTCCTGCTTTACACATTGGACTCAAAAGATGAAAGCATGCTTTAATTATGACCTTAATTGCATTACTATTCCCGGGAGAGTTCCTAGAAATATTATATATCTCAGGACCTAGATTTACTTGTTGAAGAAGAAGCACACTACATTGCTGGCTGTGGTTGATAATTAATTGAGTCATTTTGCAGATAATTTAAAACCAAAGAAATATTTTCAAACTTTTAATATTTGGAGGTCATTTATGTCTCATTGTTAGTGGTTGAAGTCTACTCTGTTTATCTGTCAGTTTCTACAGTTTAATTTTTTATTAAGAACTTTATCTTGTATTCTGGAATAGTCCAAAAAGTACACCATATCAATAGATGCATATATCAGGAAAAAGTTCCTTGGTTATAGGCATCAGAAAATGACTCTGAAAAAGTCAGACAACATATAATTTATTAGAATATCAAAGGAGGTTCACAGAATCAACTGAAAACAGAAAGTCAACTTGGAAATGAGGAGATACCAAGGCAGAGCTGAAGACTGGAAGCTGCAGCTGTAAAAACATTGTGCCATAGGAAAGCAAAATGGTAGGTTACAACTGCTGGTATGTGCAAAATCAATAGCCAACGCTGAGCAACTACTAATTGGTTTGCATCTGTTAGTTTTTTTTAAATCATCACTATGAGTTGTCTGTTATGATTTTCTCCATTTATAAATGAGGAAACTAAGGCAGAATGATGTGAAGCAGCCTGTCCCATGTGGCGAACAGAGTCAAGCCCAGCAAGCTCATTCTTGCATTATGTAGAACACTGATGCCACTTGTTGTAACAGAAACTCCAAGAATTTTCAGTCATATTGATCTTTTGCTCAGCATTCAAAATGAATGAAAGGATCATCAGATTAGCCCAATTTGCGTTTGTGGAGAAGGAACTTCTGATTACAATCCAACCAACCCAATACCAAGGAGGAAGAACTAATTTCTCATTTTGAAATTAGGGCACTGCTAGAAAGGGGAAATGGATGTCAGAAAGCCAAAAATAAAAAGGCATGCTATAAGAAGTCTGCCCTTCATCACACTTCACTGAAACGAATATTTGAGATTGTCTTCTTTATTTAATGAGAGAAGGTAAACACACTAATTTATTTTGCATAACTACTTTTAGTTTGATTTCAAAACTACGTAATTATCTACATTTTGAGTTATCACACAGAGTAAAGATATCTTGACTGAACTATTTTCAGTTTGTGACCATGAAATTACTTTTGTCTGAAATAAAATTATGACTGTGGTAATATAACAGAAGGAAGTGCTGTACTAGATGAAGCAGCAAAGGTATTGACAAGTGTGGTGTTAAGAACAGGATGCTTTCTTTCATCAAGTGGAGTCAAGAGGAATCTGATGTCTCAAAAGCAAGCAGAAGTGTTACAAAACGATCTTCTTTCTCCCAGGCAATACAATTGCAAAGCATTGTTCAAGGTCACCATGGGTGCATACTTCTGCAATGTAATGGAGTATGCAATTATTCATAAAATGAATTCATTGGTTTTGAAAAATGAAAAACTCCAAATAAATACATGCTCAGGGTTTTAAGGTAAGAATATTATTCAAGTATGTGGCTTATGTTGGCATTGTTTAACTAGGCTGAGGTTTCTTGCTTTTTTTGTTTGCTTCTTTAATGTGATTTGCTAATTTCATGCTTCCAGAATGTCAACAAGGGTAATAAAATAGCAATTTAAGGCCACATTAAAAGCTGAACTAAATGGCACCATTCTACAGAAGACATTAAAACAAAATAACAGCATGTCCTCCTATCAGAAGGCATCTTTGTAGCTTTAATGGAGAGTGGAGAAGAAAGATCTTTATTTTTCCTGCCCCCTACTTTCTGTGCCAGGGATGATGTTGTTCGTGGGACCAGAAGGCCTAGCTTGTTACTGCTAAAATAATTCTTGTGACAATTACATTCTTTCTCTTAAAAAAAAAGTTTAAAAAATCACTTTATTAAGGTATGATTGGCATTAAGAACCTGTAGATATTTTATGTGTACAGCTTGATATGTTTGGATATATTTATACACCTATGAAAGTATCAGATCATCATCCCTATCAATGCCATAAATTTATTCATCACTTTCAAAAACTTCCTCCTAGAAACTTATTTTTGGAGTTTGTTGTTGGTGTGTGTGTGTGTGTGTGTGTGTGTGTCTGTTTTCTTTTTGTGATAAGAACACAACATAATGGAAACAACTAATATCCATGTATGGTTACATGGATAAAGAAAGGTGGTAAATATAGACAACAAAATATTATTTCAATCTTTTAAAGGAAGGAAATCTTGCCATTTGCAACAACATGGATGAGCTTGGAGTATATTATGTTAAGAGAAATAAACCAGACACAGAAAAACAAATATTGTGTGATATCACTTATATGTGGAATCAATTCTCTTTTCACTTGAATGATTCACATTCTTCTTAGAATAGGATTGTAAGATTTGACAGTTTATTTGAATACACAAACAGGGCAGCCATGTTGTCTTTATTCTTAATAGGGGCTCGCTAGAAGGAAACTCATCTGGATATTAAAGGCTGGTAAACTTAGTCTCTCTCTACCAGTATCAGTAGAGTTGGCAATATTTACATTGTCAATGTTAAGGGCATTGAATCAGGAACTCTTCCCCTGACTCCATCAACCTCTCACCATAAGCATGCCTGGTGAATAAGGTAACACTATTTTTTGATATGCTCCTTTCTTCCTAATTGGTTCCATCTGGATTCTCCATCAATATTCACATTATGCCATTTTCCTATGATAGTCTGTGTGAATTTGTAAGGCTGTCTTTACATCATCCACCTAAGTAATGACAAAATACAAAAGTCAGTGAAGAATACAAGGAACTTGAGACTGAAGTTCAGAGAAAGATTAAAAACCTACCCAAAAGTGACTTAGAACTTGTTAGTATTGACATTCTTTTAAAGCACTTCTTTACTCATGTCTTATTGTCATCTGATAACATGTTGTGTTAGGAAGGCAAGATGTTACTTAACTTCACAGAATGTGAAACTAAGAGACTAAGAGAGTTGGGGTCATATGTAAGATATATTCTACAATCATGACAATAGCTATCAATACAAGCCTTTAGGTGGAATTTTATGTACAGGAAATATGCAGAAAATTCAGCGTACTTCTTGGACAAATTGATTTTACTTTTGTACTCTGACTGATGCTAATCCCAAATGCTCTGTTTTTGTGAATGTAAGAATTTATTTTTTGGCTGCGTGTGGTGGCTCACACCTGTAATCCCAACACTTTGGGAGGTTGAGGTGGGTGGATCACGAGGTCAGGAGTTCAAGACCAGCCTGACTAACATGGTGAAACCCTGTCTTTACTAAAAATACACAAATTAGCTGGGCGTGGTGGTGTGCACCTGTAATCCCAGCTACTCAGGAGGCTGAGGCAGGAGAACCGCTTGAACCCGGGAGGCGGAGGTTGCAGTGAGCTGAGATCCTGCGTCACTGCACTCCAGCCTGGCGACAGAGCGAGACTCCTTCTCAGAAAAAAAAAAAAAGAAAGAAAAAATTTATTTTTTTAAATTTTTACATGTCTCAGAAAATGTAAAATCTGTGGAAGGCTTGGTAAGATATACAAGAATAATACACATTAAATTTTGGTAAAATTTTAATCTGTATAGATCTGTCAATCTTAGCCACATCTCATTACTATTCCCAACTCTTGGCCTTTCATTCTATATTTATTACAGATGTTTGAGATACATTAATATACAATCCCTATCATGATATTCTCATCATTAATGATTTTCTAATTAGAATTTAAAAATAGAAGAATAACATTAGGTAACCTTTAGTACCTTGGGTAGAATTTTACCAAGTGTTCTGGATAAAAGTATGTTCAGGAAAACAATTCAGCATTATAGGAATTAATTGTGCAAATCTCAACCAACCTCTCTGATTGTAAGTGAAAGTTACTGCAGACCAAAGAGATCCAAACAAATTCTAGTGATCTAAAAAAACGAATGTAATATTTTGAAAAATAATCACAATAACTACTGGATATTAAGTGCTTATTATTAGTTGGCCTTGCTTCTTCTCCATTCTAAAGTTTTCTTTCTGGAAAGAGAACTCAATCATTATTATCATTGGCCTCTACTGTTGCCCTCATTCTGCCCAAGGAAGGGTAAAGTGACATCTAATTGGTGATTTGCAAAGTGCAATTGTTTGGCCCAGCTCTGCCCTTTATTTCTCTTGGGAGCAAGTTTACTTCTCAAAATTGGGAGTTTCCATCTATTATGCCTTGTGCCAAATATTACCTGGGCTCTCATTTGCTAACTACCATTTTGCTCCTGCTCTGCCTGATTGGTGGATAAAATCTGCCTTCTCATAGTTGACCCATTGGCTCCTGCTCAAAAGTACCTTTCCCCATTGACGTTAAGGATATTTTAGCTTCCTTATCTACTTTTTGCCTTATTTCTTACAACATTCAGAACCTGGTAGAGAAGAGAGTTGCTATTCATTGAGGTGCTTCTTGAAGACCCAAGGTTTGCAACAGAGAAGAGTATTTTAATCCATGTAATCCATTCCAGAGACCTTGAAAATGTGTTGATTTTCTTTTACAAATGAGAAAGTGAAAGCTCAAGGATTAAAGAGTTCAAGGCCACATGGTAAATGGCTGAGCTTGGGTAGAGCCTGCCTGTCTCTAAGTCCCATACTCCTAAATCTGCATTCTGATTTCTAAAGTTACAGAGATGAAAGATTGTTTTTGCACTCTCATCTCGCTGATGAGTGAACAGAGCCAAACAGAAAGAAGTTAATTGTGCAAGGTCATACAGCTAGGCCTTGACTTCATCAAGGCTTGAAGTCAGGTTCTGTACTTTGTCCTCTTCTGTAAATGTATAATCAGGAAGTAACTTACGCTAAACAGACTTTTGCCAGGTGTGGCTAAAATCTTTTATGAGAAATCTGATGCCATATTTGCATTTGGCCATAGGACACAGAATCTGGAGAAGAATAATTAAATATTTATTTTCAACTTGGGTTAAAACCAGAAACAGAAAATGTCAATAACTGTTTTTAGTAGAGGGCAGGGGCTAAAGAGATTTTAAAAGAGAACAGTCAAGGTTTTATAATTTCTATTATGAAGGTTGAAATAATTATGCAAAATCATGTATCTGCAGAGAATGAACATAAATTATTTTTGTATTGCTAATTGAATATCAAAATCTATTCTGATGCTGTTGTTTCACAAGAAGAGATATAATAATGAAATTATTATTTTCTGACTTGACTTGTAAATCCAATACATATGTACTTTTTTGATTGCTACAATTTAGAGTAATCAGTCTGTTTTTCAATACTTTACAACTCCTCACAAACCTTTAGGTCCACTGGCATTTTTAAGTTTTATACCAAAATATATGCAGTTTGATAGCCTCCTCCATATCTGCATATACTGACACACAAACAGAAAGACTGTGTAATTGTTATACTTTTTTTTTTTTTTTTTTTTGAGACAGAATCTCGCTCTGTCACCCAGGCTAGAGTGCAGTGGCATTATTTGGCCCACTGCAACCTCTACCTCCCAGGTTCAAGGGATTCTCATGGCTCAGCTTCCCAAGTAGTTGGGCTTACAGGCACCCACCACCATGCCAGGCTAATATTTGTATTCTTAATAGAGATGGGGTTTTGCCATACTGGCCAGGTTGGTTTTGAACTCCTGACCTCAGGTGATCCAACCCCCTAGGCCTCCCAAAGTGCTGGGATTACAGGCATGAGCCACTGTGCCAGACGTGGTATACTTTAAGTACTCTTAATACAATAATCTTCCATGTATATCATTTAGCTATTACTACTAACTCTCCAAAAAAACTAGTGTCTTAAATGAACAGGTCTTTATTATTTCTCATCATCTTAGGGACTAGCTCAGCTGACCTATTGTCAACAATCTGCTAGGTGATTCACTAAATAGTGTTGCTGATTTTGCCTGTGTTTTCATACACATCTGAGTCTTTGGCTAAGAAAATTTGCCTGTGTTCCATATGTTTTTTTCATCATCCAGCAGGCTAGCTCAGTCTTGTTCTCAGCTTAGCTTCAACTTTTTCTAATAGTGATTGCAGAGGAGCAAGAAATAGAAGTATAAATGTGCAAAAGATTTTTCAAGCCTCTGTTGATTGTCATGTCAGCTAACATACTATTGGCCAAAGCAAGTCATATGGTTGAGTCAGAGTGAGAGGGGACTACAAAATTACAGGGCAACAGCTGTGGTTACAGAAAGGCCATACTAGAGTTATCCATGTGTGCATCATACCATACAATGTCAGGTAGCTGACTTTTGTAATTTATTGGAAGATCACAGATATATGACATTAATAAAGTCGTGTATTCTATTGACTGAATCCTGATGGTATTTATAAGCAATTTAATGCCTGTTGGCAACATCATTTTCTTCTTATTGCTGCACATATAACCAGCTTGAGCAGGAGCAGGTTGAATATATTGAGTCTTTACAAGTTGATGTAGTTTAGACATTATCTGGAAGGGGAAAGAAGGGAGGAAGTCAATAAAAAGAAATCTTAAGCCCAGAGGCATTTTTAGATAAGCATGACTATTTTCTAGTGACTGCTTTTGTTAAACAAATAAAGTGACCAACTTTAGCACTGGGACTATAAATGTCTTGGATGGTGACTTAGATGTCTTTTGGGTTCTAGACTTCCTTTCCAAAGTTCTGCTTTTAGCCCATTTTTTTTTTGTTTGTTTGTTTTTTGAGATGGAGTCTCACTCTGTCACCAGGCTGGAGTGCAGTGGCACGATCTCGGCTCACTGCAACCTCTGTCTCCCATGTTCAAGCAATCCTCCTGCCTCAGCCTCCCAAATAGCTAGGACCGTAAGCACGTGCCACAATGCTCAGCTAATTTTTTTGTATTTTTAGTAGAGACGGGGTTTCATCATGTTGGCCAGGATGGTCTCGATCTCTTGACCTTGTGATCTGCCCATCTCGGCCTTCCAAAGTGATGGAATTATAGGCGTGAGCCACTGCAGCCAGCCCCACATTTTTTTAAATGTGCATAAGTTACAGTTAAGATGGATTTTACTCACTCATTTTTGCTTCTTCTTCCCTAGTTATATGTTTCCAATCACTTAATGACTTTAATAAATTACCATTTGAAATAATGGTGGTTCTAGATGTAACATTATTAACATAGAAATTAAATGAGAGAAAGCATGTGGGATTTTGAGTATTAACCACAAAAATAATTACATAATATTGAATCCACTGACTTAGGTTTCACTTTATTATGAGCATTTATCTTGACATTTTATTTAACCGGGACTCAGCTTGTGAATTGAGTATATCTGCCTTCATCTACTGTCACTATCATTGTGGGATATTTATATAGAAAAAAATAGATCAGATTAGCAATCAGCAGTGACATTGACTAAATTTATAGACCCAAACCTTTAATGCATGAAACTGTCAACTGATCACATCTGTTTGGTAGAATTTGGGGGAATCAAGTTGGTAAATATTTGTCCTCTTGACTTCAATGATAGCATTTGTGATGTTAATGTTGATAAATCTGAAGGGTATACAAAGTTATGGAAGACCTAGCCCCTGCTCTTAGAAACTTACTATGTGGAGAGGAAATAATCTAATGCATAAAAGTGTGAAAAATGGCATGTGGTGTCTTAGTTTATTTCATGGTGCTGTAGCAGAATATCACAGACTGGGTAATTTATAATGAACAGAAATTTATTTTGCAGACCCTGAATATCTGAGACAGGTCTCGGTTAACTTAGAAAGTTTATTTTGCCAACATTGAGGACATGTGCTTGTGACAGCCTCAGGAAGTCCTGACAGGTGTGCCAGGTGGTCAGATCACAGTTTGGTTTTATACATTTTCGGGAGACGTGAAACATCAATCAACGTCTGTAAGATGAACATTGGTCCAGTCTGGAAAGATGGGACAACTCAAAGCAAAGGCGGGACAACTTGAAGAGAGGAAGGGCTTCCAGGTCCTAGGTAGATAAGAGAAAAATGGTCCATAGATCATAGGTAGATAAGAGAAAATGGCTTCCAGGTCACAGGTAGATAAGAAAAAAAATCTTTTGAGTTCCCCATTAGCCTCTCCAAAGAAGGCAATCAGATATACACTGATCTCAGTGAGCAGAGGGGTGACTTTGAATAGAATGGGAGGCAGGTTTGCTCTAAGCAGTTCTCAGCTTGACTTTTCCCTTTAGCTTGTGATTTTGGGGCCTCAAGATTTCTTTTCTTTACACAATTGGCTCACAGATCTGGAGGCTAGAGAGTCCAAGATCAGAGGACTGGCATTTTGAAGGAGGGTTTTTGCTGTGTCACATGACACAACACATGACATGGCTGAAGGTCTGAGAGAAACAAGGGGAAATCTACCCCCACAGTAACTGTATTAGACCATTCAAGAGTGTGGATCTCTCATGATCTAAACATCTCTTAAAAGTCCCACTTCCTAATACTGTGCCAAGGGCCATTATATGTCAACGAGTTTCAGAGAGGACAAGCATTTCAACCATAGCACATGAAATCATACAGATTTTGGTTAAATTCTTAACTCTGCCATTAACTATCTGTATTAGTCCATCTTCATGCTGCTGATCAAGACATACCTGAGACTGGGCAATTTACAAAAGCAAGAGGTTTATTGGACTTACTTTATTCCCCATGTGGCTGGGGAGGCCTCACAATCATGGCACAAGGTGAAAGGCACATCTCCCATGGTGGCGGACAGGAGAAGAGAGAATTGTGCAGGGAAACTCCCCTTTTTAAAACCATCAGATCTTGTGAACCTTATTCACTATCACGAGAACAGCATGGGAAAGACCTGCCCCATCATTCAATTACCTCCCACCAGGCCCCTCTCACAACATGTGGGAATTCAAGATAAGATTTGGGTGGGGAGACAGCCAAACCATATCACTCTCTATGATGTACTGGATCTTACCAAGCCTGAGTTTTTTCCATCTGTTAAGCTGAGATAGGTTTATTGGGAGAATCAAATGTAATAATTGATGTAAAATGCCAAGAACAGGGTCTGTATGTGGTAAGTGCTCAATAAATACTAATATTTAATAACATTAATGAAAAATACAGAAAATATATGTAAGTGATTGTAACAAAATGCTGAATACTCATTAAAAAAAAAAAAGGTTTAATGCATCCAAAAGTGTAGACATATTTTAACAAGCAAATAAACTTAATTAAAATGTAATTTTTTAGTTCAGAAATTAAGCTTTGTCTATTTGCAATTTTCCAAGTAGAAGTGCAGAATTGCATATGTTTGCTACGGATGCTTACATGATCCTGGTTTCTGCTATTTTTTCTCATGGAACCAGTAACAAGAGTAGGGAGTTTCTCTTTTGTGGTAGTTGATGTAAAACTTGTCTACCAATATATCCCCTCATCTCAGTGCTTCCCAAATGTTAATGTGCAGAACAAAAACAAACAGCATCATCAAATATGCAAATTCAAAATAATGCAGAGATTCTGATTCAGGGTACAGCAATGAGATGAAGAAATCTGAATTTCTCATAATCATGATGTGTTACTCTGATGCAAGAAGTTGGGAGCAACACCTTGAAAGCCAATGAAAAGTCATCTCTGCTCTAAATGTCAGCGCCAAAGCATCCAGGTTGGAGCAATAAGAGTATTAGCATTTGAAGAAGACAGAGGCTGACTCAAAGTGGTTCCATGTTAAGTGTTTTACATCTTGGAAAATGTGTAACTGTCTACAATCCCTTCACTATGGTTTGAAATGCACTTGATGGTGGAGTTGGCAGTCGCTGTGTGAAGAAAGGAGGTATGTTTGAATGTTTCTGTGTACAATGGATGGGATTAAAATCAGTTGGAGGCTTTGGTATATACACTGTAACTCAGACAAACCACTTAAACTGAAGAGCACAAAATTAAATTTCCTGTTTTTCCCATCAACACAAAAGTCTTCATAGATTTAAAAATGAAAACTATCTGGAAAATATTGACATAAAAATCTACAGAAGTTTTGTACCTGCATAATAATTATCATCAATAACAACACATAGATTAATTTTAAAATTGTTTTCTTAAGATGATTTAATTTCTATGATATGGGAGACCCTGAATACTGAACTACATACTAGACCTTAAAGTTAAAATTATAAGAAAGAATGGCTGCCCTAGGAAATAGATATATTTCAAGGGCTAAGTAAAAGCTTTTCTGTGTTAAAAAAATGTATATTTTCATCCAATGAAAGTTCTGTTATTCCAATAAAATTACAACTTACATGTATAACAACTTTGCCTTAAGTTTGATAAAATTAAAAAGCCCTCAGACTCTTTTATGTTCTTTGATATAAAAGTTGCCTTATCATAATAAGATATAAGTGATCTTGCATAATGTTCTATCCACGAACATTTGTGAAAATGCTTAGTAAACAGAATAATAGCAAAAAATGTAAATGAAATGCTCTCCCCTGATGACACAATTTAGTTCAAAAATATGATGCATGCACATCAAGATAACTTAGAGGCAATTGGGAAATAAAAATAGGAATTATAGTAAAAACAAACAAGACTTATATATCTGCTACCTGTCAAGCACTGTTCTAGGTTGTTTAAAATTATTTATAATTATAAATTAATTACAAATTTAATTAATAATTAAAATTATTAATTCTCAAACAAGTACTGCAAAATAGCTGACTTGGGCTTCATTTTACAGATGACAACTGAGGCTCAGAGATGTCAAATAATTTACCAAAGTTTACACAACTTGAAAATGGCAAAACCAAGATTTAAACTTAAGAATTTCTGCATTCTTTCACAAAAATTCTCAAGAAAGTCTACAGCATAAAGATCTATAGCGTAAAGTATTTATTCAGTATTGTTGCTTCCAATCGCATGCCAAAATGAACAAGAAACAACCAATTGTGTGATCTCTTTAAAAGGTAGGGCTGATAGCCAAGATTTGGAACTGCTCATTACATATTAGTTACACTCCTTGACAGTAATCCCTTAACTTAGTCCTAATGAGTCCCTTGCAACATCATCATGCCATTAATTAGTTTAGCAACTCCAGTAACATGAAGGGATGAATTTCTTGTAGGCCCAACATAAACTGTCTTATGGTTTTTAGTAGTGGTGTCCAGAGAATGAAATTTCTTGATCATCATAGACTTCGTGAAAATCTAACATTATTATCTTTCTCAGCAAATTCTCTGTTACAGCAATATTAATTTAACAGCCAAGCTTTCTTTCCTCCAAAGAAAAGTTTAAAGTAACTTGTGCTTTGCAATTAAATAGGATTTTTACTTTTAAAATAATTTGGAATCAGCTGAAAGTGAATTCTGTCAAAGTTCTAGTAAAAATATGCAATAAAGTTAATTTAAAAATAACACTTAAACCAAACCAAGATTGCAGCACCTAATTCCAGTAGTTATAATATCTTATTTAACAATATAACATAAAGTAATATATGTTAATTTATTTAACAAATTAAAGATGAAGAGTGCTCTACGTGACTGTCCCACTGCAGTAACACTTGCTAAGAAGCATTTTGGGGTAGAGTGTTAAAATATTTAAGTCTTTAATTACAAATCATTTCTCCTAGAGTTATGGGTGGTATAAGTATTAACTAAATAGGGTGCTACAGAGCTGCAAACAGATGGAATCAAATATAGAAGCTACAGAAATAAAGCAACTTACTCTTCCTTGCACTTGTGAAAAACATAATTAAAAATTATTGACTCAAGCAAGTTGCAGGTAAGGGAGAACATACGGAAATGAGGCCAACTGAAAAGTAAGAACAGTCTAGTAAGACCAAATTAGGTATTTTATCCCATTTATGTTTTTTTTCTTCTGGCTTGTTATATTCTTAACCTTTTTGATCTTCATTTTATTTTGTTGCTGCATCTTTGACTCAAATTTGTGACAATTATCTTCAACTTACTTGTTATTCTAAGGCAAATATGACCACATCATCAACTGTTTCTCCCAAGTAGGTGCTTCAAAAACGGTAATGATTTAGTAAATGGTGGTTACTGTTATTTATTTATGTTTATTTTAATTTTTATTAAAAAGTGAGGAGCAAGATAAAAACAGGTCTCTTAGTGGTAAAAGGCATATCATACAAAAGCTTGTGCATCTCACTCATTGTTGATTTACTTTTGTGCTTTTTAGCATTCAGTCCTCTAAAGCAGGAAGCCAGAGGGAGTGCTTGAATAAAGGGAAGCCCAAACTACTGATAGTGAAAAACTTGCGAGAAAGTAGACTAAAAAAGCATTTGAGAGAAAAGATAGCACAAAATGGAGCAATTTTCTGAAGAGCCAAATGAGACTGTCCTGTCTATGCTAATAGTTTTCTATGATTATATTTAAATCTTAAGATAATTGTGTAACTACAGTCATGGAAAATAAAAAAGATCAACCTTTTGTCATATTCAAACCAAATCATCAATTGCTTTCTTAAAAAATAAATATATAAAAAGGTTTTCATAAAATGGTGTCTCTAAAAGGGCTGAGAAATTTAATTCTGCAAAAGATTCATTTCTTGTTGACGCTAGATGAAGACTTTGCTGTATGTATTTTTTTTGTTTCGTTGGTTTTTGTTTTTGTTTTGAGACAGAGTCTCTCTCTGTTACCCAGGCCAGAGTGCAGTGGCGTGATTTTGGCTCACTGCAACCCCTGACTCCTGGGTGCAAGCAATTCTCGTGCCTCAGCCTCCCAAGTAGCTGGGATTACAGGCGCACCCCATCATGCCTGGCTAATTTTTTTCATTTTTAGTAGAGACTGGGTTTCAGCATGTTGGCCAGGCTGGTCTTGAACTCCTGACCTCAAGTAATCTACCCACTTTGGCCTCCCAAAGTGCTGGGATTGCAGGCACGAGTCATTACGCCTGGTCTGTGCTGTATAATTTGACTATTTTCTTTAGGTGTGAGACAGGATATCAAAGCAATTTCAACAAAACTGATTTTAAATTTGCCATCTAAATTAGCAGAGTCCTCATTTTGTTCTCTTTCAAGGAAGAACTGGAAAGGTACAGGTGTGTGGCAGGGTATGGTGTAGAGAAATAGCTACAAAACATCCTTTAGGCAAAAGCAGCAGCAGAGGGCAGGAGAAAAGGGTCAATTGGGAAATAGACCCGGCCTGCTCACCAGCTTTTGCCAATCACTTACTTACGTTCTTGACCTCAGATGAATGGAATGAGAGAGGGCACTAGATGATTCAAGGTCTCAATCAGCTACAAAATCATAGGAATTTGTGGCAGAAGAAAAATCCATGACTCCTAGAAAAACCTGTGACTTCTGATGGGCCAGAAAAGGGATGCAGTTCAATACCAATTCTTCCTTTGATTATACCCGACCCATTCTACCTGGAAGCTGACTAGCTTTGCTTCATAAACACTTTGTTTGAATCCCCAAATAACCAGAGTTTCTTGTTCTTCTCCAAATATCCCTTAGGGTAACTGGGTATCCCCTGATTCTCCATCTTTTCTTGCAAGTGACAATAAGCCATCTCTGTATGTGCCTAGATTCATTATTTACTGCTACACAGTGTTTACAGGTTCATAGAATGATAAATAGGCAGGAAATTAGAATTATATGAATAAACTTCCTAATTCCATAGGCAGGGAAAAAATAAATTTCAGAGACATTAAGAAAACAACCTAGAGCCACAAAGCAGTTACGTATAGTTATCTAAAAAGAAAATCCACATTGCTTAACTTCCAAAACACTCCCTGCGTCGCTCTGTAGTTGCTATGTTATATCATAGCATAGGTTATATCATGGTATTCTTTGTTTGTTAAATATTGTATTGAATGTGGGACCTTCTTTTATGGTTTCTCTGTTTAAAAGAATTTTTTCTATATGTATCCATGTCAAGTTTGAGAAAAACCATTTATAATGAGTAGTTCATGAATCTAATTTACACTCAACTGAAAGTACTTTCTGTTTATCACTTTCTAATTTTCCTCTTTGCTCTAAAGCTCATTATGTCACTTTTTATCTCCCCTGAATTACAGTAAGCATCTTATTAACCTACATCCCTGTGCAATTGGACTCGCCCAGATGTTGAGTATAACTGATATTGGGGTTGGCAGTGGAGGGTGTGTTGTTGGCTGCCACTTGATTTAAGGTGCAAATTTAGGATTTAGCATTATTTTTATTCTGCAAAGACTTATTTAATCTACACTTCTGTGTTTTGGATCAAAAGAAAGATGAAACTCATACCAGTGACTTTCTAGTAGGCAAAATGATTTTGAATGTGCTCATAAATGGATGGAATAATAGAGTCCAGTGCTCTTATCTAGTTGTCTTGTATTTATGTCTTCCACAACAGCCATTTATCAAGTACATTTCAGAAAAAGTAGAGATGAAAGCACAGCCCTTCCCCTGAAAAAGTTCACATTTAATTCGAGGTAGCTGGAGGGAAAAACGGAAATAGTCACCAAAAATGCCAGCTGCAAAGCTTTATGCTGAATGGGCTCTCAAGGTGCAACATCTGCAAAGAGATGGGCCCAGATCCAGACTGGAGAAACTGGGGGAGCCTTCCAGAAGGAGGTAATGTCTGAGCCTCTTAGAGAATGTCAAGAAGGGGCGAGCCAAGTGATTTCTGTAGAAGGAGGACAGAAGGTAATATACAATATTTAAAAATTTAGAGCTGAATACATTGGATGTATTCAGGGAAATGTAATAATTTTGGAATGACTGGACCGTAAGAAACTTCCCTAGAAAGGGCAGTGAACAGGCATGCCTAGTTTTCTGCAGCTTCCTTTATATAAGCTAAAGAGTTAGACCTTCATGTTGAAATACAATAAATCCTTGAAAGACTTTAACTGACAGAATGATGTGATAAGATGTGCATTTTAATAAGAAGTTGCTAGCAGCAATATGAAAAATATATTTATATTTCATAATATAAATATATTACATAATGTAAATATAAATATATTACAATCCTCCAAGGAAGAAAAGATGAGCTCCTGAGTAAAGGCAACCTCACTAAGAATGGAAAAGGAAGACACCCTGGAAACCAATAAGAAGAGAAAATGGACAATCGAGAGAACGGAGAGTCCTGAAAATGTGAAATTAATCAACCTGGGCCACATACTTAATAAGTACCAGAGCAGCGATTAGAACCAGGTGCCTACCACTCAGTTAAGGAGCATTTTGGAGACATCAGTCTGCCTCTCTGAGGCTATGCTTTGACAATGATAACAATTAAATTTAAAATAGATTCACTATTTGTAGCGAAAGACTATATTTAAGAGACCCTGTTTTCCTCATTAGCCAACACAAGTAAAGGCAGGTGTTTGATTCAAATAGAATAGGATGTTAACAACTCCCTCAATGCCTGAACTTCTCGAAAACAAATCGACTTTGGCTGTCCTTGATTTAACCTTAGAGCCGATATCATTTCCCTTCATCAATGAGCAAGGTATGGGCAGATTTCCTGTCTTGTCTCCTCTGGATGTTCTTTCTTAATGAAAAACAACACAATGCCAACAGATACTGTTGCTATGAGTGACGCATCTCACAATTCAAACCCTTATTCCCAAGCACGGTTTTGGGAAATGGAGAGGAGTAGAAGTCAAGGAGAGAGGTGGGGTAAGTATCAAATGACTGCCTGTCTGCCTGCCTATTCCTCTTGCCTAACCAGAAATTATGTCAATGCCACATCTTCATTGCAAGGATCTGATGAGAGAATGTGTATTAAAGGGCTTTGAGAAGCTGTAAATGGGAAAAATCAAAAGTTAGCAATTATCGTTCATTTCACCAAAGTGGAGATGATTTTTAAAGTATTTTACAATGCTTCATTTACAGAGGCAGGACATTTCTTTGCCTAAACTTCAGTTTCCCAAAACGAAATGTATGTGCCCTTTGGTCTACAGAACACTGTAATTATAGATTTCAAACTGTTGTCAGCTGGCTTAACTCAATTTGCTTGTACACATCTCTTAGATTACTTTTGGTAAATGGCAGTTACCAAAAGTTTTGTGGGAGAGAGGGTTAATGATATCCCCCAAACTCCACTACCAGATTATGGTGAATGTCTTCTTTTACACATCAGTCTTCTGTCTATTACACATGTAGGCATTTATTACCTGAACATTAGTAGCAAAGGCCTACCATTAAAACCATTTACAAGAGCAGTTCTAGAGGCTCAAGAAAGTCCCTGCACCTGGAGAGAAATAACAGTGTTCAATGTGTCAGTTGTCATTAGATCTTCACAAAGAGGAAACAAGGACTCACAGCAAGTATGTTCCATAGAAGGGCAGGTCCTGAATGTACGTTAATCCTCAGGTGCAATTACAAAGCAGGAAAGTGCAAAAGTGTATATTGGTGGAATCATGAAGATAGTGTTGGTAGAATGTCAGAGAAGAAAGTTTAATTATCCTGTAAGGAGAGGAAGAAGAGATTAGAGCAGAGGAGATGGAGTGCCTGACAAGAAGCCCAGGTTTTGAAGGGTAACTTGAAGTGAAATTTACTTGAAGATTTATCTATGAATTTCCACGTTGTTAGCGGTTTTGAGACTAAACAAACTAAGCTATGAGTTCTTGCTTTAGAACAATACCTCTCAGAGCTGTGGAGCATTAACACAATCTTTTGGACAGGATCCCATTACACTAAGATATTTTTGGGGGAAATTTATTTATATAAGTTAATTTAAAGTTATATAATATATACTGTAAAATAATCATCTAGTATTAGTATATAATAGTATATATGTGTGTGTGTGTGTGTGTGTGTGTGTGTATATATCTTTAAATGTGTATATGGGAAATAATTTATTATGACCATGTTATCCATTATCAAATACATCTATATCCTCTCCTGCCTCTGAGCCTGGAGATATGTGGCTCCCAAAACTTGTGACATTCTCTGTAGCCCTTACTGCCCTTTCTCTTTCTCTCTCTGTGTTTTTCTAAGACCTATTTATCTTGTTGGTCTCCACCTAAATGCCCCCTACTCAAGGTGCTTTCTCTAATCTCCTACACGTGTTAAATTCTGTCATTATATGCTCTTAATGCATCTTCTATTTTTCTATTGGTAATATTTATTATGCTTGCAATTGTTAGTCCAAAGACAGACTATTAACTTCCTGCGGGAAAGAATCAATGCCAATCTTCTTCAATACTTTTTTAGATTTATGAAATTCCTCATATTCTATTGTCTTTTGACTTAAAAACAGCAATTTCATGTGGTTCAAACTCTTACATGACTTAGCACTTAGCAGAGTACCTGTCTGAATGCTAAACACAATTCTACATCTTAAGATATCTTCATCAAGTTTGCATCTGTTAATGAATATGGACAAATGGGACATCCAACATGTTTTACCAACTCTGACTTTATACTAACTGCATTTTTCCCCTGGATCCTATTTTTAAATGATATATTAATCTATTTATGATAAAACGGTACATTATATTATACATGCATTGCCTATGTGATACATCTATGTTACAGTATACATTAAAAGAATAAAAGAGAGAGAATTTAATAGCAAAAGATGCTAGTATTTATGAATAGTGAATTCAACACTCTTCACTTAATTTAGGTGGCTTCATTAAAGTAGAAACATGCCCTATTATCCCAATGCCCCTTTCCTACCTGTTTCCTACTTCTAATTGAAAAATTGTGGAGACATACATGGTCTGGAGTTGACAGCCTAATTCATCACCCTTAAGCTGCCCCTGGTACTGGGAGAATCAGTATTGACCTACAAGTAGTCATTGCCTTAGAAAAAGTGCTGCTGTGGAAAGTAACCTAGAAATACAAAAGATTTCATGACTGTGAGTGGAAATCATTTAGTTTGGTGACTATTTAGGACAAGAGATAGCAAACTGTGGCCCATAGGCCAAATCCAGCCTACTCCCTGCTTTTGTAAAGTTTTATCAGAACACAGCCCCTCTGATTTATTTGCATGTTACTCATAGCTGCTGAAACACTAAAAGAGCAAAGTTGAGCAGTTGTCACGGAGATAATATTGCCGCAAAGCCAAACATGTTTACTGCTTATCTCTTTATAGAAAAAGTTTGCCAACTCCTGATTTAAGATCTGTGTTTCCTTACATATGTCAAATGATTTAGAAATTACTGCTCAAAAATTAGCAGTATATAGTAACATAGGTAAATAATAACTGAATCATGCAAATAATTGGCATTATTGCATTACTTACTCCAGCAAAGATATTGCCTATTCCAGCCTAAAGTAATGAAATGAACCCTACGAGAGTTAATTTTATTTTAAGCCTACGCTTAAAGAGGAAAGCATAGTTTGTTCAACATGAAATGACTCATGTCCAAATGCTCATGAACTGATCCACAATATGGCAACCAATTTCAATCACGGAAACCTTTCTCTTCACATTCACATTTTCTGAGTGGGTTGATACAAAGCTAACAAAACCAAAACTCAGTGTCTGGGTTTAAATGCTCAACTGAAATCTCCGTGTATCCTCATTTCTTTTGATGAATTGTAAGGGTTGCCCCAGTCAGATTGAAAGAATCATGAATCAACAAAAGCCCTTTATTCTCATGCTTATGGGTCTCTAACTGACATCAAGGTGTTTCCCCATGTATTGCTAAGAAGATGAACTGTGGAGACCAAACAACACCCGAGCCCTCTCAGGTCCAATCCTGAAGACTGGTTGTCTGTCGCAGATGGTTCACAGCCTTCAATAGGGCCCTGGACACTCTTAGTTCACATCTGGGCTTCTAAACACAGCTTTGAATATAGTAATCCATTTTTTCCCCCAAATAACTTAGAAATTTGTCATTTGCTGTCAACTGCTGCATTTTTTTCCCTCCTACGCTCTGACCAGAGTTGCATTTTTCACACATGTGCCGTATCTCTGTTTCCTCTTTGGTTCCAACTTCTCAGTCCATTTGTTTTTTCTATGGCTAAATAAATTATTTCCTTCACCAACTGTCCATAGGCAAGCATTTACCGATCATTACTCACAGCTTCTGCTATGTTACGTGTTTGGTGTATCCTTTAATCATTCATATCTGGCTCTTATTTGTAGATACACACATGTACATACACACACCTATGTGTATATAAAATATACACACACATATGTATATATTACCAGTTATATCCACTGATGCAATCTCTGATCCCATCTATCTGGGTTTAATTTTCCTTGAGGACTTTGTTATTCATTTGAATGTATTGTATTCTTCTGGTAATACTCGCTTTCTATTTGGCTTAGGTAGAGATGAGTATCTCCATGCTATCTTTTTTTAATAGTATATGAAGAAGTTACTAATTAGTACTAATTCTCTACTCATCTAATTTTCTTTATTTTTCTAGATCAGTTTGACCCCATTTCTAAAGCTCCTTATAGATAAACAATACTTACTAAATCAGCAAACCAAATTGAAGCAATTCTTTATTATACGCAGAAACGAGAATTTTTTTGTGTGTGTTAGGAGTTGTTTCATGTTGGTTTTTTGTTTGCTATTTTAAAAATGCAATATACTGGCTAGTTATCCTCAAAGGTATGTACATTAACATAAAATAACAATTCATTGGAAGCTAAGAACAAGTGGAAAATAAAAAAATATTTTAAATAACTTCACTTTAATTAAATTTTTAAGCAAATACTTTATTAAGGCTGTAGGTAATACAAAGACTATGAAAACCCTTTACTATTATTAGAAACCTGTAATAAAATAATAAGGGTAGTTAAATGGATATAAGCACACTTTTTCAGATATAGGCACGCTTTCTTTCATTTAAAAATAATATCTGTCTCAGTGGAAGTACTAAATACTGAAAGTAGAAGGATGAGTAAGATACTATCTTTATTCTTGATGAGTTGTCAGTCTTCTCTTAGAGGAAAGAAAAGTGAACTCCCAATAGCAATGCAAAAATATGAATATTAAAACTGGCATTAATGGAAGTAAATTAATAATCCAGACAGATCATTTAAGCTATTACATTTGTTGATTTTCTTCTGAAATTCCAATGAACAAACCTATAAATTAGCTATTAATAAAAGAAGGCTTAGAAATAGAGGTAAGAAATGCATCAATGATCTATCCAAGTAAATGGAAAGTATGATCTCTGAGTTAAATTAAAGAACTGTATCAAATAATCCATCTGAGTTTGTGTTGGTTGCAAAAAATAGAATAATTACCACCAAAATAATGAAAAGGTCAAAACATGTTATAATAAATGAAGTGAGCCCATTCCTGTTGCCAACATCTCTCACTTTAATTGGCATTTGTTTTTAAAGGAATACTGTGACATTTACACTCAATTATATATGATAAGAATACTAACCAAGTTTCAAAACAAACAGAACAGCTAAAAAATTAGAAATCTACACTTGGAACAGAAACAAAAATAGCAAAAGGTTTACATCTAAAATCAAATCTGTATTATTATACCTACATACTCAAAAGAGCTAGATTTACTATGAACTCAAGTACCTGAGTCCTGTAGGCTACATTAATAGGATGGCTTTTATAAACTGAAATAAAAATTTTTTATTGATAGATTTAGTTTTATGTCAATATAGATAATTTGAAACTGACATCTCCTGTCATACATACTGTATGTGGCATTAAACTGATTTTTTCCAAAGCAGAACTCAGGTTGCTCATTTGTACAACAGATCTTCAGTGGTTTTTCACTGTCTGTTGAATGAAGTTTTGACTCCTTAACACCAATGTTTAACCAGCCACAAATGTTGAACCTAACTTACCAGCTTCGTTGCTTATTTCTACTTTGTATACATTTAATAATCTTTAAATTATAAACTTAATATCTGCCAAACTGAGAGTTGCTTCCTCTTTCCAGACCAGAATATAATTTGGGTCATTTATGTCCAATGTCATGAAAATGACCTGAAAAAAAATACAAAAGCTAATCAAAATATTTCACTGTCTTTATATTTCATTAAATGCAATGCCAAATGCTGCACTGGTATTTCTAGCTATTCGCTACAAATGTGAATCACTGAAGAACTAAAGAGAGTTAAACATTGTTTGTTTGATAAAGGGCTCCAATGCACAGAGTTTTAACCTCCATAGTACAACACTGTTCCAGAAGGCCAGGGACAGTGGGTACTTTGTTCCTTGTATTGCTATGATTGGCTGTCAGTAGACATGCAGTCAAAAGTCTAATATTATCTAAGATGGTGCAGGATTATGTTTTTGCTCATTTTTGTGAAACCGCAGAAAATCAAGAAATCATGGGAAATATTTAATAGGGTAATAATGTGGGTTACATAATCATCTCCCTGATTGTGTTCCCAGTCAGTTTCTAGGAAGCAGCATTCAAGTAACCTGTTTAACAACTGAAGAAACTCACCAGGTATTAATTTCATCTACTATCATTGAAAAGTAAAAGCACTTACAAGGCTCTGTTGGGGGAAGTGAGGATTGGGAGGAGAAAGATCTATGCAGAAAATTTTCCAATGTCTGAGTTCAGGTTGCCCTAATAGAATATTATAGACACAGACAGGGTGGATTTTAGATAACAGAGATTTATTTCTCATGGTTCTTGCGGCTGGGAAGATGAAGGTCAAGGTGCTGGAAGATGATTCAGTATCTGATGAGAGCCTTCTTCCTGATTCATAGACAGCCGTCAGCTCATTGTGTCCTCACATAGAGGAAGAACAGCTAGAGAGCTCTCTGGGGTCTCTTATAAGGGCACCAATCCTATTCACAGGGCACTGCCATCATAACGTAATCATCTCCAAAAAGCCCCGCCTTCCAATACCATCACCTGGAGGGCGAGGATTTTAACATATGCATTTCAGGGGGACATAACCTTTCAGTCTGCAGCATCAACATATCAATCAATTTATATCATTTGCAAATGGTTTTCTCTGCTTCTAGCCTTTCTTTAGATAACTTCTTCCATCAGAGCTACTTGTTAAATGTAGGTAAATGTGTCTATTTAAAAACCCTCATATGATATTCCAAGGGTAAGAGACATTAAAGTCTACTAATTGCTAAGTATAGTTTGAAATTTTACTTTTATTCTGGCATATATTTCTCATTCCAGTAACTATTTACTATATCAGATAATTATAAGTTTATAGACTTTTTGCAGAGAGAATCCAAACTACATTTAGTTCCAAGATTTTCATTGTAAAAATAAGAAAAATGAGGCCTAATGGAATTAAGTGACTTTCCCAAGATGAAATCCTAGTTGGTTTTCATTTCTACATCATGTGAGGTAAACAAACACAGATGTCTTCTCCTGTTATACATGAAGATATGCTTGACATTATAAAATACTGACAAATATAGAATATAGCCAGCTCAAAAAGAAAGAAAGAAAGAGAATGCAAAGAAAACACAAAAGAAAAAGGGACATAATACAGAGCTGTAAGTTCAAAAGATGATTATTTGATGAACGAGGGGTCTTTTGTACTTGAATATAAAAACTCAATCAGAAACATGAATTATGTGTTTCAGCCCTCAAAATTACACAAGATTCCACCTTGACTAGGATTTTGGAATTATTGTTCTTGCCATTGAACAGTATGAGTAAATCCATGTTCTTTAGTCATTGAACCTACAAGAATTTCTGTCTTTGCTTTGGAGTTCTGAATGGAAAATTTGACGAGTTGATGGGTGCAGCACACCAACATGGCACAGGTATACATATGTAACAAACCTGCATGTTATGCACATGTACCCTAGAACTTAAAGTATAATAAAAAAAAAAGAAAAACCACAAAAAAATCTCATAAAGAAATAAATCTCAGTTTGCACATAAGTGTCAATTCTAGATATATATTCTTTCTAATGAATGGAAATTACAACTGAAGAAACTAATGTAAAAATAACACTCAGTAAAAGTGCACAAAATCTACCATGTAGGAGTACTGCTACAACCCATGGTTGATGGGAACCTTATAGAAAAACAACAAACAATAGAAAACAACTCAAGAAAAAAGTGAGCTGGAATCGCCTGTTACTTTTTTCCAGCAGGAGCAGGCTTTGTACTGTTCCCGTGGCAGAGCCCAAGTGTGCTACAGTGCTCTTTTAGCCCTGTCGTCCACGGAAGGATGTGTTAACCAGCTCAGCAGGGAGTGAGGGTGACTTTTACATCCTGCCCTCTTGGTACCCAGGTTCTTGCCCGGCGTCCAGAAAGAATTAGGTCACACAGACTTGAAGGATGGTGAATGCAGATGCTTTCTTAAGCAGTGAAAGTGGCTCTCAGTGGAAGGGGACCTGGAAAGGAGATGGTGTGGGAAGATTATCTTCTCCTGGAGTGGGGAGATAATTTCACCTGGGGACGGCCAAACTCCTCTCCTGCCATCCCCAGCTGAACTCCTCTCAACTTTCAGAGGCTTCTTCTCTTCTCTCCTTCTCTGTCATGTCCCTGCCGTTCTTTTGGAGCCTGGGGTTTGAAGTTCTTATAGGCACAGGATTGGGGGTGGAGCAGGCCAGAGTGGTCTTGGAAAAGGGATCATTCAGGCCTGAAAACAGGAATGCTTGTTTTCATTTAAGGCCGTGGGTCCAGGTTTCTTAAGGATGGAGCCCTTGCCAGGGACCCTGTCCTTCTGCCTTGTGTCCATATCAGTGTGAGCTGTTGAGAGTGAGGGAAGCTGTGTGTGTGTGTGTGTGTGTGTGTGTATGGGAACTCTCTGCTAAACCTAAAAACATAGTGTATTAAAGAAATACCTAGTACTTTGGGAGGCTGAGGCAGGCAGATTGCCCAGGAGTTCAAGACCAGTCTGTGCAACATGACAAAATCTCCTCTCTACAAATAAAAAACAATAATAATGCAAACATTAGCCAGGCACGTTAGCACATGCATGGGGACCCAGCTACTTGGGAAGCTGAAGCAGGAGAATGGATTCAGCTAGGGAGGTGGAGGCTGCAGTGAGCCATAATTGGACTGCCGCACTTCAGCCTGGGTGACAGAAAGAGACACTGTCCCAAAAACAAACAAACAAAAAAGAAATAAAAGGAAAATAAATAAATAAATGGATTACACATATAATTCAAGTAGTTAAAAAAGAACAGCATAAAGTAAAAGAAGGAGGAAATAATAAAGCTCTAAAAAGTCAATAAAACATAAAACTTACGGGACAGATGAGCAAAATAACATTAATTAAAAGTTATTTGGCTAAATTTTCAAAAGAAAAAGGAGAAAATCCAGGAAAATAAAAAATAAAAACACTTTAAAACTTACCAAAATTGAAAAAGAAATAGAGTGCTGGCATAGAACAGTTACTATTTAGAAAATAAAATGGTAGTGGGTGATCTTCTTTCCCACCAAATCTGAGGTCCATATGCTTTTATTGGTGAGTTATAATAATTTCCAAGAAGAATGAATTTCAATTTATATAGCTTATTCTAGAGAGTAGGAAAACATAAAACAACTATAATGCTTATTTTATAAGGCAAATAAATTATTGGTTTTAAAACTATATAAGAAAAATACATGAAAGGAATTTGAAATCTAACTTTATATATGTACATCGTTATAGAAACCCTAAATATCATGTTAGCTCTCCAAAAGCAATTCATGTATTTAAATATACTGTCATTTTTAAGTAGAATTTATCTGAGGAGTTAAGAAAGGGAGTTTTTAACATCAGAAAATTTAGCGATGGTGTTTACATTTAATAGAATTATAATATCATCATTATAATATGTGAAGAAACAGTATTTCATTCACTTTGGTGCTTACTTATAGTACATATAACAATATGAGATTAGAATAAAACATTTTAAAATTGATAATGTTTGCATTCCCAAATCTTAGAGCTGATTTTGAGAATAAACTTTAGATATAACCCCTTAAGTTCAATAATAAAAGAATGTCTACCAACATCGAAACTTTTAAACATAGTATTGAGAGGCTTTGAACAAAGCTTTAAGAAAAAGAAAAGGGGATTAGAATTTAAGAATTGTAAAGAAGAAAAAAATATTTTTGTTATTTGCACATAGTACAATCATTCAGGTTGAACAAATTACTGAATCAAAAAATTCAAGTAAATAGTTCAACAATCCTGACAAATGTCACATCACCTTAAACAAATAGAAATTATTGAAAACAGCAATAGGCTAATTAAAAATTAATAAAAATAGGAGAGTATTAACTATGGCAACAAGCCTATAATTCTGTTTAGATTTTTTGTTGGTGGTTTTTTTTTTTTTTTTTCTTTTGAGATGGAGTCTCTCTCTGTCGCCCACGCTGGACTGCAGTGGCGCCATCTCGGCTCACTGCGAGCTCCGCTTCCCGGGTTCAAGCCATTCTCCTGTCTCAGCCTCCCGAGGAGCTGGGACTACAGGCGCCCGCCACCACGCCCAGTTAATTTTTTGTATTTTTAGTAGAGACAGGGTTTCACCGTGTTAGCCAGGATGGTCTGGATTTCCTGACCTCGTGATCCGCCTGCCTCGGCCTCCCAACTGTTTAGATTTAAACAGTTAACTCTATGGTAAAAATTGTAAACTCTCACAAAAGAAGGTATCTCAATCTACAGCTATTTATGCTCCAGGACAAATATAAGTAAACTTTTTATGTGAAGGATGAGATAGGAAATTTTTTAGGCTTTATGGGTCTTTTTTTCAACTCTTTTTGTGTGTCTGATCTCTATTGCAACTATTTAGCTTTGAGGAAAAGTAATAGGAAAGTGACCATAGACAATATGTAAACAAATTTAGGTGTGGCTGTACTCAGACAAAACTTGACTTATGGACACTGAAATTACAAATCTATGTATTTTCACATGCCTTAAAATATTTTTCAAGCATTTAAAAATATTTTTCAAATTATTAGATTGTGAGCCATATAAAAATAAGCAGCAGGCCAGATTTGGTCCATGGACTGAAATCTACTGGCCTTTACTGTAAAGTGAGACAACAGTTCTCTTAAAGATAATAATTATCCCCAAGTCAGTGTATAAATTAATTGAAAATTCAATGAATATTCCCTTTGGATATGTTTTCAAAACTCCTCAATAAGTTTACTTACATATTTATGAGGAGAAATCAAGGTCCATGAATAATTAATAAGTTCAACTTGAAAAAAAAGAGAGAATAAAAAGAGGAAGTTGACTTTCCCTGTATAGTACACATTACAAAGCCTTAGGGATGAAAGCAAGGTGGAGTTAGTAGAAGAACAGATATTTGAACCAATGGAACTTAGATTATTACATAAAAGTAGGGGCACCAGAAATAAATCAGGAAATGATGAAAACATTGGTTTACTATATGGAAAAACGCAGGATTATGGACAATGATTAACTCAAATGGTTTAAATATATATGTAATTGCAATGCTGTTGTGAGAATATCTTTATGTTTCAGGGATGAAAAGTTAATCAACTTTCAAAAGCACAAGCCATAAAGAAATAAACCGATAATTTGGACTAATCAAAATAAGAACTCCTATCAATCAAAAAATACTATGGAAAAATTAATAGTAGATAAAATTTATTTTAAAAACTATTTGCAATGCCTAAAATTAAAAAAATTCAAAGATATAAGGAACTTATGAAATCAACAAGAAAAATACATTAATAATGGAAAAATGTGCTAAGGGTATGAAAATGGTATTTACATACAAGAAACCCTCTCCCAACAAGTTAAAAGGAGAATAACCAAAAGTTTAAAATCAGCAGGATGCGGTGGCTGGAGCTTGTAAGCCCAGCTACTCAGGAGGCTGAGGTGTGAGGGTCACTTGAACCCAGAAGTTCCAGGCAGTAGTGAGCTGTGATTGTGCCCCTGGACTCCAGCCTGGGTAACAGAGTGATACTCTGTTTCTAAAAAATTAAAATTAAACAAAAAGTCATTGGTAATCAGAAAAACGCATATTAAAACATCAAAAAGTCTGATTTTATACTTAACAAAGAGGTAAGAGCTTCACCCATGTGTGGATAGGATGTGAACTAGAGGAGTTATTCTCATGAACAATCTGTCAGTACTGTTACATTAGTGTGTACATATCCTACTAACTGGCCATTCCGTTCCTAGGTATATAACCCAAGGAAATTATTACCTCGTGCATAAGAAGACATTTATGAGGGTGCCCTTTGTTGCATTTTATGTGGTGGTGGGGAGTTGGAGGCAATCTGAATTCCCGTGACTATTAGTTGATTATTAAAAGGTGGATGCGCACCACTGACTATGTCACAGCAATTAAAAGTAGTTGAGCAATTGAATACATAGAAACACGAATAGATCTTTCAAAACAAGTACTTAGGGGGAAAGAGAAGAAAGAATAATAAAATCAGTGAGTTGATAACATTCCTATAAATTAAAAATACACACACACACTGAAAGAAATTCATCTTGTAATAAAATAATAGAACTATCAAAATCTACTTTAAACGTATTAAGGTGGTTTCCTATATACAGAGGCAGAGACATGAGAGATTTTGACAAAAGAGAATAAATAAATATGCATGTAAATAAAAAATGATGATGCCTTGTATGGAACAAAATTATTAAGCTGTCCTCAACTAAGGATAGCATTAACTCACAGCTTTGTTTATGCAGTCAATAAGGAATGAAAGGAAGAATTAAAAAAAGAAGAGAGAAGGAGATAGGAAAAGAGAGAGGAAGGGAGGGAAGGAACAAACCAAGCAATGTTATACAATAACAATAACCAATTAATAAATTTAATGGGAAAAGTCCCATTGAAGTTAGTAGCAAAATCAGAAATAAATCTAAGGATGTACAAAACACAAACATGATTGTTGCTAATACTCCTACTACCACACTGATGATATACATCTGAATTCTTAAAAAAGAAAAACAGTACATGGAGAGAAAATACAGGATTAAACACAATAGACATTTAACAATAAATATTTTAACTAAGCATTAAAAAATTAATTTATAGATGCACATGTACTTATTAGAAATAGTACGTAGATCCTGTGTACCACTTGCCTGGTTTCCCAATGGAAACATCTGGTATAACTATAGTATAATATCACAATCAAGATACAAATGATACAGTAAAAATTCCTAACACTGATACCATAAAAATGCAGAAGAATTTCATCATCATAAGGATCCCTCCTGTTGCCCTTTTAAAGCCACACCCATCTTTAATTCTTCATCCCAAAGGACACCATTCTCCATTTCTGTAATTTATTTATCTCAAGATATTATTTATTATGGAATCTTTTGGGATTGGCTTTCTTTTTCATTTGTATTTTCCTGGAGATACATCCAAGATGTTGCATATATCAATAGTTCATTCTTCTTTATTGTTAAGTCATGTTGCACGGCATGCTAAACCTTTCATATACATTATTATGAATGCACGAAAGGGCAATTGCTGGGTTGTAAGATAGTTGCATGTTTTGAGTTCCAGAGTGGCTATACCATTTTCCATATCCTTCAGCAGTGTGTGAGATCCAGTTCCTCAACATCCTCACCAGCATTTATTGTTGTCCCAATTTTTTAAAAGTCATTCTGACAGATGGGTAGTAATATATCATGTGGTTTTAATTTGCATTTCTCTGTTAGTCATGTTGAAGCACCTTTTTATGTGCTTACTTGCCATCTGTATATTGTTTTTGGTGACACATATGTTTATATGTTTTGCCAATTTTCTAATTGGTTTTTTTTTTAACTGTCAAGTTTTAAAAGGTTTTTATATATACTAGATATTAGTCTTTTGGCAGTTTTGTGTTTTGCAAATACTTTCTTTCAGTTTGAGGTTTGGTTTTCCATCCTCTTTACAATAGGATCTTTTACCAATCAAAAATTTTTAACTTTGATTAGTAAACTTTATTAATCTTTAAGTTATTTTTGCTTTGGTGTCAAGTTTTAGAACTCTGCCTAACTCACAAAAATTTTCTGATATATTTTCTAAATAAAAGTTCTGTATTAGTTTTCACGCTGCTGATAAAGACATACCAGAGACTGGGCAATTTACAAATAAAGAAGAGGTTTAATGGACCTCTTTTTTTCCATGTGGCTGGAAAAGCCTCACGATCATAACAGAAAGTGAAAGGCACATCTCATATGGAAGCAGAAAAGAGATGAGAGCTTGTGCAGGGAAATGCCCATTTTTAAAACCATCAGATCTCATGAGACTTATTCACTATCATGAGAACAGTATGGGAAAGACCCGCTTCCATGATTCAATTACCTCTCACCAGGTTCCTCCCACGACATGTAGGAACTGTGGGAGTTACAATTCAAGATGAGATTTGGGTGGGGACACAGCCAAGGGACAAAGCCAAACCGTATCAAGTTTTATAGTTTTATATTTTATATTAAAGATTGTGAGATGTTTTTGAGATATAGATTTTGTACAGATTTAGGTCAGAGTTCTCTCTCTCTCTCTCTCTCTTTTTTTTTTTTTTTTTTTGTCCTATAGATACTTAATTGCTCTTTTGAGAGCAATTCGTTGAAAGGCTATTCTTTTCCCCATTGGATTGCTTTTGTAACATTGTCCAAAAAAATGTTCTGCATATTTATTTGGGTCTTTCACTGTGTTCTCTATTCTGCTCCACTTGGTTATGTTTCTTCTCTTCTACCAATACCACAGTATCTTGAGTACCATAGTGTCTCAAATCAGATAGCGATTCTTGTTATTTTATTTTTTCAAGACAATTTTAGCTGTTTGAGAGTATGTGCCTTTCCATACAAATTTAAAATTAAGTTGTCCATATATTCAAAATCTTTGCCAGAATTGCATAGAAATTGCATTAAAACTATAGATGAATATGGGCATAATTAATATCTTTACTATAAGTCTTTCAATTCATGAACATAGTATGTCTTTCTATTTGTGTGGATCTTCTTTTGCTTTAGTTCACCCCTATTTTGTAATTGTCAGCATCTGGATTCTGCACATGTGTTCATTTGACACTTAAGGAATTCATTTGCTTTGGAGTGATTGTAAATGATATTGTATTTTTAATTTCAGCCCCCCACCTGTTCATATATAGAAATGCAATTAATGTATGTTTGTTGATCTTGCATCTGTGATCTTGCTGAGCTCATTATTAATTTTGCAAACTTTTTTTGATTTCCTGAATTGTTCTACTTGATCATGTCAGCTCCACAAAAAAAGAAAAAAAAGTTTTATTTGCTCCTTTCCACTATGTAGAGTTTAATTCATTTTCTTACCATATTTGTCTGAACTCTTCTGTACTGTATTAAATAAGAGTGGTAAGAGCCTACCATATCTTTGTCGTAGTAGGCTGAATAATACTCCCTCCCACCCTCCTGAAGATAACAACATCTAACTACTGGAGCCTGTGAATATGTCACCTTACATGGTACAAAGACATTTTCACATGTGATTAATTTGAGGATGTTGAGATGGAGAGATTATTCTAGATTATTCTGCATGCCTAAGGTAATCATAAATGTCTTTACAACAGCAAGACAGAGAGAGATTTTACTATAGAAAAGGAATGTCAGGGTGATCCAGTGTGAGAAAGACTTAGCTAAGCATTGCTGGCTATTAAGATGTAGGAAAAGTCTGAGCCAAGAGATTCCTGTGACCTCTAGAAGTTGGAAGAAGCATAGAACAGATTATTTTCTCGAGTCTGCAGAATGAATTACTGCTGCTAACCCCTTGATTTTAGCACAGTGAAACTGATATCATACTTTGGAACACCAAAAGAGTAAGATAATAAATATATATTGTTCTAAGCCACAAAATTTGTGGCACTTCACTTTAGCAGTGGTAGAAAACTAATACCCTTCCCTTATTTCCAACAGTATATCATAAACATTGAGTTATTCATTGTTAAGTGTAACATAATCTATAGGGTTTTTGTTTTTTTTTTTGTAGATGCTGTTTATATAGTTGAGAAAGTTGTCATCAATTTTTAGTTTTCTGAGAGATTTGTAATTGATACTGTATTAGTCTGTTCTCATGCTTCTAATAAAGACATACCCAAGACTGGGTAACTTATAAAAGGAGGTTTAATGGACTCACAGTTCCACATGACTGGGGAGGCCTCACAATCATGGTGGAAGGTAAAGGGGAAGCAAGACACATCTTACATGGCAGCAGGAAGGGGGCATCTGCAGGGGAAATGCCCTTTATAAAACCATCAGATCTCATGAGGCTTATTCACTATCACAAGAACAGCATGGGAAACATCCACCCCGAGGATTCAATTACCTCCCACTGGTAGGACATGTAGAAATTATGGGAACTACAATTCAAGATGAGATTTGGGTAGGGACACAGCCAAACCATATCAGATACATATTATATTTTTAATATGCTTTTTTTCTGTAGTATTTGATGTATTCACACAATTTGTCATCTTTATTCTGCTAATGTGGTAGACTATACTAATCGATTTTAGAATATTGAGACAATATTGTGTACCTGGAACAAATTCCACTTGGTTTTTGTGAATGGTTATTTTTATTCATTTCTGGATTTAATCACCAATATTTTGATAAGGATTATTATGTCTAAGTTAAACAAATATATTTGTTTGCACTTTTTCACTTTTTCTATCTTCCCTTTTCCCTTTTTTACTTCTTTATTTTGCTTCTTTTTTTGAATGAGTTAGTAAGTGTTCCTTCCTGTTCTGTTTTATGGAAAAGATTGTGTAAAGTTGGTGTTAGTTCTTCTTTAATTATTTGATAGTTTCCCTCAGTAAAACACTCTGGGCCTGGAATTTATTTTCAGGAGATTTTAAATTATAAATTTAATTTATTTAGTAATTATAGGAGTATTCAGCTTGTCTCTTTCATTTTGTTTGAATATTGTTAGTTTGTGGGTTTTGAGGACTTGATCCATTTCTTCTAAATTATCAAATTTATGAGCACAGAGTTTCTTACTGTGTTCCTTTATTATCTTGTAATGGCTTCAGGGTTAGTAGTAATACCCCTTGTTTCACTCCTGATATTGGTGACTTTTTTCATCTTTTTATCTTTGTCAGCCTTGCTGGGGTTTTAATCAATTTTGTTGAATATGCAGAATGAATTTTTTGCTACATTGATTTTTCTCAATTGCTTTTTCCCTATTGTTTTTCTGTCCTCAGTTTCATTGAATCCTGTGTTAGTCTACAATGTCCTTTCTTCTGCTTATGTTGGATATATTTTGCTATTTGAGATACAAACTCAAATAATTGATTCAAAACATTTCCTTTTTCTTAATGTCAGCATTTAGTATCACAAATTTCTATCTCGATAGTGCTTTTACTGCTTCTACTTATTTATCTATATTACATTTTTACTTAGTAAAATATATTTTTTAACTTTCTTTAGATTTACTATTGACATAAATAATTTAGAAGTATATTATGTAATTTTCAATTTTCTAGAGATAGCTCTCTTGTCTTTCTAATATTAGTCTTTAGTTCTATTTTGTTAGAGTCAGATAAAATACTATCTATGATTTCAATTTTTAAAAATTTATTGAGGTTTCTTTTATGGTCCATTATGTGAGCTACTGATATGGTTTGCTTTTCCCCCTTTTGCTTGCAACTTCTTCTCGCAGCCACCATGTGAAGAAGGATGTGTTTGCTTCACCTTCTGCCATGATTGTAAGTTTCCTAAGGCCTCCCCAGCCATGCTCAACTGTGAGTGAATTAAATGTTTTTCCTTTATAAATTACCCAGTCTCAGGTATGTTTTCATTAGCAGCATGAGAACAGACTAATACAGCTACCTTGGTGAATTTTCTCATGGGCATTATATGTGTATATTATTAGATAGAATTTATTAAAATATATACATTGCTATATAAAAGTATTATGTTATATATTATATAATAAATCATTATGTATTATAATTTACATAAAATATATACCATAATGATATATTTTATATTATGTATTATTTTTACAGTTTACTATTATATATCAACTACATAAAATAATAATTTATAAATCTTCAAAAATTTTTAGTTTATAATTATTTTACTATGTATATTATATTTATAAAATATAAAATAATACTTTGTATATTCTATAAAATATAATATAATTTATAATAATTTATATATAAAATACTTATGGCATCACTCATGCTGAGATTCCAAACAGAATTTGAGTTATTATCTGATCTTTGGAGAAATCAGAAGAGAGAGATAAGAGTATTATTTCCCAAATAGGCCAGTTTCAATTGGGATCTTTAAGTTCCCTCTAGTGTAATCTTTACAAAGAGAAAGGTAATCTGAAAAAACCCGGTGTTAACCAATCAGCTATTTCTGTATTGTTCAGTTTCCCTACTTCCACTTAATAAGGAAAGCAACTTCGAGGTTACCAATCCCCTTTTTGTTCCTTATTTCTACTTTCTTCAGCCCTTCTCTGTCTATAAAAACAAACTCTTTAGCTCAGCTCATTGGAATATTTATTCTCTTTTTTGGAATAAAATGTTGCCTGATTCTAGAATCACAAATAAAGCCAATTTATATCTTTAAGTTTTTGCTATAATTTTGTCCTTTGTGTATTCACACACACACACACATATATGTATTCACACGCACACATATACACACACACGCACACACACATATATATATTTATGTGGATGGGGAAATAATTGGGTAGAGTAATACATATATATATATGTAATACATGTATATATATATATATAAACACATACACACACACACATAGAGACAGTTCTGACCTGTTTTGAGTTATAATTTTTTTGACTTTATGATGGTTGGAAAACAATGTGCATCCAGTACACTTCTCAACTTATGATGGGGTTATGTCCTGATAAGCCCATCATAAATTTAAGATATTGGAACATGACACCATCATGGTAAGTTGAGCATCTGTATTGTTGGGTGGAATAGTCTATATATGTAAACGAGAATCTGTTTCAATTCTAGTTTCTGCTGATTTTATGTCTAGTAGTTCTATTGATTCTTGAGAGTAGAGCAATAAACTTTTTAAAAAATAACATCATTTTAAAAAGTGAACATTGTAATTACTTCATTCTCTAGCCATACACAGCGACTGATGGCAGATAATAATAAGAAAATCCTCAGCCTGCTGCCTCAGGTTCATTTCGTGCCCTGGAATGTAGTGCTAAACTGCACTTCATAATCCTTGGAAAACTTAAAATTCAGCACCAACCAACCAGATCCTTAGGTTCCACTTCAGACCTCCTGAATCTGATTCACCTGAGATGAAGTGTGCACATTTTCATTTGAGCAGTCTTTACATGTTTCTGATGATCAATTTAGTAAAAAACAAGTACAATTAAATTGAAGTTTTGTAAAAAGATTGAAAACATAATAACCTCTAAAACCTTGCTTCTCAAGGTGTATTCTGTGGATTCATCATCACCAGGGAACCTGTTTGAAATGAAGAATCTCAGGTTAATTCTAAAATTACTGGAAGAGAATTCTTACATTAACAGGTTTTAAATGGGATTCTTACAGTTGTCAACATTTTAGAGACACTGAAGCTGGTTGTCAACATTTTAGAGACACTGAAACTTACCATCAGAAGATACTGAAAATGTGTCTTGAGGATTTAAATTTAGGACCTGGGAGTCTATGCGTCTACCAGGATGCTAGACTCTTCTCAATCCAGCTGTATTTGTCTAGTGCTTTCTACTAAGTTTCTGCCTGTGTCTCCTGAATACCCTCTTAGTTCCATGCTGGAAGAAAAACCTGTCTTTTTGCTAGAACCTGAACTACTTTCTAGAACTTTAGAGATCTCTCCTCTCTAGAGAGGAGAGATCAACCTACCTGTTACATGTTGCAAAGCAGAGGGATTTTATGGAAGATGAGTGTTACTAAATTCAAAGGAAGTCCCTGCCCTACATATTCTACTACCCAGTTATAATGCACCGGTTATAGACTGAAGCTACTCTAATCCGTGTGTCGGTCACTACCCTATAGGTGTTTTCTGTTTGTTTGTTTTGTTTTTTCACCTCCTGTTTGTTATACTAGTTAATCTCCAGTTGAATTTACAGGTTTTGCTCCATCATTTCCTGCCCTTTAAGATTCTAAAATGTCCTGTGTCCAAATCTTAGTCTCATGACAAGTGATGCTCTGAAATGATACAGGGAACATATTCAAACAAAACACCTCTTTCTAGATTCAATAATATAGGTGCCATGTGGTTTATTCTGGGTTACAAAGAAACACAGGAAGCCCTTTTGGCCCCCTAGCCAAAGTAATTTCCTTCCTTTATTCTGCCTTATTGTACTGAATAATATTAAGTTTCATGTGACAAATGCTATTATTGTCAATAGGAAAGTATTAATGACAACAAGAAATAGTGAACACTTGGAAACCAACTTCAGTTTGTTGCCTAATGGTTCAAAATGTTATCCGGTCAGATGAAAAACTTCATTGACTTTTCATTTCCCAGGAAATTTGGTAGAGCTGAAATAATTTCATGGTTTTAAAAAGAGAGAAAAAAGGAAATGGAGGGCAGGTCAAAGGATTGTGTGCATTATTTAAAGACTATTTCTCTCTGGGATAGAAATAATGTCACTGATGTTGTTTCTAGGGTTATGCTGCAGAATTTCCAGCAGTGACTAGTTAGGAAGCCCAGGTATTAGAGCAAATTGGGAAATGAATCCTAATTCAAATAAACTGAGTGGAAGGGCTTACTTGTAACCTGGTGCTACTAACCACAGCATCGAGATATGACTGTGATCTCATTCATAAAAACTGTTATCCAATCATCTCAATAAATATTTATTTGTTTTGTTTTGTATACTTGTATTTAAATAGACTGTTTGCTACCATGCAGAAGTATTCATATTTTCCAATCCCCAGGCCAACCTCTGGTATGGCTCACAAAACTATTACATTTTAACACAGCATCCATGTATATTATATCCCCATAATCTATGCACAACTTATGTCTCAAGCATGACACATGAGACACATGAATGTATCCTTAATTATCTTGGTCCCATTTTCTGGACTAACTTTCCTTACACATTTTCGTTCATTATTTCTCAAAGTGAGAGAACACATTGTTGAATTAAAGATGTTTCCCATGAGTTCTTCTGGTGGTATTGAGAGAAATGGATATTGAAGAGATGTGAATCCCATAAATCTGTATCAGAGAAGAAACATTTTGTTTTTACCCGTGTTAGTCAACTTGGGCTTCCATAACAAAATATTGTGGCTTAAACAACAGCAACTTATTTTCTCACAGTTCTGGAGACTAGAAATCCAAGATCAAGGTGTCAGAAACATCCAGTGAGGCCTCTCTCCTGGGCGGCTTCCCACCCTGTCCTCATGTGGTCTTTCTTCTGTATGCATCTATCTCTCGTATCTCTTCCTCTTCTTCTAAGGACACCAGTCCTACTGAATTAGGGCTTCACCCAGATGACCTCATTTAATTTCAATTATGTCCTTTAAGACTCTATCTCCTAGTGCAGTCACATTGAGGGTTAGGGTTCCAACCAGTGAATTTTGAGGGAGCACAAGTCCATCCATAACATGACTTAATATGTCAGAGTATAATTACATCATGTTTTTCTAAATGATTTAGAAATTATAGTTTCTAAATGAAACGTGGGTGTAATCTCAAGCACTTTTCTTCTTATTGTCCTTATTGCACTGGAACCTGTGAAAATTAATCCGAATTTGCTCCCATTTTCAGTGTTACCACCATTCTTCTCAAACATACATAAACACAACAAGCAGGTTCAAGCTTCTTAATTGGATAAACACTGGCAGTGTATATTTTCCTGTCCTGGTTTTTACCTTCAAATATTTTGAGGCTGATGTCTTTGTGCTCAGTGACTGGATGGACATTTTCCTTGGTTCTTGAAATAGGCGAGTGTTAAGCTTCTGAACTGACCGCTTTCCTGGGTGCCAAATGAACCATAAAGGGCTAGTCTCGTCTCTGATTTGGGATAGCAATTGAGAAACCTGTTTGACTCATGAGTATTCTCTAGGCTCTGTCCAATGTTTTCAGGCCCCGGAATCCTGATTCCTGAGCACCCACCTCTTATTTCACCACATGGAGGCTCCAGTCCCCTCTGCCACTACACAGAGCCACTGAAACTTTCCTCTCAAGCTTTCTTATCTTAATTTGCTCTACTTCATTCATGCCCATTTTCATTGGTAGTCTATTCTACTTCCATGGTACATACTTGTTTTATTTTCTTTTGGTTTGTTTTGTTTTTGAGACAGGGTCTCATTTTGTCACACAAGCTTCAGTGCGGTGGTGCAATCTTGGCTCACTGTAAACCCGAACTCCCAGGCTCAAGTGATCCTTCCACCTCAGCCTCCAGAGTAGCTGGGACTACAGGCACATGCCACCATACCCATTTGATTTTTCATATTTTTATATAGAGGCAAGGTTTCATCACGTTTCCCAGGCCAGTCTCAAAACTTGGGTTCAAGTGCTGGGCCTCCCAAAGCTCTGGGATGACAGGCATGAGCCACCGCACCCAGTTGCATACTTTTTTTCAGACTCCTCATTCTCCTCAATCTAAAAACAAAAAGTAATTGTAATGACATAAATATCACACCATAATCAAAAGGAGACATTAGTGTTGTCTGTAATGTTACTCTTGATCTGAAATTTTAGAGGATGAGGAAAACTGACACTCTATTACCCCGGCAATTCCAAAATTCTGAATTTTATAGATGAAGAAACTAAAGCCCTTCAGTTTCAAAACAAAAACACACCAATCCATGTATCCTCCTGCCAAATACAAGTCTGAATGCATAAGATCCGTTCTACTACCTGCTGGATGTTCATTCCTTCTGTCTCAACAAATACAGGCACTATAGCAGACATTGAGGTAGTTAATGGTGAACAGAGAAAACCATTTTCTTCCTTCCATCATCACTCTCATAGTCTGACTAAACAGAGTAATAATAAGCAAAGAGTGACATAAATACATGCAAAATTTCAACGGTGGGCACTGCTCTGAAGTATAAATACAACATATGAGAAGCTGTATTCAGAGAATTTGACACAGTGGGTACATTGGAGAGAGCTTCCCTGGAAAACTAAAATGTAAAAGATGACACTGATTTAATTAGGTGAATAAGGGCAGGAAGAATATTTATACCAGAGGAAATAACCCCTACAAAGATCCTATGCTGAAAGACTGCACAGAAAAAATTAGCTTGGAGAGTAACAGGAACAAGAGGGGAGGAGCCAAATGTGGTTGGAGACACAGGTGGGGATCACACAGCAAAAGCCTTTGGGCCAAGTGAAGTTTTGCTTTATGGCAAAAGCAGCAGGACATCAGTAAAGGGCCCGTCTCACTATCACTGCCGCTTCGGCCCTAAGCCAGTCCCGGTTTCTCTTACCTGATTATTATTACTCTTTCCTCCTCATGTTCTTTCCTCCTTGAGCCTCCCAAAGTCTATTCTCAGCAACAGTCAGCGTGATTAATTTAAACCCAGGTCTGATCATGTTACCTGTCTGCTCACAGCCAATTCCAACATCCTGTCTTTCCCAGAATAGCATCCAAAGTCCATCTGCTGGCCTGAAGGCCCTCCATGATCATATTTACTGCTACTTCTCTAACCACACCTTCTAACTCTGTTTTCCGTCACATACCCTCTCTGTATAGCTGTGAAGCCCTGTAACTGTTCCAGAACATTTCCAGCATGCTCTTGTCCCAGGGTGTTGGCATTTCCTGTCCTCTAGACTGGCCTTCTTCCAGGTAGGCACATGAGTCAGTCTCCCCAAGTGCACAGGTCTTTCTCAGACATGCACTCACCAGGGAGCTCTTCCCTGACTTCCCTGTATAAAACAGCTACCATCCTGCTTCCATCACTTCCCAGCACCATCCTCAGCTTTATTTTTCTTCCTAGCATTGTCTGCTACCTATCAAGTCTTTTTGTTTCTCTGTTTTGATCAGCCTGCTGCCACAAAAATGGAAGTTCTTTGAGAGCAAGGGCTTGTTTTCTTTCCTGCTTTATGCCTAGTGGGTTGAAAAGTAACTAGTACATAGTGATCGGTAAATATTTGTTGGATTCACAAGTAAATGAAAAAGTGTGGGACATTCATTACCACAATCATTTTTCCCATTAGATATTTTTCATTTTTTTGTTCTGAATCAGAATGTTCACTTGTATGCAGAGAATACACAGATATGCCCTGTTGTAAATCAAGATCTAACTCAAGTCCTGCTTACCCTCTAGGACTGCCTTTCAATACTAGCAACCTTGATTTTTAAAATTCCCAATAAACTAATAATCTAAACCAGTAATTTATGTATAATAGCCCAATGTCTTTTCTTGGGTAATTCTCATCTCCTGAACACTATTGTGTAATCTGAAAATATGTACTCAAACTTTTTTCATTTCCTTTTATGTAGAGCTGCCAATGCAATGCTATTTTGTAAGAGGTAAACACACACTTGCTGCTTTCTCATAATAACTACTACTTATCATTCTTAAGCAGAAAGAAAAGCAGTATATGTTCATTTAAAAAGTAGTAACCGGTTTTAGCTGAGACGCAACTCTTGTATGATGGAGTAGTGGAAATAGACATGGAAAGGCAAGTTAGATGTTTTAATATTGTATTGAAAAATGTAGAATTTTTCTATAGCAATGAGGAGACATTGAGTATTGCAGATCAATGAAAGGGTTTTAGAAAGATAACACACAATACTATTGAGGTGGATTGGTTAGAATACAAAGAGAAGTTGTTTGGCTCAAAGGCCATCAAAGTAGGCCATTCTGAATGAGGCCACTGTCAGTAGGAACAGAAATTTTTTAAAAATAATATTTTTGATGTTTTTGCTTTTATTCAAGCATGTACTGACTGGGACTGTTGCTGTACTGTGTCAGCCATTAGAGCTTAAAAAAATGAGCTGTAAGTTTCATGGACATGCCTTTAAAATAACTTCATTATCTACGTTTTTCCTTTGAGTCTAAGAATTCCAGTTCCTATTAACAATGTCATGATGCATATTCATTAAGCCTAACAAAAGTCATACATTTACATTTGCAAAACATTTTGCAGTTTAAAAATAGCCCTCATATGCGTTAATTATGTTATTTGATCTCACAAGAATCCTAGCAGGTAAGCTGAGTAGGAAATTCTCCTCAGTTTTCGATGAGAAACTGTAAGTCAGATCTGGTAAGTCATTGGCCCCAGGTTACACCACCTGTGAATTCAGAATTGAATTCATATATCTAAATTCCAAATAATATGGTTTTCCTTATAATTTCATTCCAAATATATATTACTTTATTTTATTTTATTTTTGAGACAGGGTCTCGCTCTGTCTCCCAGGCTGGAGTGCAGTGATGCAATCTCGGCTCACTGCAAGCTCTGCCTCCTGGGTTCACGCCATTCTCCTGCCTCAGCCTCCCAAGTAGCTGGGACTACAGGCACCCACCACCACGCCAGGCTAATTTTTTGTATTTTTAGTAGCGAAGGGGTTTCACCATGTTAGCCAAGATGGTCTCGATCTCCTGACCTTGTGATCCACCTGCCTCTGCCTCCCAAAGTGCTGGGATTATAGACGTGAGCCACTGCATCCGGCCTCCACATATATTTTTAAAGTTCATGTGAAAGTAATTTTTTATCTGTACTAATTCCACTTTAATTCCCCTCTCCAGAGCCTATGGTTTATTGTCTAATTTCATTACTTCTTTTGTTACAGGTTTTATAAGAAATACCAACAATGCTGTATTTTTTTTATTTTTGTGATAGAATTGTGAGGCTATAAATACAAAAAAAAAAAAAAAACCCCAAAAAACACAACAAGAATACAAAAAACACATAAAGATAAGCAAATAAGCCTTTCTCCTAACAGTGCAAAGCTTCTGTCTCAAAAACAAAGAAAGATAGTGTTTTTAGATATATACATTTTATAAATAAAAATATATCATCATTGGTTTATGCTTTTAAAGTAAAAATGTAGACTTTAATTTCAGTTTGTGTAAATATTTTAAATTTGTTATTTTGTTTACATAACTTCTCACAATCGGAGAAGCTAAAAATTGAATTAGACAGGATAGTAAAATATTAAATCCTGCTGGAAAACATTAAACCAAAAGCCATAACTCCCATTGTTTTTGCTCTGTGAATTCACAATATTAATTAGTTTAGCAGGAAAGCAAAACAAATTATTAGCATGAATCAACTTGAATTTCAGATATTCTGAAAATAAGCATCAGTTCAGTTCATTAGAATTAATTCTTTTTAATGAAAGATATTCCCAGCCTTCAGATTTTGCATCTTAAATATTTTTCTCTAATAAAAGAAACCCCGGTTTGTTGGAAAAATAGCTGATTCTAGGGTTAGGGAAGAAAATACACAAGGTAAACTTCAGGAAACTGGTAGTGTCAGACAGTAGGAAAGTGTTTAGAAAGAAAATACACACACACACACACACACACACACACGACTGTATATATATCAGAGGGACACAGGAGGCAGCAACATAGATGGTAGATGGAACTGGGGGTCATTACGTTAGTGAAATAAGCAGGCACAGAAACACAAACATAGTGTGCTTTCACTTATTTGCTGGATCTAAAACTCAAAACAATTGACCTCATAGAGAGACAGAGCGGAAGGATGGCTACCAGAGGCTGGGAAGTGTAGTTGCCAGGGGCAGTGAAGAGGGAGGTGGGGATCGTTAATGGGAAAAAACAAAAAACAAACAACAGAAAGAGTGAGAGAGACCTAGTATTTCACAGCATGATGAGAGGATTATAGTCAATAATAATTTAATGGTGCTTTAAAAAATAACTAAAGAGTATAATTGTATTGTTTGTAACACAAAGGATAAATGCTTGAGGATATGGATACTAAAATATTTCATATACTACATAAATATATACATATTTATGTACCCACAAAAGTTAAAACATAGATAATTAAAAGAACTTCCAATGGACAAAGTTAGGACAATATGAACAACAAGATAAATAGCATGGCATTGTCATATAAGCCAAATATAACATAAATATACTGACATCACACTATTGTAAATGACTGATTTTTTTGTTTTTTTTAATTACAGCTGTCAACATGCAAGATGGGTTAAAAAGTAGATAGGGATGAATATAGGCACAGTTTCCTATGATGCTTAGGGACTAAGGAAGGCATTATAATTAAAGCTGGTGATAAGAACACCAGGAGCGATTCACACTGGATGGTGAACACCTATATCTATCTATCAAAGGTAAGTCAGAGAGCTGAAAAATTCAAGCTGGAGAAGAAGCACCAGGCAGCTAACGTGAATGGAAGACTATTAGACATAAATAGTCTTGCCTTGGGAGATGGGGGCTGAGAAGGGGAAGCTTCCCATGTTCACACACACAATAAGAAGAGCTAAAGGTACTCCACCAGCCCGCACACTGGCAAATGCTGAACAGGTCTCATGCCATTCAAAGATGAGTACATGGAAAATACACCTATGCTAGGTCTTTGAAATGATAGTAAACAAAAATAGATAACAAACATTGTCCAGATATTTCCCCCAAAGAATGTCTCTCTGAAGAGCACGCATCTGAGAGTCACTGGCTAAAAGAAACTGATGAAAACTAGAGAAAAGATATGGTTGACTTACTGAATATTGATGCAATTGAATATTATCACAGTAAATTCAAGAAATTTTAAACAGACAACAAGAAGCTGAAATTAGACAATCTAGGAAGAATTTTTAAAAAAGAATGAAATGGAGATTAGTATGGAGTAACAGATTTATAAAGTTTATCCATCCACAACAGTAAAAGACATAAGTAAGAGGAAAGAACAAGGTATCAAAGAAGTAAAGAAAAACTTGGAGGAAAACTCCTTTAGAATGTAAATAAAAGCAGCGATTAAATAAGTAGAAATGTAATGATACATCATCACTAGGACAATTGGATGAGAAATATCATTCAAAAATATACTCAAAAACACTTATTTTTTTGAAGCTGATGAAAAGCTTTCATGTGAATATTTAAAAACTCACTATAAAAAACGAACACAATGGTAACAACGCCAATCTGTGACCTAGATAAATGTTTGAATTTTAAGGAAAAAGAAAAAAAAATCTTTAAAGCATTGAATTAGTAAAAACAAAAAGCCTACAAAGGAATCACATTCAGAATGATTGAGGGTCATAAATTTATAAAGTTATATCTGCAGAATTTTGAAAGAAGCTAAAAGAAATATATACACAGCTATTCAAGTAAAATATACAAGAAAATTATATAAATGTTTAGAAAATATACCCTCTAAATATGATTCTCAAGGCTAGTATTATAAATTATTCTCCTGCTCACTGAAGTATACATTTAAAAATCAAGAATGAAAAATTCATAGGTTAAAGGAACTCACAATGATTCTGAAAATAATAAAATGCAAATTTCACAAAAGATAATTTTTAAGTTAATGAGTACAAAGACTGTACTTCTAGTTCTAGTGATAAAATAGTATTGAGGCTTGAAGCAAATTACTTAATATTTCCTTTGTCTACCATTTTCATTTGCAAAACATTGACATGTCCCAGTTATATCAAAATTCGAATTAATATTTTAAAGCTACATGAACATTTTGGCTGTTTTCTCTTTCACCCAGTACTTGGGAAAGCTCTGTGATCAGAAGAGTTACGTGTCTTATAACCCTTACTCAAAATTTCGATGGAAGACTAGACTGTTACTATCTTTGATTGTAAGTTTTCCAGTACAAGCAAGAATATTTTCCTTGATCTCATTTCTATTCAAATGGCAGAATGCAGAACAAAGCCACGAAATTTTCTTGATTTTTGGCAAATGAGTTTTCCTTTTATAAAATTGGTTAATATAGCTCTTCTAAGCTGAAAGCTATGTGATGCGTTCAGTATCTTCTATGACTGTCTTTTGCCTCACCACTGGTACTTCCCCAGGCTGCTACTTTCTGAATACAATAAATAGGAAGTAAAGAAACAGAAAGAAAAAGAAAGAGTGAGCAAGGGAGAGAGAGAAAAAAAGGAAGGAGAGAAGGAAAGAAAAAGAAGGAAAGAGAGGGAAAGGAAGGAAGGCAGGAAGGAAAGAAGGAAGGAAGGAAAAAAGGAAGGAAGGAAAAAAAGGAAGGAAGGAAGGGAGAGAGGGAGAGAAAGAAAAGAGAGGGAGAGAAAGAAAGGAAAAAAGAAAGAAAGAGAGAGAGAGAAAAGAAAGAAAGAAAGAAGGAAGGAAGGAAGGAAGGAAAGAAAGAAAGAAAGAGAAAGAAAGAAAGGAGGAAGGAAGGAAAGAAAGAAAAGAAAAGAAAGAAGAGAGAGAGAAAAGAAACCTTGCTACTTCAATGGTTGTGTTAATCTGATTTTAAAAGATATCTGATATGGTTTGGCTGTGTCCCCACCCAAATCTCATCTTGAATTCCCACATGTTGTGGGAGGGACCTGGTGGGAGATGATTAAATTATGGGGGCAGGTTTTTCTCGTGCTGTTCCCAATGATAGTGAATAAGTGTCACGACATCTGATGGCTTTATATGGCAGAGTTTCCCTGCACAAGCTCTCTCTTTGCCTGCTGCCATCCACGTAAGATATGAGCTGCTCCTTGATGCCTTCTACCATGATTGTGAGGCTTCGGCTTCCCCAGCTACATGGAACTGTAAGTCCAATAAACCCTTTTTCCTGTATAAATTACCCAGTCTTGGGTATGTCTTTATCAGCAGCATGAAAACAGGACTAATACAGAACCTTTCAAAATATACTGCTTAATCAATCAATTTAGTTCACATATCTATTCTTGAATAATTAATGTAGATTAAAGGCAAGGAAAATTATGTAAATTCTACTCACAGCATTATAGTACAAGCTTCTTTGCTGTCTGTAACAATATCATGAAGTTAGGTTGTTGAAGAGGCTCGATAACTGCAATAATACTAACTCATAATGAAAAATCCAGGCATTTCAAGATCTTCAGAGAATCAAATAGGGGGTTTAAGAAAAAAAGTAATATGGTATCTTCAAGAAGGATTTCAAGTAGGTATAAATGACATATAAATAAATAATTCCCAAGCATTCAGAGGTGACCATGGAATTGCTAAACTATGTTATTTTCATACTTCTTTATTAATCTCTGAAAGCAATGCTAATTAGGATCAGTCTGATTACATATATACACACACACACATATACACACATACATGCACACATATGTATATATACATATATAGATATACAGATATATATATATCTACATCTACACACACATATATATGAATGTCAAAGTTCTTTTAGCTTATACATATGCTAAAAAAGACTGGAAACTCCTGTCTAATGTAAGACTAACTTTTTCTAAAGCAGCTCTTGACTTTGTTTTGCTAAGTCATTAATCTTTATTTTGGGATGGCTTTTGTTATTGGAGACATTTTTCTACCACTTAAAAATTCACTTACGTACCCTATAGTCCTATAGTACTTCTACATGAATGCCATTACAAGGGAGAAGATGCTACTACTGCAAATAACACTGCCATTTTCTCATTGTGAGATACATAAAGAGACGATAAGATCTGATCGCTAGCAAAGTGAGTTCTTGGTGCACGCTGTGATCCAGAATCAAGTTATTTTGTGTCCTCAAACTGTCAGAGTTTATTCCTCACTCAGATGTGATTTCAAGACCAAGATTCGGGGGCTTTCTGACTTAAGTCAAAACAGTAAGCTGGAAATTTACCTATAATCAGTTCTGGGGTCCATTTTTAAATGCAGGACACATAAGTTACTCAGATGCTAACAAGGCATTTCAGCTATTTACCTGTATATTCACTCTGTGTTGAAAAAGCTAGCTCTTTGTGGCTCAAAGTCTGCCCTGTCTCTTTGCCCTGCATGGTTGAAGTTGTATTTTGAACACATCCTATTGGACTATTACCAACGCTAGCTCACCAATATGGGTTTATGTGCAGGTGTGTGCAGGTGTGCAGGGATGGTGGGGGTGGTGGTGTCATGAATTTTCCTCTGACCAGTATAGTTACAATGATTATAATTAGTCTATTGTCATATTTTTAAGATATAGTATTTGGGGAATGTAGAATCATGGTTGACCAATTTTCTTAAACTTTTTTGGGTAGCTTAGCAAATAGCAAATGCAGAATAATAACAGCCTCAATTATCTCCTTTCATTCTTCCAACTCTTTCACTTCATCCTCTCCACGCATTTTCATCTTTGTATCCCCACTCCATTTTCAGCTTCCGATGTTTATATTTGGTCACTTCCTCTGTTACCACCATGCTCAAAAATGCTTACATCAAGAGGATTTAAATCATTCTAGACACAGAGTATTGCCTCTTTCTGTTCTCAGTCATGTTCCTCAAAATTGTGACTTATATTTTGCTATTGTCTCTATTTTCTACCTACTAATTTCTTTACTACTATGCTCAACTAATACTTGCTGAGTAATTAATGTTTATCATCCACAAGGCATCATGGCAAGAAGCTGAAGACAGAGCTGAATGTCACACAAGTTTTTCTTTTCAGTAACCAACCTGTTACATTACTTCTCTCCCCAAACTGTTATTTCAAAAGTTTTCAGGCTTCATCTACCACCTAAGATGACATTTCCTTAGTCCTCATCTTGCCTCAAATATGCAATATTTTACATGGCTAACTATGCTTCTCTCCTTAGAACTTCCTCTTCTCTTATTTTCCAAGGCTACGCTACTGAAAATGGGGTCAGTGTGTTGATGGCTGGTCTGCAAACTCCTTACTGTCAGTTCATGATAAAACAGGGAGCTAGTGCCAAAATGTTAGTGAACTTTGTTTAGTTCAGCTCTTCTTTTTCTCCTCCCTCCTACCCTTCCTTCCTTCCTTCCTTCCTTCCTTCCTTCCTTCCTTCCTTCCTTCCTTCCTTCCTTCCTTCCTTC
>NC_045439.1:19782929-19817619 GCF_002776525.5 Piliocolobus tephrosceles
TTCCTTCCTTCCTTCCTTCCTTCCTTCCTTCCTTCCTTCCTTCCTTCTTTCCTCCTGGCATTCATAGTAACAATACTTTCTTGATATAGAAATAAAGAAATTAGTGTTTTGATTTCCTTTTAGCACTTGTGGCACTTGGTTTTTATCTCATCGTGGACTGGCACCCTCAGTAATATTTTTTCTGTTTTAGAATTGCTTCTTAATTACTTCACTGTTCCCTTTCTCAGCCTACAATGGTAACAATAACTATATATTTGTGTATATTATATATTTCATATTTAATATACATACACACATTATATATGTGTGTGTGTGTCTATATTTAGACACACACACACACACATAGTCTACGCTTGAACAACATGTGAGTTAGGGGCACCAACGGCCTGCACAGTTGAAAATCTACACATAACTTTTGATTTAAAAAGGTAAAACTGTAACTACCAATAACCTACTGTTGACCGAAGCCTTACTAATAAATAACAATTGGTGACAACCTTTTGTACGTTATATGTATTCTTTACTGTATTCTTACAACAAACTAAAGAAAAGAAAATGTTATTAAGAAAATCATAAGGAAAAGAAAATATATTCACTACCCATTAAGTGGAATTGGATCATCATGAAGATCTTGTTTCTCATCACCTTCACATTGAGTAGGCTGAGGAGGAGGAGGAAGAGAAGGGGTTAGTCTTCCTCTCTCAAGGGAGGCAGAAAATAAATGCATGTAAGTGGACCCGTGCAGTTTAAACCCGTGTTGTTCAAGGGCTGCTAGTACTCTTAACTGTTGGTACCTCCTGAGGTTCTGTTCTTAGACCTGAGTACAGGATGAAGTAATGAAAACTCTATACTTAATGCCTATTTTTTTTTTCAGACAGCGTCTTACTCTGTCACCTAGTCTGGAGTATAGTGGCGTGATCATGACTCACTGAAGCCTCCACCTTCTGGGCTCAAGGGGTCCTCCCACTTCAACCTCCTAAGTAGCAGGGATTACAGGCATACACCACCATGCTAAGTTAATTTTGTTTATTTTTTATAGAAATAGGGTCTCACTATGTTGCCCAGGCTGGTTTTGAACTCCTGGGCTCAAACAGTTCTCCCACTTCAGCCTCCCAAAGTGCTGGGATTATAGGCATGAGCCACTAGACACCTGGCTTATACTTGATACCTTGATATCCCTCCTGGTTATGAAAAAAATGTGGGCTGGGCATGTTGGTCCACACTTGTGATCCCAGTACTTTGGTAGACTGAGGCAGGAGGATCAGTTGAGCTGAGGACTTCAAGACCAGCCTGGGTATCACAGTGGGACCCACATCTCTACAAAAATAAAAAATAAAAAATTAGCCAGGCATGGTAGTGTGCACCTGTGGTCTCAGCTACTTGGAGGACTGAGGCAAGAGGATGCCTTGAGCCCAGGAATTTGAGTCTGTAGTTAGCTATTATCGTGCCACTGCACTCCAGCTTCAGTGACAGGGTGAAACTTGGTGTCAGAAAAAAAAAAAGAGTGTGTATACATGGGATGGGATGGGTATATCAGTGTGTATATAAGTCATATGCATAAATAATGCAGACCTGCAAGTTTCCAACCTTTTAAGGGCAGATGCTTGGTCATTAGACAGACTTTGTTCTAATAAAATCAGGGTTCTTAATGGTCTCTGCTTCCCTGGAACCCCAGCATCTAGCTCCTAAATAATTAATGTGTTCTACATTCAATAATGGATTCCTAGCACATTCTTGGTCATGAGAGATGCCCAACAAGTATTGAATGAGTAAATTAAGGTGTTCTCAGTCTTGATATCTGAATGCCTCCCTCAACTCCATCCTACCTCCAGCACACTTAAAAAAAATGTTTGTGTCACTATCTTTCTCTTCTCCATTTTAGAACTCTTATTGAAACAAACATGTTACCATTTCTAAGGTATGAAAGATCTCAACTAAATATCGTCCTCCTGATGAATATGTTTGTATTTCAAAAAACAAATCAAGAAGCTCTCCCTGAAGAAAATTGGCCATTCTAGCTTTTGTGCACCTCTTTAATCTCCACAGCACAGTTGTCTATTAGAAATTGTCATACTGTAATTAAATGTTTACTTTACATGTCCTGTACCCTCCTCAAAGTTTCCATTTCCAGAGGGCAGGTTGAATGAAAGACAATTAACTTTTAATTTGGCACCTATGACACGCCAGTTACCTTACTAACATACATGACCCAATTTCATCTTCTGCCCACTCTCTATGTGAGGCATTATTATCTGTGATGTTTCAGACACAGAATTTCAGACACAGAGATTAAGTCATGATTAATTAATGATGGTGGAGTCATGATTCATACCTAGAGTCTTCTGATTCTAAAAGTCCTTAGTTTTTTCTTCTGGCCATTCCTAAAACTCTTCAAAGTTCCTAATAGTTACTTGAATTTCATTATAAATAAATATGGGAAAAATAAACAAACAAAAGCAAACCAGTAACAATCATTTACTACTTAAACAGTAGTAACCAACCATGGTTGCCTGAGTCTTTTAAATCTCTTGGAGGGCGTTTGTTTAGTATATGTAAATTGCTAAATTTCATGGAGTGAAGTGTGTATGCGTGTTTGTGTCTGTAAGTTGGAATTGGGAACATTTTGATGTAGTAAAGGTGTTCATACCACTTGGATGAAAGATAGAGATGTCTGGCAAACAGACTTTCAAAGTTTTGTAGATTTTGGAATTTTTTGAATTCTGAAGAGACGTTGGCCCTCCTACTTTTTCCTAATGTCTATTCTTCTCCAGCTGACATATTTTGATATTTATTTATCCAGCCTAGTCCAGTTTTCACCTTGGTTTTTTTTGTTCTGGTAAGATTTGGCTTGCACCTCCTGTAGTTAATTTCTGGAGTAACAATCTGCTTTGGGGTATAACAATAGCGAATATATAATCTCTAAAGTCTCTGAGAGTCATTGGGGAGGATAGACATCGGTTTGTCTTTGAGCACAGAGCTTTCCTCAGTAGAGAATGGCTATCCAAATAGCTAAACCCTGTTTAAATCACTCACTGAAGTGTATAGATAGAATGAAGTCTGGGTGTTTACAGAACTTCACGTCTTTGATCCTACAACATCTGATTGCTTCTGGATAGATATATGTGAGTTAACTGAAGTGTCGAGTGAATTTATCTACAAAAGAAAAGTCATTCACTTTTAAGTTAGAACCCAGAATGATATATTGACTCTTCAATATTTTATTTGAGAATATGATAAATCCACTGCTCAAGTCATGCTAAATATTCTATCAAAAAGTATACTTTGATTCTAATTAGAGTTTTATTTTAGGTAGAAGAAAAAAAATAAGAGATGACTTCTTAAAAGTTTTGAATACATAAAACATAAGGTTTTATTATTCCAAAGAGAAACATTCTATTACGCAAATATATTAATTCAGTTGCTGGTATGGAGACTTTAAATAGAAATAAAGTTTAAATAAGGATTTCATGTTGTGCAATTGCCAAGTGAAATAATCAGCTATTTGTTATTGCTTAGATCACATGTTGGTTTTAAAAAAATCTTCTTTTAATATATATTAGTTTGTGCAAATCATCTACTATGACTACAGATTTTTCCAGTTGCTCTAGAAATAGAAATTATCATTCAGAGATAAAGTCTGCAAACAAGCAGAAACATTGCATCTGAAAATGGGTTTAACCTAGTATGTTTACTTTAAATCAACCAAAATTGCTTACATCAGTTGATGTAGAAGAACAGTATAAAATGTACTAAGGTCTTTACTATTCATCCATGTGTAAGTGCAGATTCCATTTTATGCCCATGAATTTCAGAAAAAATGTGTGTGTATGTATATGTACTTGTGCATATATACATATATGTATTTAAAGTGATAGAGATTGATATAGACATATGGATACATGCAAAGTGAGGGAAAGGAGAGACAAATCATTGACTTAACAAAATGAAAATCTCTAGCAATGACCAATCTATTTGTATGAATCTGTATGTTTGCAAGAACACATTTTGACATCTTTATGCTTTGCTAAAACTTCAGGACATTTTTAAGCCTTGAAATATCAGTGCCACACTGTAGCAGACATTTTTCATGCATTTTTGGCCACTCAGTATATTTGAGCATCCTTCCTATGTTTGGATAACTTCTTCCATGTAAGTCCACACCTCTCCAAAGTAAATGTCATATACATATCACTCTCATGTTTCTTCCAGCTATTTGTACCCGCATGTGCCATAAGCTCACCCTACCAGACCATTCTTGGGCAAAGAGAAGCACACTGAAGTAGACACTGTACAGCTTCCCCTCTGAAAAGTAGAAGTAGACAACTTAGTGTGCATTAGAGAGGTCAGTGGTCCATCTGTCAGATCCCAGGCTTGATGTAGTGGTCAGTGAAGCAATAGTGAGGTTTCTAATGGGACTGTCCCAATATAATTTGGATGTTGCTTCTGTTGTTCAGCCTAGAAATTCTGTGAGTATCCTTATTTCTTTGAAAATCCCTTCCATCCTACTAGAGTAGGTTTTTTATTTTATTGTAAAAGCCACGACTGGCATGCTGCCCAAACGCTTGTATCCTCTAACCTATTTAAGAACCTCACTTAAGGATTTTCCCTTCCCTCTGTCTCTTCATCAACTTTTCTCCTCTTTTATCTGAATCATTCCCAGCAGCACACGCACATGCTATTGTTCTCTCATCTTAAAAACTCCCTCCATCTTATCATGCTTTCACTTCAAGCCACTGTCTTGGTTATTTCTTTTCTTTTTCAGCAAAACCCCTAGTAGTTTTATATATACACACTCTCTCCAATTTATTACTCCCATTCTCTCTTGAACTCGCTTCAATCAAGCTTTTCCACTGAAACTGCCTTTTTTTCAAAGTCCCCAGTGACCTCCACATCACTAAGCCGACCTCCGCGTTGTTAAACCATCTTTAGTTCTTACCTTGCCTCACCTATCAGCAGCACACCCTGCAATAAAATTGATCACTCTCTCCTCGAAATACTTGCTTAGCTGCCAGGACAGCATACTCTCCTAGTTTTCCTCCTACTTCTCTGCTGCTCTTTTGCCTTTTTTTTTTTTTTTCTTAATTTTGAAGTACCCCAGTGCTTAAATCTTGTATCTCTTTTCTTTTTTATCTATACTCACCTAACCTCATGGCTTTCAATGCTAACAGGCTCATTCCTTTCTCTTGAACTCCAGGCTTGCATAGCCACCTACCTACTCAACATCTCGACTTGAGTCTAATAGACATTTCAAAAATATTATGTCTAAAATTGAGCTTTTGATCTCCCTGACTATTTGCAGTCCTACTCCTCTCAGTTTTCCTCATCTTCATAACAAGCAACTTAATTCTTTCCATTGAGTAGGTCAAATATTAGTGCCATCTTTCATTCCTGTATTTCCTCTGTATATCATGTCTAATCCGCTAGGAAATCTGTTCCAGGCTACCTTCAAAATATGCTCAGGCGCTGATGCATCTTCATTACCTCCACATTTATCTCTCTGGCCCAAGCTATCGCCTTTCATTTGTTTTACTGCAGTAGCCTTCTAGTAGGTTTCTCTTCTTAATTCTTGCCCCTTTCCCATCATCTCTTCCTAAGATAGGAGCATCATGATTTTTTGTTTGTTTGTTTGTTTTTGTTGTTCTGAGTTGGAGTCTCACTCCATCGCCCAGGCTGTAATGCAGTGGTGCAATCTTGGCTCACTGCAACCTCTCCCTCCCGGGTTCAAACAATTCTGCTCCCTCAGTCTCCCCAGTAGCTGGGATTACAGGCGTGCAACACCACGCCTGGCTAATTTTTGTATTTTTAGTAGAGATGGGGTTTCACCATGTTGACCAGGCTGGTCTCAAACTCCTGACTTCAAATGATCCACCCACCTTGGCCTCCCAAAGTGCTGGGATTACAGGAGTGGGCCACTACGCTGGCTGCATTATGAGTTTTAAATGTAGATGAAAGCACCTTATGTGTCCGCTCAAATGGTTCCAAAGCCAAAGTCCTTACAATGATCCATTTGCTCAAATATTTTATGGCCTTATTACTTTTCTGATCTCATCTCTGAGTGATTTCTCCTTAGTCATTTGGATTGTGCCAGTGACCCTCTTTGATGATCCTAGAACACACCAGAAACAGTCTCACCACAGGCACCGTGACTCTGTTTCTTTGGCTTCTTGCCTTTTTCCCCAGATGTCAGCACATGTGTTATCTTATCTCCTTATTACTTTTATTTGCATTTACCCTTCTTAATGAATCTTTTCTTGTCACCCTAATCAAAATTACAACCCATTTATATATATGTAATATTTTATATATATAATATTATTACTTAGCATTTATAAAAATCCAACAATCCACTAGCACATGGCTGTGTAACAATAAGGCTCTTCGTATGACTGGCAAACAGTGGGTACTTAGGATGACAACTTTTCTCAGTTTGCTTGAGACTTGTCTAGTTTTAGTACTGAAAGTTTTGTGTCCCAGGAAATATTTCAGATCCAGGAAAACTGACACAGTTGGTCACACTAGCTCCATAAATATTTGTTAAATGACAGGATGAGAACAGAGGTGAAAGTGTGCACTCTAAATAATTATTAAACCTATAGGGTGTTTAATCTCTAGCTTTCTAGATGACACAATCATCTGGAAGAAAGGATATAACCACATCCAATCATACAATGGAAAAGTGCAGGCATTTCCACAATCATCATAAAGTGCCATTTAAGAAATATCTCTAAATATATAACACCTATTATTAGATCCATACACTCAAGTCCTATCTACAATTCTATTATAAAGGATACTTTATAAAAATGCTTATCCTTATGACTGACAGCAAATTTATAAAAATATTGAATATAACTGTAAAATATGCACAGTGGAGAGATTCTACCACATTATTACTTACTGACAGAAAATTATGGTCATGAGTAAATGCAAACAAAATATTGACTTTACTGACCTAAATCATGTTTCCAGTTAATAGCTGTGTGTGACTTCAGTGATGAGCTGAAGTCCATCCTTTAGGCATAAATCTTTCTGGGGTACCTAAGTAAGCTCACGTGATTATTATAGGCTCATATAATTATTATAGTAATTATTTGTAATGCTATATAAACAACAATTATACTTTATAAAATGTTAAATGCCTTATAATACTTATCACAATACTTACATATTATATAGCATTTAACATTTTAATATATTAAGTATTATATGGCATTTATAATTTTTCTAATGTAACAAATATAATTTCTTTGTATATTGATAATGCACAACCATTGATAAAATATGAATACCAATTTCAATATGAATATTACAAGCTTTTTTTAAAAGTCAGCTTAAATGTTTTAAACATAAGCATCCAAATAAACAAACGTTAATAAACAGAACATAAAGAAATGAGAGTTAAGGGTTAAGTTCTCCAAAACAAACTCATTTTAAGGTGCCTTCCTGGAAAGTTCCTTGGAAAATGGACTACATCTGAGTTCAGTTCATCTGGGTAAAGTGTAGAGTGATAGCTCATGCCAACTGGATCTGCCATGTAATATAGTTTCAACTGACCTGTGATCATGCCGAGAGGGACTGGTGTTCTATCAGCCAGGATTGTAATAAGGTAGAGATGCAGACCAAGGCTCTGACACATGTCAATCACTGTGGGGGAGAAGCTCAATGAAAAGTTTCTCACTAGAATCAGACATCTGACCCTGCTAGATCCCTATGAGCTGCCTCTCAGAACTTCAGTGGAGATCTAGAATGCCTGTGAGTGCTTATCTCTGAGCCTTACCGCTGGTAAAGGCCTTGCGTGTGCGTTGTGGAGCTATACACTTTTGTTGGCTTGGCCACTGGTACAGAGAGTTATTCATCTGGTCCAGCACCCATCAGGACCTGGGCCTTCTGGATATGAGCCAAGAGATCAGAGACCAGTGGCTCATCCTGAGGGTGGGAGAAATTTGCTTGGGGTGGCATAGCCAGTTATGCTCAGGGAACAACCTGACTGATCATTGACTAATCATGAAAGCTAGATCTTTAAAACACAAGAAATGTAAAACCTGGAGAGATTAGGATACCCAAGATAATGACTCACAGCTTTATTAATGACCATGGAGAGGTCAAGAGGTCATCCAAGAGAAGGTGAACCCCACCATGGGAATGGCTGAAGTGGGCTCCTTTACAAATAATTTTTGAAAATGATAATGAATGGAGCATTCAAAGCATGTTGAATGTTCTTACTTGAACAGAGTTAAGAAATAGGCTACTTTTATGACCCTCATCCTGCGATGGGGTCAGTCTGAGAAGGCATAGTGTCTTTTAGGTTCTGTGAGTACTCAATAATTACAAACCAGGAGGCAGATGGCCTAAAGGTTACTGCCCTATATGAGGTCCTCCAGGTGAGGCAGATAACCCATGGGGTTCCTGAAACTGCCAGGTAAGCCTCTCAACTGGAGGCTGTTATTCTCTTCTTTCCCTACTAGAACATTCTCCACACTTCTCTTTCCTGTCCAGCATCCAGGAGTAGGATCCTTTCAGATTGCCTCTCCCTGATGTCCTTGCCTGCTGTTTCCAGGTATGCCCATCCAGTGAAAAGCGCCAGAAGCACACAGGAGGGTAAGGGGAGGCAGAAGAGGATTATTTCTTCCCTATTCCTTTCCTGCACCAAGATTGCACCTCTGGCCAGAACCAAATCATTATATGATAAAAACTCCAGCTTCCAAAGTCCTATTCTCACCAGACTCTGGTAATTCTATCTCCTTACCTTGTCTCTTCTGCCTTGAGGTGGTAATGCCTTCCCTCTGTTGTTAACTCTTTGGTACCTTACTGTCTGTTTTTGTTCCTTTAGTGCTGCCTATACTTCAGTAAACTAGTCTTTTATTAATAATTCTCATTTTTTTCTGTAGAAAGACAAAAGATAAATAACCCCATTGTTTCCTCTTGCTGATACATTTTACTCTTTACCCCTTGTATATTAGGCTAAAAGGAGTGTACTACTGAGATTTATCGTGGTCACAGGAATTAGATTGATTAGTATAAAATAAATTATAGTGGAAAAACAAACAAAACATTCCAACAAAATGAACTACCAGAAATGTATGAGTATTAATGAATAAAATTCCTATTTCTGCTTCCATTACAAAAAGCACAGGATAAACTTACAAAATTTTAGAATGGAATATGAATGAATAATAAAGGTCAGTTTTGTTATGTAGAATGGTTTTGGTCATTGTGGATATTTATCACAGGCCAAACAATGCAATCTGATGAGCAACGTGAGACTTTGCTAAGGCTCAGATAGATGCTCTCCCATGGGAATAGGTGAATTAGACAGCAAAAAGTCAGTCAATGTGTAAACTGATCTGGAAATGAAATTTCCTACAAGTGTCAAACATTCAAAGCAGAATAGGAAAAGTAGTATCGTGCTGACAGAAAGCACTAGTAAAATTGCCATCATCAGAGATCAGAAAAAAAATGCAATGCTACAAGACTACAGGAATGTAAGTTTAACATTGACCATTGCTTTTATGAAAATGAATGAGCCAATAATGCATTACTTTCTGAGAGCCCAGTAAGCACTGAATAAAAGAGCATTAAATATTCGCATTAGAGCCTATGAAATATGCTTTCACATGATGCTTGCCGTTTGCTTCTGTCATAGGTTCATCCAAAGTTATTAAATTTTAAAATTGCACTAGGACTTTTTATATGTAGTACATTTATAGCCTCTGATTTATATAGCACTTTTCTTCCATAGTGCCATTATATCCTCATTCCCCAATTCAATTGTGCTTATGGTTAAATATAGCAAGCAATATATGCGTGTGCATTAAATATATATATAATGTTATATAAGTTTTTCTTGATCTTTATATACCACATTTCCTGAAATTTTGCAGTAGGTCAGAATGCAATTTCGAGATGACTTGCAATATGGAATGGTATTTACATCCACAGGAATTTGGTATGTTTCAAGATTGTCTCTAAATAGCAATCATTCTGAAGTAGGCGGTCTAATCTGTACGAAATCCCGTTCTCTGTGCATTTAACTTACATAATGTCAACTATATATGCCTTAGAAAGAGATGCAGAAAATAAATGTATTAAAATTAAAATTGGTCATGCCATTCTACCTGCTGTTTCTCTATCTCCCTGAGTGAAGCTGAGTTAAACAAATCAAATTGCCTGTCTTTAATTCATCCCAATTTCATGATCACTCTCATAAGGTGAGAATATTAACTGGGTGACTAGGTGTTGAGAGATTAAAGATGCTTTATTTATTTATTTATTTATTTATTTATTTAAGAGACAAAGTCTCACTCTGTAGCTCAGGCTGGAGTGCAGTAGAACAATCATGGCGCACTGCAGCCTTGAACTGCTGGGTTCAAGTGATCCTCCCACCTCAGCTTCCTGAGTAGCTAGGACTACAGGCATGTGCCACTATGCCATCCTCCTAACAATACATTTTTTTTTATATAGCACATACGTTAATCTTAATCCAACTACTCCACCTGACATAAAACCAAGGAAAAAATGGTCTAATCTCAGCCTAAGGAAAAACTGCTGTTGGACTTACTGCATTGAGAGAGAGTACGTCAGTCTCCAACAGGATTTTCTAAGGAATTTTCCAGGTTTAATTTCACCAAGATACAATGATTCCCTTGTCATTGACTTTAGACACTTGCTCGCTGGTAGAGTGGGACTGCATCAATGAGTAATAATAAAGAAAATGGCCGTTTCTGCGTAAGTTTCAAAAAGTATAACTTTATGAAATTTTAGAATGAAGTATGGATGAATGAATAAAGGTCAGTTTTGTCACCTAGAATGGTTTCCAGTCATAGCAGGTAGTCATTACATGCTAAACAATGTGGCCTGATGACCATAAAATCAGTATAAAAGGAGTTCACGTCCTTTATAGGGAGGTGGATGAAGCTGGAAACCATCATTCTGAGCAAACTCTTGCGAGGACAGAAAACCAAACACCACATGTTCTCACTCATAGGTGGGAGTTGAACAATGAGAACACTTGGACACAGGGTGGTGACCATCACACACCAGGGCCTGTCATGGAGTGCAGGGAGAGGGGAGAGAGAGCATTAGGACATATACCTAATGTAAATGACAAGTTAATGGGTGCAGCACACCAACATGGCACATATATACATATGTAACAAACCTGCACATTGTGCACATGTACCCTAGAAATTAAAGTATAATAATAAAGGAAAAATCAGTATAAAATCTCTGTAACATTCTTAGTGGTGACAACAACTCTTAGATTCAAGTTTTCCACTGCCTTGGACCACACTGAGGAAAGATTTAAACAGAAATAGGCCACTGAGAATAAAGCTATTCAAAAGAGGCAGGCAGGAAGTTACAACCTGTGTTGGTAGAGAATTGGCCTTGAGGTGAATGTGCCGTGAGTGGGATGATTGTGTGAACCTTCATTAGGATGGCAGATTCTGCTAGTAATTTCTCAAATCTTTTGAAAACAGCACTTAGACTAATCACCCCACATTATTAAAACAAGGAGTTGTAAAAATGGAAGACGTTCTACCGCTTAGAAGCTATTCCAATTTGCACTAACTTTGAAGCCTGGTCATTTAATATATGCCCATATATCCAATTAGGGAAAAATGTGTAACAGCAAGAAATGTTTGTCACCAGGGGGCGCCGGTGAGCAAGTTTCAAATGTGTCACCCCCTCCCCCGCAACAATGGCGAATGGAATAAAAGAATGGAAGTGAGTTTTCCTATTCCTGCTCTATATGATTTCTCATAACCACCATCATAGAAAACGTCTCTTATTTTTTTAAAAGACGATTGTTGCTAACTGATATTTTCATTTGAGTTGGCATGTTAGAAAGCAGCTTTAGATTTCAATTCCATTTTCACAACGGAATAGTTGAGTGTGAGTGAGCTAGTAATTTCTTTTTATGGGCAAAATGGACGTAATGATAATGCTGTCTCAAATTATTTTTGCCAGAACTAAACTGTTTGGCAGTGATAATAACTAATGTTTGCATATCCTCAGAGTTTAATTAGCTTATCTTTGCATGCATCATCTACATTATGAAACACTGAAAGATAACAAGTCTTTCCTAAAAATGAACTGATTAAAGAAGAGTAATAATATTGGAAGTTCTTAATTTCAGCTCTTTCTGTAAAATTAGTTGAGTATTGTCTAATACCAGAAGCACTTTTGCAAAGTGAAGTATTCAGCCTCTCCTTGAAGCTTGATATTTGTAGGCTGTGAAAATGGTGTGGACTCTTCAGACTTTTCCAAAATGACTCCAGATTTCTTGAAGGAGGAAAATGGCTGTTGTATGAGAAATAAGGAGGATAAGGGAGAAACATGGAGGGACAGACAAAAAAAGTACTCCTGGGAGCTGTTCATCCAGATATGCAAGAAAAAGAAATGGACTCTATTCTATTTCCAGAATCCACTGTGATTTGTTTATTAGCTGACACCAGTGGAATTTTCATTCTGAGATATTATTTCCTGGGCTCTCAGCACTCCCCCTCTTATAGTTACATCAACAACCTGACGCTGTAATGTGCTCATGTTGTATATTAACACATGTTGGAGTTCTATTGCACTGGAGCAAAACCTTGTAAGCCATTTATTCAGGTCTCCAATTAGTAAAACATTTAATAAGAAAAAAATGTTATAAGAGACATACATAGCTGGTTTTAACCATGTGACTGCACAAAAGAAAATCTAAAACGAGAATACTTTTACTCTATTTATTCTTCTTGTCACTTTGATCCTTTGTTAAATTATTGGGAAGAGAAAGTCCACCCAGGGCCAAGGATATAGATGTGAGCATAGAGTTTCTCATTTTTGTTATTACTATTTTTCTTTTCCTTCTTTAACTTTAGCTCCCATACTGTGCCTATTAGTGATTTCATGGAACACAAATCTTTCTGAGGGGAAACTTTTCTAAAAACAGAATTCAGTTTCTTTTTATTCTGTCCTTCAATATACAATAGCTATTAAATCCACCTACTGCTATCAGAACCTTTCTGCACCCCGGAATTGGCTGTCTCATCATGACTTCCTGTCCCTTGTCTTATTCACTTGTTTCTAAGACCAGCCTGAGCAATAGTTTTGAGCTCATTTTTGCTTTTCTTTATTCAGGTAGACAGCTGCCTTTTGGCCCTTACATAATTTTATTATTTCTTGTATGTGAAAGAAATTGTCACTGATAAAAAGGAAGGAGAGATGAATATACTGTCCCCTTTGCTATAGAGAAAAAAATGCAAGGGAAATAGTACATCATTTTAATTTATATCCTTTTTTTGAAGTTTGGCTTTTAGATCTAGTTTGATCAGGAGCAAGTCACTTTTTAGGAATGTCACATAAGATTTTTAACTTTATTACAATAGAAGTAATAATAACAATAATAAAAATCTCTGCATATATTCTAGACAAAAATTTGTTACGTGAGAGAAAAAATCCACAAATGAAATAATGAGGACTCAGAGATAACTTCATGATTTATAGGTTTATTAGTCCATTAATTGATTGACTAATCTGACAAATATTTATGAAACATACAGTATGTCCAAGGTATATATATACACATATGTGTGTGTGTGTGTGTGTGTGTATATATATATATTTTTTTTTTTTTAGAGACGGGAGTCTCACTCTGTCGCCCAGGCTGGAGTGCAGTGGTGCAATCTTGGCTCACTGTAAGCTCCGCCTCCCGGGTTCACGCCATTCTCCTGCCTCAGCCTCCCGAGTAGCTGGGACTACAGGCACCCGCCACCACGCCCAGCTAAGTTTTTGTATTTTTAATAGAGACGGGGTTTCACTGTGTTAGCCAGGATGGTCTCCATCTCCTGACCTCGTGAATCGCCCATCTCGTCCTACCAAAGTACTGGGATTACAGGTGTGAGCCACCGCGCCCGGCCGTCCAAGGTATATTTTGTATCAAAAATTCCTAACCAGTAACCAGTCTAATAGGGGAAGAGAGAAAAGCCAGTATTTAGGGAATAATACACAGTTTAATTTAATCATGTATTCTTTCATTCCAAAGCTATTTCCTGAGTTCCTACGATATGACTCACATATATTTAGCAAAAGAGGATTAGATTTTACAAAGAGGGAACTCATGGAGAATGTATTGAAAGAAGTGAGAATATAGGAAGAGAAATCAATTAGAAGCTGAAGGGTGCCTATACCTTTTGTGGGGACCTAGGTTTATATAATTGAGAGGGAGAACTGTTTACGAAAAAAAAAAAGCCAAATTATGTCCATAAGTAAATAGCTATTTTCACGTAGGGAAAAATCACAATAAATTATTAATACAAATTTTTTAAAGCTGACATTTACTAGAAATATCATATAATTTTTAACACACTTTATATGAATTAACTTACTGGTTACTTCTCTGTAATTTTTTCCCTTCAATCTAACTATATTTTCTTTCAATTACTCTTCATTTGACATTTCTCTACAGGGAAAAGTGAAAGATATTTTATTCTTAATTATCATGATGAACATTTGTTTGGCTTTTTTACTTTTCATTTTTATTTTATGTTTTACTTTTATTTTGGATTCAGAAGGTATATATGCAGGTTTGTTATGTGGGTATATTGTGTGATGTTGAGATTTGGGGTATGGATGATCCTGTCACCCAGGGAGTGAATATAGCACCCAATAGGTAGTTTTTCAGCCCTCACCAATCTCTCTCCTTCCCTCACTAGTAGTCCTCGCTATCTATTGCTTTAATCTTTGTGTCCATGTATACTCAATGTTTAGTTCCCACCTATAAATGAGAACATGTGGTATTTGATTTTCTGTTCTTACATTAATTCACTTAGGATAATGGCCTGCAGATGCATCCATGTTGCTGCAAATGACATGATTTCATTATTTTTTATGGCTGTATTTATGGTGTGTATGTACCTTTTTTTTAATATACAATCCACTGATGGTGGACATCTCGACTGATTGCATGTCTTTCCTTTTTTGGGTACTGCTGCAATGGACATACAAGTGCAAGTGTCTTTTTGGAAGAACAATTTATTTTCCTTTGGATATATACCCAGTACTGGAATTGCTGGGCTGAATGGTAGTTCTCTTTTAAGTTGTTTGAGAAATCTCCAAACTGCTTTTCATAAGGACTGAACTAGTTTGCATTTCCATCAACAGTGTATAAATATTCTCTTTTCTCCATGGCCTCACCAGGATCTGTTATTTTCTAAATTTTTCATGATCACCATACTGATTGGTGTGAGATTGTATCTCATTGTGGTTTTGATTTGCATTTCTCTGATGATTACTGATGATAAGCATTTTTTTCATATGTTTCTTGGCCACTTGTATGTCCCCTTTTGAGAGTTGTCTGTTCATGTCCTTTGCCAATTTTTAAATTGGATTATTTGCTGTTTACTTGTAGATTTTAGGTTCTTTGTAGATTCTGGATATTAGACCTTCGCTGGATGCAGGGTGCAAATATTTTCTCCCATTCTACAGGTTGTCAGTTATTCTATTGATTATTATTAGTTTTTGGTATGCAGAAGCTCTTTAATTAGGTTCCACTTTTCAATTGTTGTTTTTATCGCAGTTTCTTTTGTGGACTTACCCATAAATTCTTTCCCAAAGTCGATGCTGAGAAAAGAATTTCCTAGGTTTTCTTCTTGGATTTTTATAGTTTGATGTTTTACACTTAAATGTTAAATCCATCTTGAGTTAATTCTTTGTACATGGTGAAAGACAGGAGTCCAGTTTTATACTTATGCATATGTCTAGCCAGTTATCCCAGCACAATTTATGGAATAGGGAGTCCTTTCCATATTGCTTGTTTTTGTCCACTTTATGGAAGATCAGATCACCATAGCTGTGCAGCTTTTGTTCTAGATTCTCTATTCTATTTCCTTGGTCTAGGTATCTGTTTTGTACCAGTACCGTGCTGTTTTGTTTACTGTATCCCTATAGTATAGTTTAAAGCCAAGTAATGTGAAACCTCTGGCTTTGTTCATTTTGCTTAGGATCACTTTGGCTATTCAGGCTCTTTTTTGTTTCCATATGAATTTTAGAACAGTTTTTACAAATTATGTGAAAATTGATGTTGGTACTTTGATAGGAGCATTGTTGAATCTGTAAAATGCTCCCGGCAGTATGGACATCTTAACAGCATTTATTCCCTTATTCCAAGAGCATAAAATATTTTCCCATGTATTTGTGTCATCTCTGATTTCTTTCAGAAGTGTTTTGTCATTCTCCTTGTAGATATCTTTCATCTCCTTAGATAGATGTATTCCTACGTATTGTATTTTTGTGTGCCTATTGTAAATGGGATTGTGTTTCTGATTTGGCTCTCAGCTGGAATGTTTCTGGTGTATAAAAATGCCACTGATTTTTGTACATTGATTTTGCATCCTGAGACTTTCCTGAAGTTATTTGTTCTAAGGACCATTTAGGAGAGTCTTTATGGTTTTCTAGATATAAAATTATACAGTCAATAAAGAGACATAATTTAACTTCTTTTCCTATTTCAATGCCTTTTATTTCTTTCTCCTCCCTGATTGCTTTGGCTAAGACTTCCACTACTATGTTAACTAGGAGTGATGAGAGCAGGAATCCTTGTCTTGTTCCAGTTCTCAAGAGGAATGCTTCCAGTTTTTGCCCATTCTGTATGATATTGGCTAAAGATTTGTTGTAAATGGATCTCATTATTTCCTGACATATTCTTTTGATGTCTATCTGTTGAGGGTTTTTATCAGGAAGGGATGTTGAATTTTACTGAAGACTTTTTCTGCATCTATTGAAGGGATCATATGATTTTTGTTTTTGATTCTGTTTAGATGGTAAATCATATTTATTGATATGCATATACTTAATCAACCTTATCCCAGGAATGAAGCCTATTTCATCACAGTGAATAAACTTTCTGATATTGCTACTGGATTTGGTTTGCTAGTATTTTTTTGAGTATTTTTGCATCTATGTTCATCAGTGACACTGGTCTCAATTTTTCATTTTTCATTGTGTCTTTGTTGGATTTTGGTATCGGGATGATGCTGGCTTCATAAAATGAGTTAGAAACGAGCTCTTCATTCTCTATCTTTTGAGACATTTTCAGTAGGATTAGTGCTAGTTCTTTTCGTAGGTCTAGTAAAATTTGGCTGTTAATCTGTCTTGTCCAGGTCTATTTTAGGTTGGTAGGTTCTTTATTACTGATTCAATTTCAGAAGTTGATATTGGTCTTTTCGGGTTTTCACTTTCTCCTGGTTCAATCTTGGGAATTTGTGTGTTTCCAGTAATTTATTCATTTCCTCTAGAATTTCTAATTTGTGTGTGTAGAGGTGTTTATAATAGTCACTGAAGATCTTTAGTATTTCTGTGGAATTGGTTGTAATGTCATTGTCATTTCTGATTGAACTTATTTGGATCTTCTCTGTGTTTTTTTTCTTTGTTAATCTAGAAGAGTGGTGTAGCTAATGGTCTAATAATCTTGTTTATTCTTTTGAAAAAACAATTATTTGTTTAATTGATCTTCTTTATGAATTTCTGCATCTCAATTTCCTTCAGTTCTTCTCCGATTTTAGTTATTTCTTTTCTTCTGCTGCCTTTGGGATGATTTGATCTTTGTTATTTCCACTTCCTCTAGGTGAAATATTAGATTGTTAACTTGAGATTTTTCTAACTTTGCAGTAGAGTTATTATTAGGGGCAAGTTCTTTAATTTCCATGCTGTTGTCTAGTTGTGAGAAATCTTCTTAGTATTGATTTCTATTTTTATTGCACTGTGGTTCAAGAGTGTTTTTGGCATGATATTGATTTTATTGAATTTATTGAAACTTGCTTTAGGACTGACCATGTGGTTGATTTTAGAATATGTTACATGTAAGCATGAGAAGAATGTACATTCTGTGGTTGTTAGGCAAAGTATTCTGTAGATATCTATTGCATCCAATTGGTTGAGTGTAAAGTTTAAATTCACAATTTCTTCGTTAGTTTTTTGCCTGAATGATCTGTCTAATTCTGTTAATGGGGTGTTTAAATTCCCCACTATTATTGTGTGACTGTCTGAATCTCTTAATTAATCAGGAATAACTTGTTTTATGAATCTGGTTGCTCCCATATTGGGTGCAAATGTATTTAGGGTAGTTAAGTCTTCTTGTTGAACTGAACACTCTATCATTATGTAATGTCCTTCCTTATCTTTCCTCATGGTCATTGGTTTAAAGACCATTTTATCTAACATATGAAAAGGATTCCAGCTTTTTTTTTTTTTTTTTTTTTTTCTTTTGCATAGTACATCTTACTCCATACCTTTACTGGGAGCCTGTGTGTAGCATTAAATGTGAGATGGGTCTTTTAAGACAGCAGATAATCAGGTCTTATCTTTCTTTTCCTTTTTTTTTTTGAGATAGAGTTTCACTCTTGTTGCCCAAGCTGGAGTGCAATGGTGCAATCTCAGCTCACTGCAGCTTCCGCTTCCTGGGTTTAAGCAATTCTCCTGCCTCAGCCTCCTGAGTGACTGGGATTACAGGCAGGCACCACCACACCTGGCTAATTTTTTGTATTTTTAGTAGAGACAGGGTTTCACCATTTTAGCCAGGCTGGTCTCGAACTCCTAACCTCAGGTGATCTGCCCGCCTTGACCTCCCAAAGTGCTGGCCCAGATCTTGTCTTTTTATCCAGCTTGCCACTCTTTGTCTTTTAGGTGGGAGTGATTAGACCATTTATATTCAGGGTTAGTACTGGTAATGTGAGATTTTTGATCCTATCGTCATGTAACAACATGGTTGTTTTGTATGACTTGATTACGAAAATTCTTTATATTGTCTGTGGGCTCTGTGTTAAGCATGTTTTGTGGTAGCAGGCTCATTTTTTTGTTTACATGTTTAGCACTCACTTAATGACTGCTTGTAAGGCTGGTTTTGTGGTAATGAATTCCCTTAGTGTTTGCTTATATGAGGAGGATTTTGTATCTCCTTCACCTATGAAGCTTAGTTTGGCAGAATATGAAATTCTTGGTTGGAATTTCTTTTCTTTGAGGATCCTGAAAATAGGCTCCCTAGCTCTTCTTTTTTTTATGGTTTCTATTGAGAGGTTCACTGCAAACCTGATGGGGTTCCCTTTGTAAATGACATTTCTGTCTAGTTGCTTTTCAGGTTTTATCTTTCATATTCATCTTGATTAATCTGATAATTACAAGCCTTGGGGATAGTCGTCTTGTATAGTATCTCATAGAGGTTCTCTCTATTTCTTGAATTTACATGCCAATCTCTCTAGCAATGCTGGGGCGCTTTTCATGGACTATATCCTCAAATACACTTTCCAAGTTGCTTACTCTTTCCTCCTCTCTCAGGAATGCCAATGAGTCATATATTTGGTCTGTTTACATAATCTCATGTTTCTCAGCCATTTTGTTAATTTATTTAAATTATATTTTCTTTATTTCTATCTGACTGAGTTGATTTGAAGAAGCAGCTTTCAATCTTTGAGATTCTTCTCTCAGGTTGGCCTATTCTGCTTATAATGCTTCTCACTGTAGTAGGAAATTATTCTAGTACATTTCTCAATTACAGGAGTTAATTTGATTCTTTTTTAAAATGGCTATTCTGTCTTTCAGCTCTGGCATCATTTTACTGGACCCTTGCATTCCTTGGATTGGATTTCAACTTTCTCTTCAATCTCGATAGCTCCCTTCCTTGCCATCCAGATTCTGAATTTTAGATGTCTGCCATTTTGGTCATTTCAGTCTGGTTAAAAACCATGGCTGGGGCGCTAGTGTCTCATTTGGAGGTAAGGGGACCTCTGACTTTTTGAATTGCTAAAGTTCTTGCTCTGATTAACATTCCTCTGAGAGGGTTGGTGTTCCTTTAACTGTAGTATAAGTTAAATGTAGACAGTTGGCTTCATTTCTGGGTGCTTTCATTAGGCCAAGGCCATGTATACGATCGTTATTTGTTGCTGGATTCTTGCCTTAAGTTTCACAGGTGCTAAATACTGGCAAAATATTTTTAGTGTTGTAATTTGGGCTTTAATCCAGTAGATGGCACTTAAGAGTGATGGCCAGGAGATAGGCTCCAGCTGTGGTCTCTTTTGTATTTCAACATGTTCACAGTGGATTCTGTGGTGGGGTTGGGGAGAGATATGACTCCCCTCACCAGATTTACTCGTGGGCATTCGAACAGCCCTCTCCAGTCAGTGGGGCTGTGCCTGCATTTCCCTTGATTGGTGTTCCTGGCCATGGGGCTCCCTGAGGCAGACACCACAGCCAGCAGATAGAGTATCCACTTCCTTCACTGGAGGGAGGCATGTCCCACTCCCACACTGGTTCATGAACCCTGGTGTCTCCAGTCCTCTCAGTATTCTGAGATTTGGAGTACATTTCCCACTCAGGCACCACTAGGCCAGCAAGACTTGCTTGGCTGGGAGCAGTAGGGGCAAAGGCAGTCTCATGATCTGCCGTTTAGGCATTTTCTGAAGAAACACAGAGCTGTGCACAGCCACAGCGTTCAGGCAGGGGTGGAGCCACTGGTCTGGAAGCTCAACCTGGCAAGACCTGCCTGACTAGGGGCAATGGGGGCAAGGGGGTCACGTGATCTGCAGTCCAGGTGGTTCCTGAGGGAACACAGCACTGTGCCTGCCATCAGAACTCAGGCAGAGCTGGGACAACTGCACTGGAAGTCCATGCTAGGTAGCCTTGCCTGGCTGGGGTGTGTGGGGGCCAGTGGGGGTGACACGATCTGCAGTCTGGGAGGTTCCCAGGGGAACATAATGCTGTGCCTATGTGTAGCATTCAGGTAGGGTGGAGGTTGTCATGTTGGAAGCCAAGCAGAGAATTGTCTGGCAAGAAGGAGTGGGACAGTCTGACCGCTCCCCTGGTACCATGAGTGTGGCCTCATTGGGCATCATGGAAGCTGGTGCTAGGCTGCTCAGGCATCCAGGTCCTGTGGGGCTTTCTGTGGTCTTAAGTAATGCCTCTCTGAAAGAAAACCCAGGAGGATTTCTGTATAAGTCCAGAGACGTGGGTGTCTCAGAGAGATTCTTCCATTCCCAGAATTGCAAAGGTTCCTGTTGGAGGAGCTCTTACTCTATTACCCTTTCCCTGTGTTAGGGAGCTTCTCCTGGCTCCTCGCTGGTCCCAGGTGTGTGGCTGCTCAGATTTACTCTTACCTGTCCTCCATGGGTCTCCTCTCTTGCTTGATGGATTCTGACATGGTTAGAGAATCCACTTGAAGAGTCAGTATTTACTCGCCACTTTATTTCCTTTCTGTGAGTGCTGCACACACTAGCTGTCAGCCATTTTAAAGAGAAACCTTGCTTTGTTTTTAGGTTGACAATTGATAAAAGTTAGTTTAAGCTTTGTAGTTCTTTATTGGTAATGGCATAAAAATATTTTATGCTTGATGTAAAGTTTGGTGAAAACCTTATCACATTTTTTCATGAATAAGTATTAAAGTATTCTAGCTTTTTACATTTCCTTAGGCTATTTAAGTTATTGTTATTCATTAATCTATTTGTCTTTGTTGTCTCCGCTATAATGGTCTGTTTTGTGTTTCATGTACTATTCACCAATAGCTATATTTAGTGCTCACCTCTTCCTTGCTAGATTCAAAAAATGTCCGTGCATACATCAAACCAAGCAACTTAGAAGTGCAATGAGAGAATTGAAGGAGAATGGGACAGTGTTTCTAACAGACTGTGGTTCATGTAGCTAACAGATTCTGCAGATTTTACATAAATATGTGAGCACCTTGTCATGTTCCTTCCCAATGCCTTGAAAGGAGCCCATGAAAGTGAGAGGTTCTGTTTTACAAATATCTGCCCATGGTTTGGAGCTGCCACAGTCAAGAGAAACCCACATGCGTTTAAATAAAGACAATGACAGAAAGAGTACACATTTGAGGAATATTAAGGGGGCAAAATCTGTAATTAGTTTCATGATGGAGATGAGTATTGCCATTTCTATATATGGTAATATCTGTTCTTCTTTCTTATTTATTACCATTTGACATTAATACAGGTCTGTGAATACCTGTAATAGTTAAGTATGAAGACTAGTCTCTTGGATCCACAAGAGGCTGGAGGGGAATAATTATAATCTAAGCAAACTCTAGAGCCAAAAGCTAAACAGGAAAGTCAAGATGTTATCATTGTCTTGGCCACCAGACAGCAAGAATGCCTTGAGGAGTAATATGACTTCTCATCTTAAATTTATCATCAATTAATGTACAGCTAGGTCATTCTAAACGGTACCATCACTAATGAAGGCTGCAATCTATTGGGATCAATAAATTATAAATACATAAATACAATCTATAGAGGTTCCCTGAAACCAGAGGAAATAGTGCCTGATCTTTCTAGAGACCATCTGGTCAGGAAGCACAGAAGAGGTAAAGTATGTACTGAATTGTAAAACACTCCAAGCATTTGGCCATTTGGTAAAATAAGGGGAAATTTGAGAAGGGAAGATGAATTAAGCAAGGTTTCATCAAATGTTTCAATAGCTATGTTATCCAGTAGAGATCACTGATATAATTTTCTATTCCTGCGATACAGTTGATTAGATGCTTCCCATTGAAGGTCAGAAACACTGGTCAAGTTTAAAATTAAAATTAAAATGTATTGCTATTCTGGAACAAGAGGCCATGGAAAAAAATAAAATGGAGCTGGAAGATGCAAAGAAACAGTGACCCTAAACCCCACAGTGGATATGGAAATCCCTGTGACTATGTCTGCAAGCTGGTGGAATTTCATTCCTATGCAATTAGGAATTGGAATGATTCCTAGTAAATTTGAAGGCGTGTATTCTCTATGGTCCAGCAATTACACAACTAGATACTGTTTCATTAATTTTGAGTTACATTTTTTCATAGTTTAATATGTCTGAAGTTAAAATACAATTCTTATATATTTTAGTGGAAAACATTTTTCTTTCAATTAAAATATTTTGTGCATGATTTTGTGCGAAATAATGATCTGTATTGTGTTACTGATAACCTCTTAGCCTAGCCTTGATGAAATATCACATACATACCCTAGAGAAACTCTTGTATGTTTTTGTCAATATATTATAAAATGTTCATTGTACTGTTTGCATAACAGAAACCTGTAAACAATCCAATTGCCCATCAGTGACAAAAAGAATAAACACATTGTATTATATTTAAAGTAGCAGATGTGAATGAATATACTCTAGTTACACATGTCAGCATAGATGCATCTGAAATATCCATTGTTCAAAAGTCACAGAATGATGCACACAGAGTAATTTATTAAATACAACAAATCATTAAAGTTAAATGATACATATATGGATGGTAGCACTATAAATAAAAACAAAAAAAAATTAGTACAGTATCCAGGAGCATAGAGATAATGAAACAATTAGGAAGCTCAGCCAGAGTGCTTCTTATTTCCTGATAATTAGTCTTTTTCTTAAGGTGAGTGGTGGGCAGATGGGTTTATGCATTTTATTATTCTCTAAAATATGATTAATATATTCTTTCCTACATACGACAACTTTCAAATGAAAATATTAAATTAAATATACAGAAAAGTTGCACCTGATGTAAACTTGAAGAGATTTGACCTTAACCTCTCAACAATTATTTCAAGCAAAGAAGACTCAGAAGTTTCGTATGGAATACCATTGTAAGAACTGCAGTAACTTTGTGTTCTGGGCTATCCAGAACATTTACACCTGGGCCAGATAGCCCATTGAAGCCCTATAATGATCTTTCAATATTGTCAAGGGTTATTAGTACTATGCCCATTTGAAAACACAAAAACAGAGGCATACCGTTATTATGGTTGACACCTAAATTTTTTTAGTTAATTAATGGAAGAACTGGAATAAAATGCATCTCCCCAACCACAAACCCAGGTTACACAACTCTGCATTCTTATAAGGCTAGAAAAGTTTGGATATAGAAGACATTGTTAGGTAGTCTGCAGATGTTTGAAACGGGTGAATGCATATATGTGTGTGTGTTTATATATACTATAGATATATGATACCTGCAGTTTTCAAACAGCATTATTTAATTTTATCTGTATTTCTTTATAAATTATATTGTAGTTACAAAACAAAACAAATGCAATCAAAATTCAGTCTTTCACTTAATAATTTTGAGTTCCTACTATAATCCCCAGGACATAATGGATGGAAGGGGTTACTCTCTTAATAAAACACCAGCTCTGGCTATTCAATTTCTGTTAAGACCAGACAAAAATTTACAACTGCCAGGAGAATAAAACTGGTACATTTTTAATGGCAGCTTTTAAAGAACAGCTTTTATTTTTATCGGGTGTTTTAAGGATGAGCAGGGTGAAACTGACACCTTAAGGAATGTGACATACAGAAAAGCGCACAAAGGTAGAAAGAGTTGTGAAGAGTTGTGCATGAACACATAAAAAAGCAGCTTATCTTTGACCCACCTGTACTAGGTATGGTTGTTTCACATCTGGAGAACAACACAGAAGGCAATTGTCAGTAAATTTTTTGAGCTTTATTAAAGTATAATTGAAAAAGAGAAAGTATATATATTTATGGTATACATTTGATGTTTTGATATATGTCTACATTGTGAAATGATTAATCCAAGCTAGTTAACATATTCATCACCTCATCTACTTACTGTGTGTGTGGTAAAAACATGTAAAATTTACTCAGCAATTTTTAAGTATCTTTTTTGATTAACTATAGTCACCGTGCTGTACAGTAGATCTCTAGAATTTATTCATTCTGTCCAGCTTTTCTTACAAGATGAGATTAACGGGTCAATTGTTCATAGTTTTACCAAAAAGGTATGCAGAATGCACCCTACTCTGTCTCAAAAAGAAAAAAAAAAAACATTTTGCTCCTGCAAATTCCCTACTCTATCTCTAATACAGCTACTAAAGAGCCTCTGAGCAAATTTTATATATTATAACTAAATAGTATTTATCCTAATGTTACTTTAATTTTTTTGTTTTGTATTGTTTTGAGACAGAGTCTCACAGTGTCACCGAGGTTGGAGTGCAGTGGCATGATCTCTGCCCACTGTAACCTCCCAGATTCCAGAGACTATTGTGCCTCAGCCTACTGAGTAGCTGATGCGACCAAGCCCAGGTAATTTTTGTATTTTTAGTAGAAATGGGGTTTCACTATGTTGCCCAGGCTGGTCTCGAGCTCACGACTTCAGGTGTTCCGCTCACTTGGCCTCCCAAAGTGCTGGGAATACAGGCGTGAGCCACAGCGCCCAGCCGTTATTTTACTTTTAAGGAGACTTTTGATATTTAAATTATTTTTTCTACTGCTTGTTTTATTTATTTAATGCCAGTTAATTTCCCCTTGAGATATTCCTTCTAAAGTCCCAGTCAGATAAAGCAATGTCCAGGTTTAGTTCCATGTTGAAAAGTCAATGCAGAATTAGTTTTAATTTTATCCTAAACTCCATAGCAGGAGATTCCCTTCTGTATTAGTTCATTTTCACACTGCTGTACAGAACTACCCGAGACTGTGTAATTTATAAAGAAAAGAGGTTTAATTGACTCACAGTTCCGCATGGTTGGGGAGGCCTCAGGAAACTTACAATCATGTTGGAAGATGAAGGGGAAGTAAGATATGTGTGGCAGGAGAGAGAAGGAGAAGGGAACTGCCAAACACTTTTAAACCATCAGGTGGCAGGAGAACGAACTCACTATCACAAGAACAGCGGGGGGAGTTCACCTCCATGATCTAATCACCTCCCACTCAGTCCCTTGCTTTACACATGGGGATTACAATTCGAGATATGATTTGGATGGGGACACAGAGCCAAATGATATCACCTTGCTATTATTATACTATCAAAATCTTTTGTGAAAGAGTTTCTCCCATTAAATGTGATAAATAAAGGACTTCAACAACTCTGAGCCACTCTCTTTCCTAAGCACAGTTGAAGCTACTGCAGGAATCTCTTTTCTTCTTTACCAGGGACAAACTCATAGCACCTACATTTTCGTGCTATAATTAGAAGTATTAAGAGAGACTGACTCCCGGGGTTTTGTAAGCATTAATGACAACCAGGATCTCTTTGGACATTAACTTATAATTATGCAGCTTATTGATATGATTATTGTTATATTATGTGTTATGATTTACTGACACTTTTAAGAGAGGCTTTTGGGACGTCCAGGCTAATTTAGTTTGACCTCTTCATTATACCACCAACAACTTTTTGACCCTCATCTGTAGGTAATCCATTGCTATTCCGACACAGCTGCTGCAAATTAGTTTTATGAAAATGAAGGTTTTAAAATGTAAATGCAAAATGTAAACAGCTGGAATATAAAATGGTACAGTCACTTTGCAAGACAGTTTGCCAATATCTCCAAGGATTACATATAGAGTTTCTATATGACCCAGCAGTTTTGCTCCTAAATATACACATAAGAGAAATAAAAGCACATCTACAAGAAAATGTATATAGGAATTAACAGCAGCAACATTCACAATAACCAAAATGTAGAAACAATTCAAATGCCCATCAACTGTGGAAAGGATAAACAAATGTGGCATATCCATTCAATGGGCTATTAGTTGGCAGTAAAAATACTGATACACTGATACTGAACACCAATATCAGTGTTCAGTACATCAGCACTGAACCATAAAAAGTACAAACTGTGTAATTCCATTTATAGGAAGTGTTTAGGACAGGTCCACAGGTAGAGATAGAAAGCGTAGTGGTTGACCAGGGCTAAGGGTGAAGGGAATGACTGGCTGCCTCCCTGAGAGGGTACAAAGTATCTTTTTGTAGGCAATGAAAACATTCCAAAATAGACTGTGGTGATGATTGCACAATTCCATGAATATACTAGAAACCACAAAAATGGAAGAATTTTGTGGTATGTGACTTATATTTCAATTTAATAAATTTTTAAAATGTGGATATCACAAGGCAAGCATCAATTGGGACGTTTGCACCATCAAATATCTTTTTGGTTTTATCCGTTCTCTGAGTAGCTTCACACTAAGTGAATCTAAGAATGCAGGTATTTATTCTATTTTGCTAATGAACTATTAGATTTATGTTCATAAATAAGGCGTTTTGTCATTCTTCCATGCTTCTTTCAAAAGTCCCCATCATGAAAGTTCAAGAACAGTTCATTTCTCTAAAATGGAATTAATATCAGAAAGTATTTGTGTATTTGGTAGTATTTCTACTATATACAGACATCTCTTTGAAGTTTAGAAAACTAGGGTAAAAAGCCTATTTATTTCTGTTCAGAACTTGACAGACTTTATCCAATGGCTTATGCCAATGCTATATTTTGAGAAACTATTAGATAATAGAGCTTCTGTTCTGTTTCTTTTCTTCTGACCCCAACTTCCTCTGAGTTTTATTGCTGACCAACAGCAGTCTCTATAGTTTTAAAACTGAATACTGTGAGTCAGCACAGCTCTGTGTCCTTGCAGGAGATCCTTCTAGGAAATTCAGTTTTCTCAAGTTTTTTTTATCGACGCAGCTCTATCCTTCAGAATAACGATAAAATAAAATCAAGTGCAGGGCAATAGGTTTTGAAGAAACAGGCACAGAAACCTCCCTTTTTCCTTCTTAGATTTTGGAAACAAAAATTGGATATGGGGAGAAATAACTGTGATATTCTGGGGGCACAATTAATCAAATAAATTCTTCTTATAGGAGCTGACCCTTGTGCAAGACAGGAGGACCTGCAGTGTTTGAAAACACCTCATCAGTTTTTTCTTAAAATATTTTTTGTTAGCTACTGTTTAAACCATATGAAATCTAGTTGCATGGATTTTCACTTAACACTGTCCAACTTATAATAGCGAAATGACATCAACCATAAAAATGAAATAGATCAAGCTTACTTCTTAGTGGACATTCTTTCTAATATAAACTTTTAACTAACACTTTTGGTCCATGTGAAGAAAAAAAAGGCAAAGTATAGTATTAACTTCTTAACTTCTTAGAAATAAGAAAGATTGGTCTATTTTTCTTTTCTTTTCTTTTATTTATTTATTTTTTTTGAGACAGAGTCTTGCTCTGTCGGCCAGGCTGGAGTGCAGTGGAACTTCAAACTCCATCTCCTGGGCTCAAGTGATTCTCCTGCCTCAGCCTCCCGAGTAATTGGGATTACAGGCATGTGCTGCCATGCTGGGCTAATTTTTGTATTTTTAGTAGAGATGGGGTTTCACCATGTTGGGCAGACTAGTCTCGAACTCCTGACCTCAGGTAATCTTCCCGCCTCAGCCTCCCAAAGTGCTGGGATTACAAACATGAGCCACCGTGCCAGGCCAGATTTGTCTATTTTTCTATCCCATAGATTATTATTCTATTTTGTGGCTTAGAAATCACCAATTTAAGATTTTGTGGTTCATTGAGCAAAAGGCCGTATTGTTCCCAGTTCTGTATTAAAAAAGTTCACTGGCATAAATTTTATTATTCGCAATGATTTTATTCACCACCCTTCCAAGTATCTTACACTCAAAATACTGCTGTATAACTTTCAGAACTTTTCTATGGGAAAAGCACTCTTCTGTGTCCCAGTAATATCAGCACTGTCCATGTAACATGTGTAAGCCAATTCAGTGAGCACAAAGTTATATATGCAACAACTTTAAGAGCCATCTCGTTGTCCTGGAATTTCTCTTTTGCCTCTGACATAAGAACCATGGAGTGGAATAGGCTAAGGAGCTGTTTTAGGACAAAGAATCAAAATCTAACCCAGGAATACTTCCTACTCCCAGGACTGAAAGGCTTTCAAACATGTGCACAGCGGGATTTCAGAATTGCTTTGGACCAGTACCCAACTGTATGCCTCCCATGATCTACCTTAGTGCATAACAATGCTAATTTTTTCTCACTTTTATCCACCATTCTAAGTTGTGGGTTTTTGTGGTAAAAGGAAGATGTATTAATCTGTTCTCACACTGCTATAAAGAAATACCTGAGATTGGGTAATTTATAAAAGAAAGAGGTTTGACTCAGTTCCACATGGTTGGGAGGCCTCAGAAAACTTACAATCATGGTGGAAGGCAAAGGGGGAACAAGTACCTTCTTCATGTGGTGGCAGGAGAGAGAATTGCAAGCAGGGGAAATGCCAGATGCTTATAAAACCATCAGATTTCCCGATAACTCACTCACTATCATGAGAACAACATGGGGGAAACCGCCCCCATGATCCAATAACCTCCCACCGGGTTTCTCTCTTAACACCTGGGAATTATAATTAATGATGAGATTTGAGTGGGAGCACACAGATAAACTGTATCAGAAGAGATAGTTTAGCTTTATGGCTCTTTAATCCCTAAATGAACAGAAGCCTTATCTACATTTGATGTAGGGACTTCCACAAGAGTCTGAACTTTGAGCCTAATGTCACAATTGGATGAGGTCTTTGAGATGTCTTCCTTCAAGAACAAATGAATGCCTTTTGCATCCAAGAGGGGAGGAATCTTTGTGACAAAAAAGGTGGGACTATGGGAGATTGCATTATTATTATTATTTTCATTTACTTTCTGCCATCCCTGTGAGAGGATAATTAATATACCCTCAGCTGACACCATGTGAATTATAGCATCTTCCTGTTAGGTGATTATACTTCCCAACTACTGACATCAGACTTGGCCATCAGCTTGCTTTGGTCTGTACAATATAAGTGGAACTGATGGGAAATATGCCTGAGAAGACCTTTACAATCATCACAATGGTCTGCTCGCTCTCTCTCTCTGTCTTTGTCTCTCTCTCTCTCTCTCTCTGTATGTGTGTCTCTCTCTCCTTCCCTCCACCTTCTTTCACCTTTTTTCTCCTTTATCTGTTCTTTCTTCCACAAGAATGACATATCCACATGTGGACTGCTCCTTCAGCCTGGCTCTTTTTGATTTGATTTGATTTTAATGTATTAGAGATAAAGTCTTGCTCTGTCACCCAGGGTAGAGTGCAGTGGTGTGATCAAAGCTCACTGTAATCTCAAACTCCTGAGTTTACATGATCCTCCCACTACAGCCTTCCCAGTAGCTAGATCTACCAGTGCACACCATCACATTCAGCTAATTTTTTTTTTAACTTTTAAGTTCAGGGTTACATGTGCAGTTTGTTACATGGGTAAGCTTGTGACATGGGGGTTTGTTGTACAGATTATTTCATCACCCAGGTATTAAGCCTAGTACTTATTAATTCTTTTTCCTGATCCTCTCCCTCCTCCCACCCTCCACCCTCTAATAGGCCCAGTGTGTGTTGTTTCCCTCTATGTGTCCATGTGTTCTCATCTTTTAGCTCATACTTATAAGCGAGAACATGCCGTATTTTGTTTTTTGTTCCTGCATTAGTTTGCTAAGGATAATGGCCTCTAGCTCCATTAGTGTTCCCGCAAAAGATATGATCTCGTTCTTTTTTATGGCTGCACAGTATTCAGCTAATTTTTTTATTTTTAAATTATTTTGTAGAGACAGAGTCTCTACAAAATATGTTACCCAGGCTGGTCTTAAAATCCTGTGCTCAAGCAATTCTCTCACCTTGGCCTTCCAAAGCTCTGGGATTACAGATGTGAGCCATCATGCCTGGCCTGGCCTGGCTCTTTAAATAAAACGTATGAATCCAGGTCATAGGAACATGAAACTATGTAACAGTGGTAATACATAAACTTTTACAGTGTAAGTCATTAAAATTTGGGGGTTGTTCTTCATTGTAGCATACCGTAAAGGAAGCTGAAATGATATACCCATTAAAATATAAAATAAACCAAAAGTGATACAAAGATTTGTAAATTAAACTTTAGTAAAAACCCACATCCAACACAAGGTATAAATTTCTGTAATTAATTTTATGAGTATTGAAGGTGGAGTAAGTACAAACTCTTGCATAGGTCATCCTTCAGTTTCCAAAGCAAAATAATATAGGCAATCCCAGAGAAGGGAGGAGAAATACCCTAACTTTATTCTGTACCGCCCCTCCATCCCACTTGTTATCCTATTGGAGGTGGGGAATAAACTCATGAGAAAAATACAATTGCTTATTCCAACTTTGTGGGAATTGCCCTCTAAACCATCCAGTGCCAGAATCACACACATGTTCATACATAGGCTCTTTACCTAATCCTGTTTTACCCTAGTTCTCTAAACACATGCACACACACACAAAGGCACCTAAAAAGAGGGGTTGCATATGTACACACAAGCATATGTACACAAAATTATATTTATAAACTTTTTTGATTGGCATCATATTATTCTAAAACTTGCTTGTTTCACTTAATTCATCAGAAACTTTTTATTAAAAACATATTTTGATCTCTTCATTTGGAGATCTGTTAAAATACAAAAAAAGAAAAAAAAGTTCTCATTAGAATGTTCCATAAAAGCTCAGCGTGATGAAATGTAGTTTGACCTCAATTAATTTATCCTGGGCTGAACTCTGTCCCCTCCAAATTTGTATGTAGAAGTTCTAATTACATCAGCATGTAACCTGATATAAGGACATTAGGGCGGATCTTAATCCAATAGGACTGGTGTCCTTACAAAAAGGGATGACTTGTACACAGAGATATGAGCAGAAGGAAAATGATTTTAAACACAGGGAAAAGGCATCTGTCTACAAGCGCGAGAGGCCAGGAACAGGTCTTTTCCTCACAGCTCTGAAGAAATCAACTTTGCCCACATCTTGATCTTAGTCTTCTGGGTTCCAGAATTATAAGGCACTACACTTATGCTGTTTAAGCAACCTAGTAAATGTAGTATTTTACTACGACAGTTCTAGCAAACTAATATGTATGTAAAATATTAGAACAAATAGACCAAAAATATCAGAGTAGTTAATTACCACTGTTCTCACTTTATCTTCCCTCCCTGCCCCTTCTCCATTTTTCTTCTTCTTGCCATCACTATATTACTGTAACTTTCTGTCTAACTATGTAAAATAACTTGATATTCAAAATGTGTTATAGCACTTACAACACACATATCTGTGCAGGCTCTTTTACTCTGTGGAATACCTCCTACCCCTTGTAAATAATTTCTGCTTATCATTTAAACAGGTATCAGGAGACTTTTCCTCCTAGCGACCTTCCTTACATTCCACAAATTAGTTAAATGACCCTCAAGAAGAAAAGCCTCCATGATATGGTTTGACTGTTTTCCCACCCAAATCTCATCAGGAATTTTGGCTCCCATAATTCCCACATGTATGGGAGGGACCTGGTGGGAGATAATTGAATCACAGGAGCAGTTCCCCCATACTATTCTCATGGTAGTGAATAAGTCTTATGAGATCTGATGGTTTCATAAGGGAAAACCGCTTTTGCTTGGCTTTCTTATTTCTCTCTTGTCTGCTGCTGTGTAAGACATGCCTTTCATCTTCCACCATGATTGTGAGGCCTCTTCAGCCATGTGAAATTGTGAGTCCATTAAACCTCTTTTTCTTCATAAATTACTCTGTTTTGAGTATGTCTTTATCAGCAGCATGAAAACAAACCGATACACTCCACCTACAATACTCCATCACACTGTTCAATACATTACTTTTATATTAATTTTTTGTGCAGACTTCCTAGAGGGCAGAAACTGTATTTTTATTTATGTAACACCGAAACTTTCATATTATCTGATGCTTAAAAATTTAGTACACATGTTTTGAAAAAATGCTTTTGCGTTAGGAAAATCTTGATGTAGAATACATTATAATTAAGTAAACCAAGAGAAAGACAAAAAAGGCTTAAAAAGTTGACATAAGCAAGATACAAGATAGATATAAACACTGAATGTAAAAGAAAGTATTTTTCACAAGCTATTTTAGTAATGTAGGATTTAAGAATCAAAAAATTATTAACTGGCTTTTTTGACGCTGAGGAAGCATTTATTACTTAATGAAGGACATTGCAGCTCCTCCATCCAAAACTCCCAGGCCAGCCAAGAAGAAGAAAATGATCTGAAAACACAATGATCAGGAAACAAGGAAAAGTCTTTTCCAGACTGAACACACAGTTTAAGCTGTAAGAGGATTTAAGACACGACTAAACTCCATTGTCTCAAAAAAGACCTTCAAATACTTAATTAATTTTTCATTTGTTTTACAGCTCTAGCAGATGTTGCCTTTTTTAATAGATTAGTTCATCACTGAGGTGTCAGAGGAAAAAATTCTTTTGTTATATTTTGAATTAATATACTTGACATGACATAGAAAATATGATTTGTTCAAATCAGAATGTTCTGGTTATTCTACCTCATAATATTCATTTTAATATGTGCTGATTTAAATATAAACAGATATTTAAATTTATTTTTAGGAAGAGAAAGGGCTTAGTATTACAAGAGTGGGTTTCCATTTATTAATAACTAGTCATTTTCCAAATAGATCTCTGGCCTCAGGTGAATATTTTCACTGACCATGTCATATATATTTTGCATCTACTGATTATCAAAGTAAAAAAATAGATACAATTGGCTTTGAACTTAAATGTGCTGGATGAAAAGAAATGATGAGAAATAGAGGAAAAAGTGACTAAGACATGGTTTTGGCAACAACCACTAAAGATCTCTGAGCGTCTGATAAGCACCATACCCTAAAGCCACAATCTTAATGATTTGTCATATAAAATGATAACCATGTGACTTATTCTGCAAAGGTCAGTGAGTGGTTGGCAGTCTTACATACATCCCCCCCTAACCAATTATCTCTTACTGCCAGATATGGTCAAATTTAAATTTAAAGTGCTAAATAGGATAAATGACAGCATTGTATAATGATATAAGGCACAATTCAGGATAAAAAAAAAACAATAAATTTGTCCTCACCAAACAAAATATTAGCTTCTTTTTTTTTTTTTAACTTTGAGTTTAGGTTCAGGCATGTATGTTTTGGCTTGTTACTTAGGTAAACTCGTGTCATGAGCATTTGTTATACAGATTATTTTGTCACCCAGGTACTAAGCCTAGTACCTAATAGTTAAAATACCAGCTTACTATCTGAAGCAAAACTATGGTAAATAAGTAATGAAATTGATAAAAATATAAAAATAGTAATTTCATATTTTTACTGAGGAAAAAAATGGCAAGAAGTAGAGGAAGCTGTATAACATTATCAACAAACTTATTTAAAAAATTAGAATTTACTCAGAAAGAATATCTTAACAGACTAAACAGAAAATAAAATAATTTAATGCAGAAATTTTACAATAACTTCTTCTAAATAAATAACAATAAAATGAGAAAAGTTTACAGAAACTCCTAACTACTTCAAAACTAAGTAAGATATAGCTATAAAATCACCAGATTAAAAGAGAATTTAAATTTACATTAACAACTATTAAAAATTAATGGAAAGAATACTCTTCTCAAATAACCTATGGAATGTAATAAAGGCTGTAATTAAAGAAAAATGTATAGCCTTAATTGCCATCACTATTGAAAAAAGGAGTTTTAAGATAAGGAATATTAAGGCCGGGCACGGTGGCTCAAGCCTGTAATCCTAGCCCTTTGGGAGGCCGAGACGGGTGGATCACGAGGTCAGGAGATCGAGACCATCCTGGCTAATACGGTGAAACCCCGTCTCTACTAAAGAATACAAAAAACTAGCCGGGCGACGAGGCGGGCGCCTGCAGTCCCAGCTACTTGGGAGGCGGAGGCAGGAGAATGGCGGGAACCCAGGAGGCGGAGCTTGCAGTGAGCTGAGCTCCGGCCACTGCACTCCAGCCTGGGCGACAGAGCCAGACTCCGTCTCAAAAAAAAAAAAAAAAAGATAATGTTTTCTGTC
>NC_045439.1:19818019-19950687 GCF_002776525.5 Piliocolobus tephrosceles
TTTTTTTTTTGAGACGGAGTCTGGCTCTGTCGCCCAGGCTGGAGTGCAGTGGCCGGATCTCAGCTCACTGCAACCTCTGCCTCCCGGGTTCACGCCATTCTCCTGCCTCAGCCTCCCGAGTAGCTGGGACCAAGAAAATAAATAAATATAATAAAAGGAAGTTAAGGTGCCTGATATTGGTAATAGAACAAAAAGAATAAAAGGAAATAACATAAAAATCTTAAAACATGAAAAATCATAGCAATATTAAATAAGTCTAAAATGCAGTTATTTCAAAATGTTGATAAAATAATTCACTTTTTGTAATTAACAATAAACTGAGGTAAAAAATAATTTTTAAAAATTATGGAAAGTAAATGATACATAATCACAGATACAGAAAAATTTTATGACATGAGAATATTATATGTGACTGTGAAAATATATTTGAAAACATGTTATTGAAACAGTTAGTATTTGAGGTAAATAGAAATTAATAGAATGGGCTCAAGAATATGAATATATTGAATACATTAACTATAATGTAAACTATAAAAAAACGACTGAATTGCTAACATCGAAAAAGACACAAATGGTGATTTCACATTTTAAAGACTCATCAGATAATTTTAGTGCTATTTAAACTTTGTAAAAAATGGAACCCCAGAAAGTTTCCCACACTTTATTTATGCATCAAGCATGATCTTTATATGACTATCTGATGTAGAACAAAAGAGACAACACACTGATAATTTGAAGAAATTTTAAGTAATAACCTGGCATAGTGACTACAGCAATATGTTAAATAACAAATAAAATAATCAAGTTGTGAATTTATTCCAAAAATGCAAGGATGGTTTAATACTGAGATTATATTAACAAAGCAAGTCACATCATCATAAGAAAAAGTGCCCATTGTTAGAAGAAGAGATGCTTACGATAGGCATTTGACAAATTTTTGCAACCTTATTTTCTAATAAAATATTGAATTAAAATGAAAAGATAATACAACAATTCTAATGTGCTAAGCAACAATAAGATAATGTAGTCATGAAGATTAAATAGATAACACACACAATATAAAAGCACACAAGAGGAAATGAATGTAGGCAAATGTTAGTTATTTGAAAAACTGATGAAAATATACCATATCTGATTACACGGATCAAGGAAAAAAGTATAAGAGGCACAAGTAAATATTATAATTGAAAAAAGGACATAACAAGAACAAAAGCAGTGATTAAAATTGTTAAGAGAATACCATTACAGGCCTAGTTCAACAGTTTAAAAAATTTAGGTGAAATCAGCAGAGCCCTAAAACTAGTAAAAAAATGAAAGTAGTTAAAATTATTTCAACAATGAAGACATCAAAACAAGAAAGGTTTCCAAGGAACAGATTCTTCCAAACCTATAAAAAACATTTCAGAGAACAGAAACAAGGGAAATACACTCAGTGCCAATTACTTGATTGCTTGCTAGTTAGCTTTATTTTACTTCTCATTCACTGGGGCTGGATAACTGCAAGCTACATTTCTCAAGCTTCCTTGCTGGCAACCATGAGCTTAGGTTCTGCCAATGGGCGACACTCCTGGATATCAGAATGCTTTTGATGACACTTTCCATGGCAACAGACATATGTAATTGTGAGCTCCCCAATAAACTGTGGGCAACTGTTTGTTGCCAGAAGTATCTGTAATTATTTTAGCAGCTGTAGCAGGTATGTGGATTCCTGAATTACTCTTGGGAAATTAAGATAAGGGCTGTCAATAGCAGTCTTAACTACTACAGTATTATGAACATTAAGTGTGTTTGCCTAAGCTTACAGATGATAGAAGCTTTCTGATGATGGTTAGTTAATTTCAAATTCGTATTTTTAAATCTTTCCAGTGTCACCCTTCAGTTTGTTACTCCAGTTTTACCAATCTTTTGTGACCAAGTTTCTGAGTTAAATATCTCTCTGCTTAAAATATATAAATACCTGTTTTTCTCATTAAACTTTGAAAAGTACCATTTTCCAACTCATTTGATAAGATCAACATAATCCATATAACAAAAGTAGTCAAAGATACTGCCTGAAAGGAAGATTATAGTTCCATTTCTTTAATTAAATGATTAAAATTCATAACAAAAATTAAAAAATATAAATCCAGCGCTTATACAACCAAATTATATTTTAACCAAAGGAGATTTAACAAAGGGGACTACAAATGGTTTAATGATAAAATAATCCATAAATATAAAATATAATATATAAATTCTTAGATTAAAAATACATTATTTATTACTTGAAGAACTGATAGAATTCTAAATAAATTAATATTAACATGTACATATTGATTTACAACTAGAATTAAACTTTCTTTTCAGTTAAGGGTATGTATGGAAAACCTAAATCAAAGATTATCTTAAAAGAGTAAATATTAGTCATCTTTTTTAAAGTCTGATATATGACTGCAATGAATGTTTTACAACAGTAAAACAAACAAAAGAATTTTGTTTGTTTTGTTTACAAACAAAAGAATTTACATGTATAGGCTATAATTTATTAAATTATTATTAAAATATTAAAGAAAAAAGCTGAAGAAAATCATATATAGCACACTGCATGGTAAATGCTTTTTTTGTAATTTAAGAAATAAAAAGAACAAAAAAGTATCATTTGGATAAGATAAATCTACATTAAGGAGAAACAAGAGGATGTTGTGTACAAGATTTTAAATGCTAATAAGGAAAGAAAGAAAACTTATGCTGAACATGCCTTCCCTTCCCCAAATCAGAGAAGTGCAACTTAGAGTAACCACACTATATTCATTTATACCTATCAATTTGACTGAAATAAAAAAAATAAAAAAGCAAAATATATTGCTGGCTTGTGAAAATATAAGTTGTTACAAACTTCTTAAAATATAATCTGTCAGTATTTATTTTAGTATGTAAATAACAAATAATATACCCATCAATGAATCAATTTAGACCCAAGAAAAATAAAAATCAACAAAATGTAAAGATTCGCATATAAGGATGTTTATCAACATCATGTTTGTACCATCAATCCTTGAAACAATGGTACCGCTCATTAGTAGGCTAATGGTTATAAATATTAGGCCCAGTCAAACCATCGAATGCACCCATTAACAGAACAAATTTGATCTATTGAAATGACTTAGAGAGATTTCTAATATGTGAACAAAACAAAGATTGAGGGGATGGAGTTTCTTTAGAAATTTAGATGAATAGATTTTGTATACTGAGACTTTGCTGAAGTTGCTTATCAGCTTAAGGAGATTTTGGGCTGAGACGATGGAGTTTTCTAAATATAGAATAATGTCATCTGCAAACAGAGACAATTTGACTTCCTCTCTTCCTATTTGAATACCCCTTATTCCTTTCTCTTGCCTGATTGTCCTGGAGAGAATTTCCAATACTATATTGAATAGCAGTAGTGAGAGAGAGCATCTTTATCTTGTACTGATTTTCAAAGGGAATGCTTCCAGTTTCTGCCCATTCAGTATGATATCGGCTGTGGGTTTGTCATAAATAGCTATTATTACTTTGAGATACGTTCCATCAGTACCTAGTTTATTGAGAGTTCTTAGCATAAAGGGGTGCTGAATTTTATTGAAGGCCTTTTTCTCAGCAAACTAACACAGAAACAGAAAACCAAGCACCGCATGTTCTCACTCATAAGTGGAAGTTGAACAATGAGATATATGAACACAGTGAGGGGAACATCACACACCAGGGCCTGTTGGGTGATGGGGGGTTAGGGGAGTGATAACATTAGGACAAATACCTAACGTAGAAGACAGGTTGATGGGTGCAGCAAACCACCATGGCTTGTGTATACCTGTGTAACAAAACTGCATATTCTGCACATGTATCCCAGAACTTAAAGTATAATACAAAAAACAAATTTAGATAAATAGATTGATAGGTAGATAGAAGATAGATAGATAGATGAATAGATAGATAGATAGAAAAGAGATAGACAGACTGGAAAGATAAATCCCAATAATTGGTTTTTTCAACTTTTGCATTTGTCAATGGATACCATCAATAGAAAACATGATCACTTTCAGGTATTTATAAATCACACTTTTCTCTATCAAATACAGTCTTCTACAGTGATGTATTTGATCAAAACAAACCATCAGCAGAGTTTGCTCATCTGGAAACTGATATGGAGGGAGTGTTATGGAAATGTTTGGGCAGTAATTCATCAGGCTAGTTGAAAAAATAGAGGAGTAAATGTTTACACTTCCCAAAATGAATTGACAGACTAGAGCACAGATTGGGGGGAGCATCTGAGAAGCTTGCAGAGTCCATCTGAGAAGCTTGCAGAGTCCCACTTGGACCCAAGTCAGTTCCATGGCTATCGTAGAACAGGTCACATATACAGGAAAAGTAGGAGTCCTTTTATTTTTATTATAATTTCTTCAAAGGTTTGAAGTGTCTACATTTTATTCTGTAATAAACAATGTTTTCCAGGCCTAAAATTATACATTTTCTTTTCTTTTCTTTTTTTTTTTTTTTTTTTTTTGAGACAGAGTCTTGCCCTGTCACCCAGGCTGGAGTGCAGTGGCTGGATCTCAGCTCACTGCAAGCTCCGCCTCCCGGGTTCATGCCATTCTCCTACCTCAGCCTCCCCAGTGGCTGGGACTACAGGCACCCGCTACCTCGCCCGGCTAGTTTTTATGTATTTTTTAGTAGAGACGGGGTTTCACCGTGTTAGCCAGGAGACCTTTTGTATTTTTTAGTAGAGACGGGGTTTCACCGTGTTAGCCAGGATGGTCTCGATCTCCTGACCTCGTGATCCGCCCGTCTCGGCCTTCCAAAGTGCTGGGATTACAGGCTTGAGCCACCGCGCCCGGCTACATTTTATTTTCTAAGACTATTTCTATTTCTCAACTCCCCCCAAAATACCGACATTCAAAACCATTCTTCAGGAGTCTGAGATGTGAGAGTAGAGATGTAAGTGTAATGGTTATGGAAATGTGAGGTATGAATTAGTACGATTGGACAATCAGCATGATGTTTATTAGAGGCTCTCAGGCCAGCATAAAGGTATACTTTTGTTTGGTACAAATAAGACACAACTAGACAGAAGTCATAGAATTAGTTTTACCCACAGCACATAAATGGAGTCTATCCCCTAAGGGGCATATATAAGCTTTCCATTCTTCACATCAACCAAGGAGAGATGTTTAACCTACATAAAATAAAAAGCCTAGATAAATTTAAAGCAGAAAAAAAATAAGACAGATAACACAACACAATATTTCTACTTCCTTGTTGGTGTCTTTGTCTAAGGAGGAATTAAATTGGATAGAATTTTTTTAGCAGTAAACTGTAAACACTCTACACAAATGATTTCTTTAAAGTAGGGAAATAATTGACACAGTATGATAAGATAGCAATATTTTGAGATTTTAAAAAAAGTTTATCTGGTTACTTAATGATGCTATAAAGTAGCATTACTAAGCTTCCTTTCATCTCTCTGTTCTACAATTCTGCTTCCTCAACCAAAGGCAGATTCTCTCTATGGTTGTGAGTCAACAGCCAGCAACAATCAAGGCTACTGAAATTCTTATTCATGTTGAACAGGAACAAATTTTTCTTCTCCAAATCACAGAACAAAAATCTTGACCTACACTTGTTTTAGATAAAACTAGACTAGATTTCCTCTTCTGAACCAATTACTGTGGCAAATTTTGTTTTCGTTGCCAAGTTCTGTTTCCTCTCTATCTTGTGTTTTCCTCAATAGTAACACTCATCACATGTATCTATTAATCTATAGTAATTTTACTCCCACAGTGTATGGCCTAACATCTTGTATTCAATAGATACTCATCAAAATTTAAGACTGAGTGAAATAATCAATGAATGAATCCATGAATGAAAGCAAGCAAAAATAAACATATACCATAAATAGTGACAGGTGCTATGGCTTGAATGTTTGTGTACCCTTCAAAATTCGTGTTGAATATTCCCATTGCAACAATATTAAGAGGTGACTCAGTCATAAAAATGAAGCCCTCATAAATGGGATTAGAAACCTTATAAAAGAAGCTGAAGGGTGCATCCTAGGTCCTTTCCGGCTTTCCACTATGCGAGGACATGATATTCAAGGTACCATTTTGGAAGCAAAGACCGTGTCCTCACCTGACACCAAATCTGCTGATATCTAAATCTTGGACATCTCAGCCTCCAGAACTCTGAGAAATAAATTTGTGTTATTTATAAATTACCCAGTCTATATTTTAATAGCAGAAGGAAAAACTAAAATAGAAGTTGGTACAGAGAAGTGAGGTATTGCTACAACAAATACCTAAAAGTATAGAAGCAGTTTTAGAACTATGGCTGAAGGTTGAAAGAGTTCAGAAGTGAATGCTAAAAAAAAAAAGCCTACATTGAGGTTGCAATGAGCCAAGATTATGCCACTGCACTCCAGCCTGGGCAACAGACCAAGACTCTGTCTCAAAAAAAAAAAAAAAAAAAAAAAAAAAAGAAGAAGAAGAAGAAAAAGAAAAGCCTATATTACCATGAATGGAATGTTAATATCATTTCTGGTGTGGATGCAGAAGAAAAGGAGAACTGTAGGTAGAGTCTGAACTTTTTTTTTTTTTCTTTTTTGAGACAGAGTCTCACTCTGTCGCCCAGGCTTGAATGCAATGGCACGATCTTGGCTCACTGCAACCTCCACCTCTCAGGTTCAACTGCTTCTCCTGCCTCAGCCTCCTGAGTAGCTGGGACGCACGCCACCACGCCAGGCTTTTGTGTGTGTGTGTGTGTGTATTTTTAGTAGAGATGGGTTTTCACTGTGTTAGCCAGGATGGTCTCCATCTTCTAACCTCAGGATCCGTCCACCTCAGCCTCTCAAAATGCTGGGATTACAGGCGTGAGCCACTGTGCCTGGCCCTGAACTTTCTTGAAGATAGTCTAAGTGATTGGGATCAAAATGTTGGTGAAAGTATAGACAATGAAGGCAATTTTGATAAAGTCTCAGAGGAAAATTAGGAATAAAAAAATGGAAAATGGAGAAAAGGCCAATTTGATTAAATTACGTTTGTGTCCCATGCTTTGTGGAAGACAGAATTTAAGAGTGATGAAGCAGGATATTTGTTGCAAAAAATCTAAGCAAGGTGTTGAGGGTACAGTGTGGCATCTCTTGACTGCTTATACTAAAAAGCAAGAAGAGACAAACAAATTAACCATAAAGTTTATAACTAGAGAGAAGCAGAACTTGGAGATCTCAAAAATTCTTAGGCTGGCTGTGCTTGTAAAGAATAAAAAAGCAGCCAGGTGAGGTGGCTCATGCCTGTAATCCCAGCACTTTGAGAGGCTGAGGCAGGCGAATCACAAGGTCAGGAGATCAAGACCATCCTGGATAACATGGTGAAACCCCGTCTCTACTAAAAATACAAAAAATTAGCCGGGTGTGGTGGTAGGCACCTGTAGTCCCAGCTACTGGGGAGGCTGAGGCAGAAGAATGGCATGAACCCGGGAGGCAGAGCTTGCAGCGAGCCGAGATCGTGCCACTGCACTCCAGCCTGGGCAACAGAGTGAGACTCTATCTCAAATAATAATAATAATAATAATAATAATAATAATAATAATAATAATAATAAATAATAATAACAGTAAATAAAAAGGCATGGTCAAGAGAGAATGCCAAGAAACTGGCAAAATAAACATCTGATAAGGAGATTAGCATGGGTATAAGGAAGCCAGGTACTGTTCACAAGACAATGAAAGAATGATGTCAAAGTCATTTCAGAGATCTTCAAGATTGCCACTTTCATCACAGGACAAGAGTGTCGGGAGCTTGAGGACAAAAAGTTTCAAGGAGGGACCCAGGCAGGGCACCCCTGGGACCTTGGGGTTCACTGCTTCACTGCCTAGTGCTGCCATAAATCTCTGCTTCCTGAATTCTGCTACACTTCTCTTTGTCCATTCTAGCTGTGGTTTGACCAGGCCCAAGTGTAGCTCAGGCCAAAGTGCCAAAAGGTACTGGGGTAAACTTTGGCAGTCACCACATGGTGTTAACTGTGCAGGCACAGAGAATGCCTGAACTGCTGAGTTCATCTGGATTTCGAAGGATGTCTCAGAGAGCCTTGGGCCCCAGGGAGAGAACTACCACAAAGGCAGGGTTGCTGCACGGAGTCCCCATTAGGGCAATGCTGAGTGGAGCCATGGAGGCAGAGCCACCACAGAGACCCCAGAATGGGGCAGCCGTTAGAGTGCAACAGCAGCCAGAGAGAGATGCAGGTACCTGACTCCAAGGCATGAAGGCTGCACCCAGCATCGCCATGGAACAGGGCTTCTTAGGGCCTTTGGGGACCAACATTGTCTTAGTATGTCTAGAAGGCAGGGAATAAAGTCAAAGAAGGTTATTCTTAAGATTTAATGTTGACCTCATTGGGTTGTGGATTACTCCACGACCTATTATCCCTTTCTTCTTTTCTATTTTCTCTTCTTTGGAAGGGGAATGTCTATCCTATGCTTGTACAACCATTGTATTTTGGAAGCACATAACTTGCTTAATTTCATAGGTCCACAGATGAAGACTAATTTGCTTCAATGATTGTACCTTGAGTGTCATCCATATCTTATTTAGATGATATTTAGATGAGACTTCAGGGCTTAGGTTTTAAAGTTAAAGTGAGAACAGTTAAGACTTTTGGGGCTATGGGATGAAATGAAGCTATTTTTTGTGTGAAAAGAACATGAGTTTTAGGGTGCTGGGGTGGAATGCTATGGTTCGAATATTTGTGTTCCCTTCAAAATTCATGTTCAAACTTAATTCCAATATGTTAAGAGGTTGGGCCTTTGAAAGGTGATTAAGTCATAAGTATTGTTTATTAGTCAATTTTCATGCTGCTGAGAAAAACATACCCAAAACTGGGTCATTTATGAAGAAAAAGAGGTTTAGTGAATTCACATCACAGTTCCATGTGGCTGGGGAGGCCTCACAATCATGGTGGAAGGCAAAAGGCACATCTTACATGGCGGCAGACAAGAGAGAATGAGAGCCAAGTGAAAGGATAAACCCCTTATAAAAACATCAGATCTCATGAGGCTTATTCACTACCCTGAGAACAGTAAAGAAACTGCCACCAAGATTCAATTATCTCCCACTGGGTCCCTCCCACAACACATGGGAATTATGAGAGCCACAATTCCAGATGAACTTTGGATGGGGAGACAGCCAAACCATATTAAGTGGACCCCTCATGAATGAGATTAACAAGCTTAGAAAGAGGTTGAAGAAAGACTCCCAACCTCCCCCTTATTCCCTTCCATTTCTTCTGCCGTGTAAGGATACAGTGAGAAAGCACCATCCTGGAAGCAGAGAGCAACTTTTGCCAGATACTCAATTTGCTGGCGCCTAGATCTTGAACTTCCCCAGTATCCAGAATTGTGATAAGTAAATTTGTGTTGTTTATAAATTACACAGGATAAGGTATGTTGTTACAGAAGCAAGAATGATGTAAAAGAACAGGCTAAGGATACTTTATTTTGGCTTCTAAAATGGAACTCTCTCCTTCACATTTCACACAAAATATTCAGAAAATAATTCTTATTTACTAATTATGGTAAAATAAGCACATTGTCTTTATCAGTGTTATAAGCATGCATGGTTTCTAAAAGATCATTGGCGTGAAAAGGGGAAAATAATTCAGCTCCCAGTCTAAGGAGTGGGGGAAAGACACAATTCTGTTTTATTAACCATTAAGTTCAGTCAGCGTTATTGTTCAAGTACCGTAAAGTTTTTATTAGTAGGTGTTGGTGCTCAACCTCTTTTAGCTCCTACTTTGTCTTAAAGGAAAAGATTATAAATTTGTTCTAAAAGATATTAAACTTCTTTGGGGATTATCCTAATATAAAGCTACTATAAAGTAACTGTTACTACCTTGTTGGCCTAAGATTTTCAATGTCATTTGTTCAGAGAAGTCATCTTCAACTGGAGGTGATTTTGCACCAACGTTCCCATGCAACCTAAGGGCATTTGATAATGTCTAGAGACACTTTGGGCTATCCTATCTTGTGAGAAGGGGATGCTATTAGTCATCAGCAGAAGCCAAGGATAAGACTGAATGTCCTGCCATGATGGCCTATCCCCTTACAACAAAAATTTATCTGACCCCAAATGCTAGTAGAGCCAAAGTTATGAAATCCTGGTTTAGATGCATTATAGTCCTTCATCTCATAATATTAATATGCTTATATTCATTGAAAGAGCAGAACAGAAAGGTGGTTAGAGGTGAATAGAGAGGAATAGAAAGTCAGCAAAGGGTATTTGGTGGCATACTGGAAAAGGAAGGTATTGGTTCTTAATGCAGGCATTGCCCACAAGGAGATTGATGGAACTTTTTTCCTTGTTATTAATAGATGGTATAAGGGAAGTTGAACAAAAATATTCTGCTCAAAGAGTTCTCCACAATTGGTATTTTGTTATATTTCAATCTATAATATTACTATTATGGATTAAGGTGTATCACCTCAAATTCATATGTTGACGTCCTAACCCCCAGCACCTCATAAAGTACCATTAGGTGGAGATAGGCTCTTCACAGATGTAACCAAGTTAAGAAGAGGTCATTAAGGTGGGCCCCAATCCAATATGACTTCCCCTTATAAACAGGGGAAATTTGTACCAACACACATAGAAGGAAAACAATGTGCAGAGACCCAGAAAAAATAGAAAAGACAGATTTTGAAGCCAAGAAAAGAGGCCTTTAACAGATCTTTCCTTCAACAGCCCCCAGCACATTCTGCCAATGTTTTGAATTTGAGCATCTAGCCTCCAGATCTGTGAGATAATTAATTTTTTTTAAGCCACTCAATTTTTGGCGCTTTGTTACTACAGCTGTAGCAAATCAAGTCAGTTATCAAGGCAATCTTTCACATGAAAGACTTTCAACTTCAGGATTCTTTGGCTAAAGTATGAATATTCTTGAATGGGGAGCATATGCCATTATTGGTCATTAATACCTTTGTGAAACATAGCCTACTTGATTGCTTTTAATGTGGTTACTAACTGGAAGGGAATAAATAATATTTGACTACTAGAAGAAAGAGGTACTTTCTGGACATGTTAAGGGAAGAGATCAGACCTAGCAAGAGAAATACCAGCAAAAGAAAGCTGAGCCGAAGAAGATGGCCCGGGCAGTGTGATGAGGGGTAGTGGCAAAGGAAAACCTGGTGCATTTCAGATGGATTTCCCCTGCAGAAGCAGAGATGAAAAGGGAAGAGCATGCACTCCAGAGTTAAACTTGAATTTATATCCTTGTTTGGCCACATGTTAAATTTGTAAATATACATTAAGTTTCTTAACCCTTCTGATTTTCAAGTTAAATGGAAATAATGGTCTTTGGTGTAGGGCAGCTTCTCCATTAGCCACAGTGGCTCGGGTTTGTGGGAATTTCAGGAGTCAATGAAAATATTGTAATTTCTTTTAAAATCAGGAGAAAGCAAAACTAAATATTTAGGTGAAATGATGTTTTAATATATATTAACATATTTGTCTTCATACAATATAATCACAAAATAAAAATTAAGATTTTTTTATGGAGGAAGTAAAGTTATAATGGGGCCATAATTTGAGACTGAGAAACAAGGTTAGATAAGATACTATGCCAACCACTTGGTACATACTGGGGATAGATCTTGAGTATCCTTTCTTTCTAATCTCTATATAGTTTGTATGTATTTTGTATCTGCTCAGGTTTTCAATTTTGAGTTTATTATGTATCAGGCACTATTACTATTGTATGTGGCTTTCATGCACGGATTCCTTCAAATCTCACAATACCTCTATGAGAGGATATTAACAACTTTCCTTTTTTTACAGATTAGAAAACTGAAATGTGGAGAATTTAAGTAACTTTCCCAGGTTCACACAGTTAGTGGCAAGGCTAGACTTTGAAGTAGGAAATTGAAAGCCCTTAACTGTTAGGCAAATCTTCCTCTCCAGTGATGCTTGTTTTACCTCCCCTCAAAGTCCTGCTGGAATTTTTCTGTTGAAAATGTTTCATTGGCCAGATTCAGATTTTAGTCTCACATGCAGGTGCTGCTGGTGGATATAGATTACTTCTGCTTAAATTATTTACACTTATTCGTAACTCAGACCTTGTTAAACAATAATGGAAAGGCCATAGAACAAAACTGCCATGCATACATGATCTGGAGTCATTTTTATACTATAAACACATAATATGATACACCATCTGCATTGCATCACTCTTCTGATCTGGTTATTGATAACATCACCAAGACCTGATCCATTACTGCATGCATTAGCAAGACCATGTTGGCCATACGGCTTACTGCAACATCTGGATTGTTCTATCATGGGATCAACTATGAGGCCAAACAGCAGTATCACAAATCAGACATTACTGTATGCAAAATGTTTTCTGTGCCAAAGAATTCCATTTTTTTCCAAATGTGTCATCGAGAAACTTCAAGAACTGAATTTTACAGTAAGTTATGAGTTTAAAATTGGATTCCCTAAATTAAAATTTCCTAGTTTTTAGTCCAAATTCCAGGATAACGAAGTGCATTAATATCTGTTGGCTTGCGGGATTTTTTTAATTTTTGAGAGAGAGTCTCGCTCTATTGCCCAGGCTGGAGTGCAATGGTGCGATCTTGGCTCACTGCAACCTCCACCTCCTGGGTTCAAGTGATTCTCCTGCCTCAGCCTCCCGAGTAGCTGGGATTACAGGCACCCACCACTATGCCCGACTAATTTTTGTATTTTTAGTCGGGACGGGGTTTCACGGTGTTGGCCAGGCGGCTTGCATTCTTATGGAATAAGCAACATTTCCAATTGAGTTCTGTTCAGATTTAAACCTGACCAAGGTTAGTTTTAAGACCATGGAGTTATTATTTAATTGTTAAGAATATCTAAGAGTTTATCATATGCAAGACCGTACACTGAGAAATTCTAATGGTGATTAAGAAATGTAAGAGAAGCCATTAAGTCACGTAAGAGAAAAATCAAAATGTGGGTAATTAACTCATGTGGTGAATTGGGCCACAAACTAAGATAGGTAATTCTCCCAAACTCAGGACTCCTAAATTGGCAGCATTTGGATTTGAACCCAGGTAGATGATAATTCAGATTTCTTGATAATTCAAATCCCATATGCTTAAACACCGTACCTCCAGGCTTCCCTTTCTTCTTTCTCCCTCTTTTTCTTCCTCTTGGTTCTTCTTCTCCTCCTACTTCATAGAAAATAAATTAAAATTATGAAGTCTTAATAGGATGTCATTAAAAGAAATAAGCGTGCTTTATTTTGGGAGTGAGAATAATAACTGAGACAAGCAACTGAAGAAGGAGAGACTATAATTTCAGATAGACCTGGCTTAAAAGGTTAGTGACTAAAATAAATTAATTACTAATTGTTTTTGGTTTAGGAATTGTTTGGAAGCTTCAGGTGAGGTTGCCAACCATAGACCTGTGAAATCTAGCAATATCTGAGCTAATCGTTTGTCCATTTCTCTTTAAGCTGTAACTTTTAATATCTATGTATGTAGATCCTTACATACATAACAATGTTATAACCTCCTTTGTGGAGGGATAATCACATCACATCAAAATATTCATTTATTCCTAAGCATTCCTCATTAAAGAGAAAGTGAAGAAAAATATGATGTGACCAGGAGATGATGATATAAAAGTGTCACCCTCAAATTTAAAAAAATGAGGGTAGGGTGTATGAGTAACTTCCATAGGAAAGCGATCATGAAAGAGAGGAACTCATCTACATATAAACTGCACTAATTTATATTTTTAATGTATTCAAAAAACTGGCTCATGTCATTCACATGATGATCTTGTTTGAGGTTGCAACAGAAACACACCCTAACTGTGGGCTACCTCCTCTCTATCTCCCAACTGCTCTCCTGGAAGGAGACTAGCTAAATACATTCCACAATGTCATACTTATAACAAGCAGAGCATGATTTATAATAAAATATAGCAAGCAAATCATAAGAAGAATTGGAGAAATCTATGCCTCCTCTCCCCCAGCCAGTACTCATAATGACAAAGGCAAATATAATGCTGTGAATTCAAAAGTGAGAAAATAAAGCTTTCAGAAATGTAAATGCTTATTTGCAGTACACTTTCAGCTTTTACATGATATAATTTCTTTTTCTCCAAACGAGATGAAAAACAGAATGAAGTTTTTCAGCATGATTCACATAGCATTTGCGAGATTGAACTTGTCAATATGGATTTACAAAATTCACAAAATTTTCTGACACTCATTGTTGGACTATTCTGCCAGCATGATCATGAATTTTTTAAGAAGAAAACAATCCTTTGCATTTTCGCTGCTCTTCAACTGCCATGCTGGCCTTTGATTATTGCCTTACACACATAATGAAGATTAAAAATGGGAAATGCCCCAGTAGTATGCTTTGATTAGAAAGTTCACACAGTATTGCAATATATAATCTGAGAGGAGAGAAAAAGAGCCAAGGATCGGAGCTATTTATTTCTACACAATTTTAAATCGGGAGAAATCTAGGTATAATTGACCTAAAATATAGCCATGCATAATTTTTATATTAAAGAAGCAAGATTAAAAACCCATGCAGGACACAAGCAAATCTCTCAGTATATAACAATATTTTCTTTAAAAAATAGAAAAATATATTTGATTAGAATAAAAATATTTCCTCTCTTGAATGAGTAATGACTGAATCATTCAGGATAATCATCCACAATACTCAGTTCTTCTTTTTTTTCAAGTACATTTTTCCATATTACAAAAGCCCTATTAATTTTATGAGACAAAATATGTTTTCACATTGATCATCAGTAGCCACATTTTCCAATTATATGGATAATGAGTTCAGGAGCAATGACCCAGAAAATGGACAGAAGACCCTGTTCCAAACTAATGTTAACAGTATTTTGGTATTTTGAGAAAGAAAATAAAAGATTCTGGATCTAATGATGATAGATTTTTGCTGTTAATTAATCAGATCACCTCAAAATGGAGTTCAGCAGGTGGAAATAATTACCCGTTAATTGTCTCCTGTTTATTACTCTTTGGAGATATAAATCCAGCTACTGCACTCATTTTACAGTATTTACTAAAAAGCTAAAAACAAATAAATCAGAAACACAGATGTTGTGGTAACAATATTTGTGTTTGCTTTCTGAGACAACACAAACAGAATAAAATAACAATTTTCCCTTTGAAATAAAATATTGGTTAGCAGATGCATGAATTTGCCTTTAATAAAAATTTTTTCTTTCATTTTAATATCTTTAAGTAGCTGACATGAAACAGAGAGAGGACTCCTCATCAGGAAAATGTTGTTATGATTCCTGATTAAAGAACAATGGCTCCCTTTAAAGTTTCGATTTGATGAGAAGCCTATACCTTAGAAATATAACTTTATTTGCAATGTCTAACTCTATTATTTAGAACAAAAACACTCTTACCATATGAATATGTCATTTAGATACTTGAGTATTTTGTGTATCAGATAAAAATCCCAACTCTGGAATTTACTATCTGTGCGCTGTGTTCTCATGTATAATAATAGCAATTCCTAAGGTTATAAAGCATTAATGCATTTAAAGTCCTAAGATAATCCTTGATACTTAATAAATCTTTAATGAAAACTTTTCTTTGTGCTACTATTATTATTATTTACTAATACTATAATAGTTTCAGGTAATAATCTTACTGTTGTAAAATTGGCTTATTAGCTGAATCCTTAATATTTTCTGAAGAATTAACATTTTCTTAGAATCTGACACTCAACTAAGATGCAGAGATATATGTATATACATAAAAGAACAGTGATGAAGTTTTCTTTTTTATCTTATGTATAACCATGACCTGTTTCTCACTGAAATACATATAGTGTATATTATCTCCAATATTTAGTAGGATTGTTTACTTCATCAGGAACAAGTTTATGTCACAAATGCCTTGGCTAAAACTCGACACACAAGCACACAGAAAAAATACCAAGGGTATCATCAGATTTCTGTAGTACAAATAATGGAAAGAAGTGAGATTTTTGTCTTCATTTTATGCTTTCACCTGTAACTGACATTGTGTGTGTGTGTGTGCGTGTGTGTGTGCGTTTGTGTCTATCTGTGTGTCTGTAAAATGATCAATGGTTGATGTTTGTGGTGGCTAAAAGTTTCAGGGAAAATATATGAAAGGAGTAAAAAGCTTCTCTTCAGTTTTTTAAAGAATTTCTTACTTTTTTCAGCAAAACAAACATTAAATCAATTTATCACATCTACCACCGAAACCATTATCTCTACACATCTTCAACAGTTATTAAATGTTACTATATGATGATACCAAATCTAAAATAACACATTTTAGTAATAATAAACAGTATAAAATTAGTAATATAAAAGATCTATATTTGTATCTAAATTTTTAGCATCAACATCATAAAAACCTGAAATTCACCTTGGTATCGACCAGATATTTCTTACAAGATTAGAGGAACAAATAATAATAAATTTCAGGGAAATTTATGCCACATCCTCTATAATTATACCATTTTATTTTTTAAAATTTGAAACAATTCATTTTTCTATTTGGGATTAAGGTGTAAGATCAGAGATTTGATATCAGTAGGAAAACCTGTATATAACTTGATTTATATATTGATCATTTTTGAGCCTGCTGCTCCGATCTATTCTGGCTGCTTGCTGGTTGAAGTATACATTTATTCTCCTGGTTGTTTTCAATCAGCAATCTCCTGTGTTGTATTTTGTTCCCTGGATAACTTCTCTTCTCATTTCTTAGTATGATTTCACTTTGCAGAATCAGAACCTCTAGCAACTTTCTAAGAAAGGGCACATTGGAGTAAAACTTTAAAAGATGCTTTATGTCTAAAAATGTTTTGATGCTAACATAATTTTTTCACAGTTTAGCCAGGTATATTATCTCCCCACTGAATTTTAAAGGAATTCAATTACTACTTTCTGGCTTCCAGTCTTTTTATTGAGAAACTGGATGCCATTCTGAAATGCATTGCTTTTTATGAGACTTATTTCTAATCCTTTTCCCACACTTGAAGCTCCTAGTATCATTTTAAAAGTAAATGTTCATATTCACACATTTTACAATATGCCTCTAGGAGGAAGCTTGTTTTTTCATTGTATTAGGAACTTGGTGGATCTTTACAATTTAGAGACTTGTGTAATTCAGTTCTTGGAAATTACTTGTATGACTCATTAAAATAAGTTCCTTTTAGTGAAACACTGGACTTTCCTCATGGATCCTTCCATTATCAGACTTGTCTTCTATTGTCTCTGCCTTTTGTATTAGTTTATTTATGGGGAACTTTTTTTTATTAATAAGGATACAATTCATTCGTAAAGACCACAAAAATAATTTTTTTTCTTTCTTTCTTTATTTTTGAGACAGAGTCTGGCTCTGGACTCAAGTGATCCTTCTGCAGCCCTACCTCAGCCTCCCAAAGTTCTGGGATTATAGGCCTGAGCCACCATACAGGGGTGAGTTCTTTGAATAGCACTGTTTTTAAGGACATTGATCATATATTTTTATAAAGATTTCTTCTACTTTCTCTGTTGTTTCTGATTTTTTTTTTCTATTTGTATCTCTGTCATTTCGTAGGCTTTCTTCAGTTGACTATATTTAAGAGAGATTCACTAAAAGGTGGTTTGATATTTGTGTGAAAGCATTTTCACTTCCTTGCAAGGTGACACACTTATCAGTTGCATTCTTTGCAAATCTCTCACAAGTTTGGCAAATGCCAAACTTTTTTTTCAATTTCACTCTTTTTTGGGGGGGTGGGTGGCGCTTTCCATTTTTCCAGAAGAAAGTTCTTCAGTCATCTGCCTGTAGGTATCTGATAGAGAGCAAACATTGTTTGGAGTAGCTCATCATTCAGGCTATTGAAAAATTCAATTCCCCTTCTTTCTGGTTCTAACCTCTGCTTTATTGTGTCAGCTATTCCCAAGTTCCCATTCCCCCAGGTTTTATTTTTCTACAAAACAGCAACAACAACAACAACAAAAACTTCTGGTATCCTCCAAAGGTGGGCAAGAGGTGGCCACCTAGCTTTGGGAGTCTTTGTGTGGTAGGGAGAGTTGAGGGATAAATCTTTACACAGCTTTGAACTCATTCCCATGTTTTCAGGGCTGTGAATCATTTTTACATTTACTGTTCTGAGTGCTCCAAATTTACAGCCTTTCCATTATTTTTCAGGAAGAAGCAACATGCTTCTGCACAAACTTTGATTTCAATTTCTTCTTCTCTATTAAGTCACATAGCATTCTTACATCTGATCTCCATCCTCACAAAATTATTGATGTGTCTCATTTGCTGTTGTCACATTTTCTATTCTCTTTTGGTTTATATGTTTATGTATCTAAAATTTTATTTTATTTTTTGTAATTTAGGGGAGTTTCTTACAGGAGCCAACATAAGCAGCTGTGTTGAATCTGTCATATTTTATTCCTGTCTTAAAATATTGGTCTTCATGAAGTTTAAGAAGCACACACATACAGAAATTCTCATAGCATCTTTCATAATGTTACTGCACCAGGAAAGGGTAGATTAATGTCCTGATTTGGGGGTCAAGACAAATGAGCCTAATAAAAATGACTGCCCTTAAGGCACTCTAGTAGCACTATTTAAAGGTGGCATACAAAGGGCAGGATTACTGCTAATTAAACCTTTGACAAAAATCAAATTATAATTCTGAGCTTCAGAGTGTCTGGATTAAAATCCAAAAGAAGCAGCTAAACCAATTTGCTATGAGTGTTTCTATGAGCATTGGAGTGTTTGCCTGTGACATCTCAGCTTTCACGCATACCTAGTTTGTGAATTTGGGGGCTGCATAAACAGGTGTCATGTCAGTTGCTTCATTTGTAAAATAAATACTGTTAATGTGATAACTACTTATAGGGGTGTTTTGGGGATTAAATGAAATAAGGCATAGAAAGCATTTAGCATGGGGATAGAACATCATAATGAGCTCAGTAAACTCTGGCTGACCTACTCATATTCATAAATTCTAGTTTTTCTGCTCTTGCTTGAATGTCCGCACACAACACCCCTACTCAATCTGTATAACTCTGAACATTGCATAACTAAGTCCTGCCCTTCCCAGACAGTGAGGATCACATAACCTGTGATTTTCTCATGTTGTGCTGCGGGTTCCTTTACACAAGGCAAAACTTTGTAACTGACGCTTACTTTTCAACTTTGTATTTGTCTTACTTCTTATAATTAGATATCTATTTTTCTTATTATGTTGATGTTTAATTCAAATTTGAGTATGACTTTTACTTATGCCACTTTTAGTTCATTTGTAAACACATAAATATGATAAACACATAAAATCCTACCTATGCTTTGAAATATCTCTGTGATGCTTTCTCTTCCATGGATCCTTGCTGTAAGTGCAACCAATCTTTTATCTTTTGAACTCCTACAAAATTTATTTCCATTTTTTCGATTTTAACATATGTATCATAATATTGACTAGTTAAAGGTTCAATTTAATGATTTTTTAGTGACTTCAAAGAGTTGCACAGGCAATACTGTAATTCAGTTTCAGAACATTTCTGCTACTCCAATACGTAGCCCCTACTCCTGTCCTCCCTGCCCCTAGGCCTTAGGTAACCACCAATTTTCTTTCTTTCTCTAAAGATTTGCCTTCTCTGGATGTTTTACATTAATTGATTTACATACTATATGGTATTTTATGACTGAATTTCTTCAGTTATATAATATTTTTGCTGTTTATCCATGTAGAAGCAGGTATCTGTCAATATACTCTATTCTTTTGATTACTGACCAACTCCATTGTATGGCTATATCACATTGTTCTTGTCCATTCACTGATTGATGGATTTTGGTTGTTTCCACTTTTTTGCAGAATATGAATAATGCCTCTTTGTGTGGATCTATGTTTTAGTTTTTATTAGGAGAATGCCTATGAATCCAAAGAAAACTTTGTATATTTCTTCTCTGTACCACGTATTATGCTCTATTTTAGAATGATTATTTTTGGGTCTGTCTCTACCTATCCAGTCCCCTGAAAATGGCTGTTGCTTAATGTCATGTTATCCTCCACTTTTTAAAATGATGTGTCCTTTTTTCTTATCTGTCCCCAACATGTAATTATAATTTCTTCTTGAGTGATTGAAGTATCTTTATCTTCAACCTCCCTTTTGTAGTCTGGTTTTGGAGAATACTTGTTTAGATATTAAATAAAACCTAAAATTTTGGCTGTTAGAATATTCATATTGTTTTTTATAGAGGCTTTCTGCAATCATGATTTTAAAAGGATCATGATCTTTAGGAAGTAGATAATATATTAGGCCTAAAATAAAATGTTTAAAGAAGTTTCTTTAAGAAATAAACTTTGAAACCATTCATATTTTATTTTTTTTTCCATTTCATCTTACACTGTAATTAACACAAGGTTCTCAGGAAGCAAAATGAATTGAAAGACATCTACTTAGACCGTCTCGTGTGTGGTAAAGTGAAAAACTGTTTCTTTAATCTGTTACTTTTTATTTTTTCATTTTAATATTTAAAAACAGTGCCTAAAGCAACCTTCTTGAAAGTGGTAATAGTTTTAAACTCAGCAGTTGTTCTTGCCTTTTTCCTTATACAAAACTAGAAGAAAAGTTATTTTTAACTGCAATTGTGTGCAAATTTGATGTTGGTGGACTTGGTGGAAACATCCATTGTATAAAAATAAAGCATACTTGGGTGGGATATTAGAAAGGTTGTAATTTCATCTTTAGTTTCCCACTTGCAATTTATGACTTCAAGAACCTCATGGAAATTACAGCTTGAAGCCCTTATGGTGCACTTTATTGTCTATTCTTAAAGCTTGAGGAGGTAAGAGAGAGCTAAATTCATGGCAAGAAACCTACATTTGTTCAATTGATGCTGAAAAAATAAAATTTCTAAGTACACAATTTACTAAAAGAACCTAATAGGATTCCTCCATCCATTTTGTTTTATGTGGTATGTGGTTTTTTTTTTTTTTTTGGTCTATTTTCCTTTTTCAGTTTCTTCAATCTCAAGTTGAAATTAGAAAGAGTTCATTTTGATTTGCAGGGTGTATTACTTACAGAGAGAAGAGCAATGCATATTCTAATTTTTTAACCACCAAATTAGATACCCTAAAACTGGAACTGGTTTTACACCTTCCTGTCAAATGTTTTAATGAGTACAATTTGAGGAACAACTACTCATTAGAAAGAGATGGGAAAGCAATATTGGTCCAGAGTCATCCTGACACTTACAGGTGCTTCCTGTTTAACTTAAAGCTTTGGCACAATTTTTCAAATGGTAAAGCTATGTGAGAGTCTTATTACTTCATTTCATTCCTATTCAATGAAAGATAACTTTGTTTTGCTAAAGATAACTAAGGATACTCTGAGAAGTCTGAGACCTTAGGGTACATATCAGTTACCTATTATATGAATCCCAATATAAAGTAGATATTATTTAGGCCAAGATCAGAAAATGAGTTCTTTGAAAAGTGAAAATTGCAGTGGATGCCACCATATAGAAGGTTCATGGATCTTTAAATGGCAGAAAATCTATATTTTTTTCTGTATCTAAGTGTCTTAGGCTGCTTGGCTGCTGAAACAAATTATGATAGGTGGAATATCATAAAATCAACAAGACATTTATTTCCCATAGTTCTGGAGGCTGGAAAGTCCAACATCAAGGTGCTGGCAGAGTCCCTGTCTGGTTAGGACCTACCTTCTGGTTCATAATCTCACACGGTGAAAGGAATGAGTGGCCTCTCTTCTGAGGGCACTAATCCTTTTCATGAAGCTTCACTCTCATAACCTAATCACCTCTTAGAGACTCCAACTCCTAATACCATCACATTGGGGACTGGGTTTCAACATATGAATATTGGAAAGACGGGCACATTTAGTCTATAGCAGTAAGCTTATCCAAGATTTGATTATAAATTAAGAGATATCTTTCTCATTTTTTCTCAGAGTGAAACCTAACTAGATCTTAAGAATTTCTCAAAAGTGTAATGTCATCAAGGATATGGCAATATGGACATGTAGACACAGAAATTATGATAGTGTGAGTTGACATAATCTGTATGGAAAGTAATAGAGAAATTTTCATATTTGTATTAAGAATTTAAGTAATATTCTGGCAATATAGTCAAATAAATAATTTAAGGTATGTTTATTATTAAAAGTTCTAACTAAAAATGTTTGTGGGCCATCCATGGTGGCTCATGGAGTCTCAGAACTCTGAGAGGCTGGGGGCAGGAAGAACAAATTGCTTGCACCCAATAGTTTGAGATCAGCCTGGGCAACATAAAGAGACCTCTGTCTCTGTTAAATAATAATGAAAATAAAAATAAAATTATGTTTCTATGGTAATGTTTATTTTGGAAGAATAAAAAGTAATTTAAATATTCCAAAGCAGAAATATGATTCCTAAGATACAGTGCATTTACTGAGGGTGTTATAATGACCCATCCACTATTAAAAAAATTGTAAATGTGATATAATTGCATATGAATTTCTTATAGAATTTTAGGTTAGAAAATAGGATATAACACTGGGCATACAGTAAAATCTCAGCTCACTGCAACTTCTGCCTCCCAGGTTCAAGTGATTCTTCTGCCTCAGCCTCCCCAGTAGCTGGGATTACAGGTGCCTGCCACCACGCCCAACTAATTTTTTGCATTTTTAGTAGAGTGACGGGGTTTCATCATGTTGGCTAGGCTGATCTCAAACTCCTGGCCTCAGGTGATCTGCCCACCTTGGCCTCCTGAGGTGCAGGGATTGTAGGCATGAGCCACCGCACCCAGTCTCTAGTTTATTAATGCAGAAGCTTGGCTTATTCTTTCATGAAATTTCTTATTTTTTAATGTGGGTGTCTACAGATAAAAATTCCCTCTGATTATTAATTTATATACATTCATTAAGTTTTAGTACATTATGTTTTAATTTTCTTTAGTGTCAAATTATTTTCAAATTTTCCTTCTCAGTTCTTTCACCCATTGGTCATCAATGAGCATGTTGTTCAATTTCTATATAATTGTGAATTTCCAAAATGTCCTTCTGTTATTGATTTCTAATTTGAATCTACTGTGGAAGAAGAACATAGTTTGTCAAGTTTATTGAGACCTATTTTACAGCATGACATAAGTTTATCTTGAAGATTGTTCCATGTATGCTTGGAAAGAATGTGTATTTTGCTGCTGTTGGGTAGAGTGTTCTTTAGATATCTTCTAGTATTGTTTTAATTATCTTGTAGTATTGCTTAGATCTTCCATTTCTTTTTTCATCTTCCACCTAGTCATTCCGTCCATTACTGAAAGTGGGATATTGACCTTCCAACTATTATTACTGAATTGTCTGTTTTTCCTTTTAATTATGTCAGGTTTTGCTTCATGTCATTTCAGGGTGTTTTTAGGTGTGTGGATGTTTATATTCATCATTCCTTCCTGATGGATTCACTTTTGTATCAATATCATGATTTTTATGCCTTTTAATCCTGTAAGTATAGTGCCCTTTAGTTATTTGAATGTATATATAGCTGCTTTTCAGCCTTTGCTAAGGCTATCATCTTATTTCCTTCAACGGCAGTTTCTATTTCCTGGTTTTTGTTTGTTTGTTTTTGTCTTTAATTTTGTTTCTCCTCTCCTCCTTCCCCATATATGAATTATACTTTCTTGTTTCTTTGAATGCCTGATAAATTTTTGTTGAAATTCTATAGACTGATCCCCAGACCCTACCAGAGAGTATTGTTGCTGTCCACTTGGTAATTTGTTTATATATTTAGTGACTTGGCTGAAATAATTCTGTAGTTTTTTTCCCATCAAAGTGTGCATCCTCTAATACCCCTGCATACATTGTCCACCCTTGTTTTCATCTTTTAATCTAGCTGCCTAGAGGTCACCCTATACCAGCATAGGTCACTTACTGATCAAATATTGTACCTAATCTTTCTTAGTCAGTTAGATATGCACCTTTTAGCATTGGATATATATGTGGCTTGTAGGCTGCTCTCTTGTTTCAGGGATTTTACGTTTGTTTTTGCCCACATTTTGCCAGGGAATTTTAGGTTGGTTCTTCCCTCTCTGATCTCTCCCAAAGGGCTGCAGCCTACGGTGTATATACAATCTTCTACGATGCCAAGGATGTGTGCAATTTTATTTTTAAGCCTAGTTTCCTAGGAGGTATCTTTGAGTCAGAGAGACCTATATTTTAGCCAGTGTTTGGTTAGAGGTTTTTTAAAGTCTCTTTTGCCACTGAAACTTCTATCCTGTGTTGATGGGTGCAGTTTGGTTAATACTGTCAAGTCAGTGTTATGTCCTACCGTGACTGCTCCTGAGTGGGTGACAGCCTAGACAGATGCACAGTCATCAAGACCCTCAAAGTTGACTGTGATACAGGAGGGCTCTTCTTGGCTGCCTCTTCTTTTGTTTCTCTCTATTAAACTTCTGGCTGTTCTTCCATGTCCCTTGTGTCCTGGAATTACCAATCTCCTTTAATTGCCTTCCACCAATATCTCCATTGTTTTCAACAATGCCTTAAGCAATGAGTTTCTCCACTCCCTGTTTAAATAAAGTCAGTCCTTTTAGCCAGTGTCCTGGAGCTCCTTATTCCTAAAGACAGTGTTTCAACTTGGGGAAAATCCTTGGGCCACTGCTTAAAGCTGGGGCTGGAAACTTTTTTTGAAGTGAAATCCTTACTCCATGTTGGGCACATAGTGGAAGGAATGTCTGCCTCTCGCATATGGAATCTCCACCCTAAAGGTTGGCCTGAGTGTGGATGATCAGAGACTCAGTATTACTGGCCTGTTGTTCATGGAGTAAAGTTCTCACCCCATGACTGGAGACTGGGGAAAGAGGGGGGTGATGAGAAACAACAGTCTGCCTCTCCTGGTGTGAAACTATAATCTCAGACTTGAAGCTGGGAGAATGAGGACCTCCATGCCTTCCTGGCTGTACATGCTTTGAGTAGAGCTTCTGTAACACAGAGTTGGGCTGGAGCACAAGTTAGGAAGCAGGTTACCAAGATTTAGTAGATTGTTTTTAAAAGACTATTTCTCCATTTAGACAATTTGTACTTTACAAGATGGCGTATTAGTTAGTTTTCATGCTGTTGATAAAGACATACCAGAGACCGGGCAATTTACGAAAGAAAGAGGTTTATTGAACTTACAGTTCCACATGACTGGGGAGGCTTTGCAATCATGAAGAGAAGACAAGCAGGAGCAAGTCACATCTTACATGAATGGCAGCAGCAAAGAGAGAGCTTGTGCAGAGAAGCTCCTGTTTTTAAAACCATCAGATCTCATGAGACCCATTCGCTATCAAAAGAACAGCATGGGAAAGACCTGCCCCCATGATTCAATCATCTCCTCATCTGCCATCGGGTTGCTCCCACAATGCTGGGAATTATGGGAGCTACAAGATGAGATTTGGGTGGGGACACAGAGCCGAACCATATCAGATTTCTTTTTAGATCTTCATTATTTGAATTGGCATTTTGGTGGGTAGAGATATTCCAAGCTCCATACTTACAATTCCTACTTTCTGAATATCTTTAAAAAAAAAACTGCATTGAAAAAGACACTCAACTGGTCATTTCAGTTTTCTCTATTGTTATCCCAACTGCACCCCGTCAAACCAACACCACCATTTCACTACTGTAAGCCATGTACCACTCTCTCCACAAGCTTCCTTGGCAAGCTGAATCTTTACTATACACGCAATATCCAATATAAGGCCTAAGTCCATCACTTATGATCCAGAGCAATATCTGTCCTTTTCCTGGGCTTTAACTGTTGCATGCTTCAATCAACCCAACACCACTGTGTGGCTGCACAATTTCTACCATTTTCTTGATTAGCCTTTGCTTTAGGAATAGCAATTGAAAATCATTACATTAAAGATTTCAATGGCATAACTCTTTAAACAAGTCTACCACTTTCCCCAAATAGTCTAACCTAAAAAAATAAGCATCACTATTCAAAGTCTTTGAGTTCCTCTATCCATCTGCTTCCCTCCCATGCTTAAACTGCCACAATACTATGAATTGCTCACTTAAAATAAACCCTTCACATATTTTTTTCTGTCTTCTATCTGTCAGCATTTAGAAGGTTAATGGCATATTTTTCTTCCTTCAGAAGAGTATTATATACTGATTCTCTCCATGAATCCCTCCAGATACATCTTCATCTGACTATTCTCATTTCAGCAGCCTCTCCTGTGTATGTTCATATCTCTGTAAGTAGTTGAGTACATTTAATATATTTACTATCTTTAATTTTTGTGCTGTAATGAACAAATCTACTTTTTTTCTTTAGGACTTTGACACTCTAGGAATATGATTATACCTATGCATTTTTTGTGTCTAATGCACAATTAGCAGCATTATGATATATCTTAAGTTGATTGTTTAATATTTGAATATCTAGGTAGAACACATTGGAGAAAAGAATAGAAAATTTTGCTGTGCTATTTCTCAGAAGTAGTTTGGTTTCTAATCTTTGGAAACATCACTATATAAAGAAAAGGTGGTATGCTGTTGAACTCTAGTCTCAGCAGAATTTATATCAAGTTCACATTAATGACATTTTACGGATGATTTATACATATATTACATCTAGTTGTCTGACTTTGGGAAAGTTATTTAATAGCATTAGCCTGTATTTTCACATCTGTAAAATAAAATTCTTAACACAGTGTTTCTAAAGGCCCCCTCTGTGCTAAAATTGTCTCCTTTCTGTACTTTAGAAAGTCACCAATTTTGGCTGGCCATAATTAACTTGCTGATGTTAGAACTTGGCATGGTTGATAGTGGGATTTTGTCACTGCTAAGTTCCATCCCTGTGGTTATGTGTCCTCAGGACCAGACCATATTTGAAGGTTTTCAGTATAGCTTGTTCATAAGTGGCTACCCTATCTCTTAGGGCAGGCAAGACCTCTCTGTCAATAGCTCCCACTTCTCTTAATGTGTAAACTGGTTTCAGGGTCCAAAAATTCTAGAAAAAATAAATAAATAATAAAAATAGAAAAATCCAAAGATCAGGCATATTCTACCCTATTCAAAGAGAGTTTGTTTCATACATTAACACTTTTAACATGTAACAATTTTCTCATCTAACCTCACCCACCCCACATACAAATTTTCCACCACACAAAACTTTTTCAGGATATTCAAGGCTGCTATTATCCAGCTTGAAATTAGGAGTGGAGGGGGAGATCAAGAAGACTGAAGCCAAGAGCAACACTGAAACTAATAAGGAATCTCAATTTGTCAAGTCAGTATAATGGTTTGCCAAACAAAGTTTTAAATGATTTAAATACCCCAGTGTGTATTATAGACCAGTTCCTGAGTTATGTTAACCTACACGTTGACAACTTTTGTGGATTTTCACATACTAATTTTCAAATTCATTAAAGAGAACTAAAAATATCTATAGGTATCTTTTCTTTCTTAACAGGCAAGTTATAGAATTATTTTCCTGAAACACATATGACTTGGTAACCACATCAAGCCAAAACATATCTACCATATTAGTGTCCCTATTGGGTTACGTTGAAATGTTCTGCTTATAACACTCAATAAACAATCTCATACGTGTACCATAAACCTTTGTTATATGTGCCAGGCTGAGAAAGAGCAGAGGAGCTCTGTGGAAGGTCTTTGAGTTCCAAGTCATTTGCTCACAGTTCAGTGGGAGGATGAACAAGACTGTTTGGGGAAGGGGATTAATGAATTCAACAATGTTACTTGCCCCAGAGACTCACAGTGATATGTGCCAGTTTGAGCTACAAGGTGAGAGACCAGAAATTACAGCAGGCAGCCACATTCAAGCAGGTAATGAGTGCATTGCATATGGTCCATTACTCACTATGATAGCGCATTGTTATGATTTGTAAGCTGCTTTATTAGGTGTCAATCTTACAGTACTTAAAGACACATTTTTTAAAAAGGTCTTTATTTTGATTCATCCTGCACTTATTGATAAATACTGGGAATAACAATTATTTAGCTTTGGAACGAGACCCCTACTCAATGCAGAAAGGGTTTTGCATACTGAGGTTGAATTACTTGGGAGTTAAGAACTTCTAGATCAGTTTGGCACATCATGTGGAAGTATGGTGATACTCACAGAACACTTAATCCTTAATCCTTAAGGGTTCTGTGAGTGTGACCATATTTGGCATTTTTCCACTTAATAAAGTGGAGAAATGAGATACTTCCAAGGGCTTGTACTGGGATAACAAAATCTGAAGCATAGGTTGTTTTCAGTAAATTTGTAAATAGTCAAGGGCATAGTCTACCTCCATTCTACACATATTTGTAAGCACCAATTATCTAGAAGTCATTCCAATTGCTATGAACTACTCATGATTTTGATATTAAAAAGGAACCACAATTTATTTTAGACTTACTATGAGCAAGAAACCTTTCTTACCAAGTTACAAGTATAATCTCTTACCAACCCTATGAGATAAATGCTATAATGTTTTCTCTTTAACAGGTGAGTTGAGACACAGAGGATTTAATTAATATATTTTTCATCATGCAACTAATATATACTGGAAAATAGCTTTCATGTCTCTGAAATATATGGATTGCATATATGCAATAATACATGATGTATATTATATGGGAGATATAGATCATGATATATTAAACATACATTAGATATGATATTATATATGATATAAAATATTTATCATATTTAATGGTGTAATTGTGTTACATATATTATACATAAAATAATGTATTTATGCTTTTACATATGTAATATACACAGAAATATATAAAGATTGAAGTATATACATATACACATGTGTGTAGATATATATGTATGTGTATGCATGAATATATGTGTATATGTTTGTGTGTGTATATCCACACACAAACACACACATATATATATAGAGAGAGAGATATGGAGAGTAAACAAGAGATAATCACTTCATTTATGGAGACAAAGTACTGACATTTGGATGTATAAAATTGGGATGGGCATTGAAAGGAATGACATGGAGGAGACATTAGATAAGCAGAGAAAAATTCAAATGTGGTCAGGTTGTAAGAAAAATAAAATAAACATGGTATGGCACTGGAAGAGAAAAAAACGCCTCAAGCTAGGCAAAAAAAAAAGTGATCACCTAAACAGGTTACTGAGTTTTCCAGCCTCCTAGAAGCATACAGTGCCTCTCAAAATCTTCTCCAGTTTATCAACCACCCGGTAAAAGAGACTTGATTAAATTTTTGTTTGCCAACTTATAATGAAGAAATTTTAGAATTTTTACGTGTCTCAGAGGCATCCAGTCTGCAATATCTCCAAAGAAATAAATTAATTGATTTATTCAACTGTTTTGTATCAAAACACAAAATACAAATAGGGAATTCTAAAATAAAGACATGTTCTAGTTGTTTATATCTTATGGTAATTATATTTACACAAAGAAAATAACAGTCATAAAAGCTGAGATAATGTTGAGTAAGAGTCCAGAATGTGGCATGGAGGACCTGGCATCTGAGTGAGATGTCAACGACCCTTCAGACACTAGAGCATAGTGAAGAACACAGGAAAAGTAGAGGGCTTGACCCCTGTGGTACATGTCACACAATAATGGTCATAGCACTGGGCGCGGTTGCTCACGCCTGTAATCCCAGCATTTTGGGAGGCCAAGGTGGGCGGATCACAAGGTCAGGAGTTTGAGACCAGACTGACCAATTTGATGAAACCCCATCTCTACTAAAAATACAAAAATTAGCCAAGCATGGTGGTGCTCACCTGTAGTCCCAGCTACTCGGGAGGCTGAGGCAGAAGAATCACTTGAAACCTGGAGGTGGAGGTTGCAGTGAGCTGAGATTGCTCCACTGCATTCCACTCCAGTCTGGCGACAGAGTGAGACTCCATCTAAACAACAAAACAAAACAAAACAAAACAAAATTGGTCATAGAAGGGGAAGTGAAAGTACAGTAACAAGGACAAGACATGGCCCAGGGAAGTTTACCTGACATGTAGGCATATAGAATTTCTGGAGGAGAATTCATTGAAATTGCTATAATTAGCAATAATTTCTTCTGGTATTAAATGGGAATTTTCCTCTATGAAATATATCTATGAATCTTTACTATGCTCTCTGGAGTTATACTGGATAAATAAATGCCCTTTCCAAATATTTATGAAGAGTTATCACAGTGTGTTGCAACTCTGAAATCAAGGAAGCTCCCCTTCAATTTCTCATCTCTTTTTTGCTTCTCTCATTCCCTAGTCTAAATGATCTCTTACACTCCGGCAAGCATTCATGTACCCCATTTCTCCTGATTTCTGAATTCATTTTCTCCTCACAATAGAAAAATATTTAATGTTATTAATTATATTCACAACAAAACTCAGTTGCAATTGCACAGGAATTTTAAGGCAATAACGCAGGCCCCTATCTTCTACACATACTTTAGCTTTATGTCACTTCAAGAGTTAACACAATGGGAAACTCTAAATTTCTTGTAAATATTTCCATTTTGTGAGTTTAACTCTATCTCCAACAGTGGAACATCAGAATTGGATGGGAGTTTATGTTAAAAAAACAAACAAACAAACAAACAAACAAAAAACAGGAAACTTCATCACAAAAGTTGTGTTAGTCAGAGTAGGTTAACTATTCAACAAACGTTTCCCAAATATTAATAGTTTGAGAAAATAAAAGTTTATTTGTCATTCAAGTCAGAATCCAATCTAGTTGGCTGGGGAGACAAGATTCTAGTGGGTATACAGGAACCCAAGATTTTTCAATATTTTGCTCTCTATTATTTTCTAGTGCTTTAGAATTATTTGCATGTTTCTCTGTATCTAAGCTGGAAATAGTTTTTTTGAGTAGCATCCATCATTTCCATTCATATTCCATTACCAAGAACTCAGTCACACATTCTCACTTATCCAGAAAAAAAGAGATCAGAAAACCATTTGGCTGTATGCCCAGGAAAGAGAGAAATAAGTTTGGAATCTTTGTCCCAGAAGCTTAGGTAATACTAGGCAGACATATATAGGTAAAATCAAATAAAGGCTACGTATATAGGCTTCCTGATCCAGAATCAGTGGCACATGTATAAGAGTACCATATATGTTACTGACTCTGATAATGTTGAAATATAAAGAAGTAAGACTTATCATTCATAACATTGCGACAGAAAAGCCACTTTGTTTAGAGCTGCCTCCTTAGCATCTGTGTCTACTTTGGTACATTGTGGAATCTCAATGAGTTTGCCAAATTAACTTGTGTACAAGATAGAGCTAACAAAATTAAAACATGGATCTATATGGGCTGGCTATGACATGCTAAAATCTTTTGATATTCATGCTTATTATTTACCTTTATGGCTAATTATGATATAGGCTATAAAGTTGAAGAAGAATCTTAAATACTGCATAAATTAACATTCTATAAGGTTTATTTGGTTACAACAATAAGCCATAAAAATGTGCTAAGTCTTTCTAGTTTGATTGCCTGTAGACTACTCTTGGTTGGACAGTGCAGTAGATAAAACCTAGCAAAGTCAACAGAGATTTAATTAAGTCCAGTGTACTATACAGAAAGTGCTTTTGAACTGATTGCTTTGCACCTACCAGTCACAGATACTTATGTGAGAAGATAGAAAAAGGAAGAAAATTGCTAAACATTTTCAGCTACCCACACTTTGCTTAAGAATGGTCTAGGTGGCTCTTTCTCAGGTTCTCTTCATATATTGGTCAAAACTTGATGTCAATATAGTCCCACAAAAATTGGCAAAATTTAGTTTCCATAGAATAAAAAAAATTCTGAAAGGTGAGAGTCCTTCCTATAGGAAAAATATTCTGGAATGTTACCAACTTCATATATTTCTCTCAAAAATACAACATGTTTTTATTCTGGTTAAATCAAATAGTTTGAATAATGGTTTTATTTTTCCTTTTCAAGACAGTTACTTTAACAGGAAAGACAATGAGGAAATTGGCTATGCATGAGGAAGGTAAATTATGAAATAGTGTATATGTGTCCAATGTTATATTTTGTGAACATGCAAAATATTCTTTATCACAATACAATAATATATGTTACACAATAGCACACAGAATATTATATTCTATAAATATTCAAATATAAATATGTATTATGAAGTTGAACCATGTGAAATTGATTATTTTTAACCTATGAAATTGATAATTTCATATGATTCAACCACACACACATGCACATACACACACATACACACAGAAACACATATGCAGATCCAATTTATTATCTCACAACATATCTTTTCATCAGAAATGGCCCAGCCAGATGGATTCATTAAACTCAAATTAGTAGTAAGGAAAGACAGACTCTTAAAATTAGATTAATGTTACGCTGACAGGGCTCTTTTGAAGAAGCTCTTTTTCCACTGAACTTGTGCAAGGGCCAAATTCACCGTCAATAAGCTATTTCTAACCGATTATGTGTTTTTAAAATTTCTTTTTTAACTTTCTGTGTCATTACTAGCTGACTCAGAAATACCACTAATGGTACAGTAAATTTATCCAAAAATTTCCATAATAACTGCTATTTGTTTAGAGATTTGTGACAGATTTTCAGGGGGAAAATCCTTTAGAGTTATTAAGTAGTGCTACAATCATTCTGACTAATTTCAGAGACCTTTTAGTCACACCTACCAGTTAGACTGTGAGGTAGGGAAAAAGGAAATTGGCTAAACTAATTCTCAACTACCAGAGACAATGCTGTTTCCCAGACTTGAAGATGCTAATGAACTGCTTCTGAAGGAAAAGTTTTAGAGAAGAGCTTCCTTAACAAAATGTCACACAGGATTTCTAGGGCTGATAGAATACACATTTTAAAACAAGCGATATGTTTAATAGCTTCTTTGTTTCCCTGATTTATCATTTGTGTTAAAATATTCCTTCAAATTTTATTTACTCTCAGCTGCCTAATCTCATGGCCAGTTGCCAGTGAGGGATAATTTGAGCAAACCTAAGACATGAATCATGCAATGGAATCTGCGGGATCACTGACTGATCGCTTTCCCTCAGGACTGATTCTGCCGTCTTCATTATGCTCATTCGTTGTACAGCAAGGTACACTGTGAATAACGGATTCCATCACAGGCCCAGACAGAAAAAAAAGTCCACACATTCTTAGAATTGCAGTCTAAATGCTTCCTTTCTTAGCTTATTTTCTTTGCTAAATATCTTTACTAAGACTTTTTTCCCACTGTATTTACTTGCAAAATGCGGAGTTTAGCTGTCCATGCACACTGTGATCTGTGGTTTGACTGCAGTCATTGCCCGTACTTTTGTTTCTATTCTATATTTTCCTGTTTCAACCCATAGTATATTTTAAACTTGGATTTTGTAGTAGATCTGGCATCTCAGAGGAATCTTGAAAAACTGAGCATTCCATAGGATAGATCAACCAGTAGATTCCATGCTCCAGCCCGTTAAATATTTCTTGCGTGAACACTTAACTTTCCTATCCCTTTCCCACTTTATCATGTTTTCCAGCCAACACGACTATCCTGATTACATCAAGTTTCTGTTTATTTTGTGCCCGCACCTATGTAACTGATAGGGATCGGAGAAAAACTTTATTTTAAAATTATGACTACAACTCTCAACTGGGCCTTCTACGATATCAAGCAATCCTACTAACGTTCCCTGATCAAATGGCCCTTCTCATCACTGAGATAATTATTTTGCATTTCCTCTTATTTCCTCTTCTCAAATATTTTTCTATTTATTTCATTCTTGAGAGAATAGAAGCCCCAGAGAGAAGTATCTCATACCCCCATCACTAAATCTATTTAGCTGATAGTTATCTATCTTGGGGCAGTCTGTTTATTTTCCATCACAATAGACAAACTTTTTTACTTCTATTAAAACCATTCAGCATTGAAATTCATTACGTATTTCCTCTTGCTCTTTCCAGGAATTGGTTACTAAAAGTATATTATTTCTCCATTGTGTCTTAAGTCTTTACTCTTGCTTGGATCATTCTCTCCAGTCTAAAATCTCTTTAAGCAAACAGACAAACAAACAAAAATGATTGTCTCCTTGTTTTTATGTTTTCTGGCGTCTTGACGCTTTCCCTTTTCCCCTTTAGAGTAAAAGTGACTGAAAAATTTGCCTAGCACCACTGTTTCTACTTTCCTCTCCGCTTTTGGGCTTTAACATGCCAACATGCTCTCCGACTAAATGCCACTGTACCAAAACCAATAGGCAAGTTGAAGCCTTTATCCCAGTCTCACCTTCAGTTGCACCAACTCTTACTTACCCAGTTTCTAATTGATACAGCCAGGTAATATAAAATTGATGATGCAGTTTTAATTTAAAAATAATTTTTAAAATTGTACTGTTGTTAAATTTACTTGAAAATGCTTTTTATTCCATTGGTGGACCAATAATGAATTTCTTGGCATCAAACAAATTAGACAGTTTAGTCGACAGTGGGTGCTGGATTCCAATTTTTACCTTGAGTGGGTCTTTTACTTCTGGAAGAAATGCATTTTTAGACAGGAATTAATTATCGTCTACTTATGGATTATTGATAAGAAGACTTCGAGAATATCTAAACATTTGGGAAGAAAAGTGTCTTTACTAGAAATGTGAAAGATGAATAATTTCCCTGAAAATGTCACTCATTTTAGGTATAGGAAAGTGCCATTTTACTTGTATATAATTTCTTAGTCAAAATATTTCAAATAGATTGAAGAATTTATTTTGGTATTTACAATTACAATTAGCAAAAACTGAACAAACTAGTAACAAAGGTTGGTATCACAGAATTTTGAACTTAATTCTAGAGTCTCTTGAGTCTTGAACAATGTGAATAAGGTTATTAATGTTAAAGGAATAAAAATTGGAATTCAACATCGCCAATTTAGATTCTAATTCTCAGTTATTTAAATTATGTTGCATATTTGCATATTTTATTTTGTTTAGAATTTTCTAAATGGACTCATTCTACAACTTACTTTTTTCTTAAATCAACTTAGGGTTTGAGGGTTTTTATTTATTTATTTTTAAATTTTGAAAATAGATGCACAACAATTGATATATTAAACACCCATCTTACCACTACACAAAGTTAAAATGATACTAGCATTTTATCATATTTAAGGCGTTTTTTAAATAAAATGATTATGTGCCCATAAAATGTAAGGTTTTTATCCTCTCAACAAGTGAGAAGCTCATATTCACTATATTTAATACTTAAAAGTTTAGTAATTTACATAAAATGTATATGGTATATCTTACCATATATACATTACAGTGCAACTCTTTCACTAAAAAATGTTTTTTAGTTCTCATCATGTTACTTCATTTAGTTCTTTTGTAGTACTACACTATATAAAAATTAATATTTATTGCTCTTGTCATTTACAACTACTTCATTTCCAGTATTCCACTATCTCAATGTTCTATTCATCTTAGAGACCACAGATTGTACTACAAAGAGGTTATAATAAATAAGAGAAAAAAACTTGAAACAATAAAAATGATTGAAATAAAATGATAGAAGATGATCCACTACGCAGCTACGGACCAAAAGAACAGTAGGATTGCATTCTGAAAATCTGCCAAAACAAAATTTGAAGGAAAAATATGACACAGAAGAAAAAGAAAAGTAATATATAATGTTACAAGAAATACTATGACAAGAGGATCTATCTTTGATAACCTTTTACAATATATCATACAACAAGAAATATATAAGTAGTCAGATTTAGTTGATGAGTCAAGTACGCAAATATAAACAGAAACATTGAAGATCTAAAAATATAATTGCTGAATTCAAGATATCATAAATAAAAACCAGAATTGTTCTTTTCAAGTGCACGTGGACTGTTAAGGAAACTATGTTCAAGGTGACAAAAAGAGCCTCAATGGACATTATAAAATCAATTTCATAAAAATGATGTATATGAAGTATATTACAATAAGAGTCAATGTAATTTTAATATATAATGAAACTATATTATTAATGTTTGAAAAGACATGGAAAGCAAAAAAAAATTCAATATAATAGAGGTCAAAAACAACAAATAAATTTAATAGAATTGAATATTGGTTCCTATAAAGTATATACATATGCTTAATCATACCTCTAATAAAACTGATCAAGAAAAAAAGAAGATAATGTATAGATTTTAAATGGATAATAACTGTAAACACAATAAACACTGGGCATTATAAAATACTATAATATGCTTCAGAATGTAGTGAAATAGCTAGATTTATAGAAAATATTAAATTTGCCAGAAGAAATAAATAATGTAATAACAAAAGATTATAAAAACTTTTAAATGTTTCAAAAATACCCAGTTCCAAAGGATATTGAAGTTGAGTTCTATTATACTTTTAAAGAACACTTTATTTTCCTGCAACAAACAAGTTGTTACAATAAAAAAATTAGAAAGAGCAAAAGCCACTCAGTTTATTTTGTGAAGGCAATGGAATGATGCCTTCTAAGTCAGAAAACTCCCATTTTACTTTTGAACAAATTAGTTAAATGACAAAATTCATAAACACAATATGAAATATTCAAATCCAATTATATATCATGATCAAATAGGCTTATGCAAGAAATTCAAGAATGTGTCAAATAGAAGTGCTGTCAGTGTAATTCAGTGCATTAACTAATGAAAAAAGGTCATAATTTTCAAAACCAATGAGTGAATTCATTCAACCAGATTTAACCATTATTTATTTAAAAAGACCTTAGTACACTAGAAGTAGATTTTTAAAATATATATTATAAATTAAAACCTATAAAATACTTTACATAATGGGGGAACCTTCAGATGCCTAACTTCATTCTCAAGAATGGAGAAGAATGCCCAGCATCAGTGCTGTTATTTAATACTAGACATGCTAGACAATGCTACTATAAAGAAAAAGAAATGCTAGTAACAGGTGTAAGTGCTGAATGGAAAGAGAAAAAAAAATGGCATCATTTGCAAATATCTTATTATCATCTACTTTTAAAAATGAGTATAATTAACAATTTATTGTAACTCATAAGATAGTTCAGCAATTTGATCAGTCAACTTACAGAGTGTCAGTAGTGACATCATCAAATGCCAATGGAGAAATACTCAAACAAGATGACATTTAAAATTAGTACAAACCAATGAAAGTAATTAGTGATTAACTAAATATGCATTAATGTCTATAGAGTAAAACTTTAAGTCCCAAATAAAGGGCAAAGTAAATGAATAAATGGAAAGAACCTGCTTGCTCATAGATAGGACAACTCAAATAAAACAGAGGCCAATTCTCCCCAAGCTAATGTATAAATATAAACTGATTCAACCAAAATATCAGTTGCAAGTTTAATTAATAGATATAATTATACTAAAATGTAAAATGTAATAAAAATCAACAAATAATTGAATAAACTCAAAAGAAAAGACATAAATGGAGCTTGCCCTGCCAGATATTGATATTTCAATGATGTCAAAAATTACATCCAATGACTGGGCATGATGACTCATGTCTGTAATCCCGGCGTTTTGAGAGGCAAATGCGGGAAGACTGTTTGAAGCCAGGGGTTCAAGAAGTTTAGGTTATATTAAATTACCAAACCTAAGAATAATTGGTGCTCCCAAGGAAGAAGAAAAATCTAAAAGTTTGGAAAACTTGTTTGAGGGAATGATTTCGTGAGTAAATCAAATGTGCTCTAAAAGGAGTATATAGGGATACCTAATTCCTTCAGGACCTAAGTAATTGTGATAGAGATTCCTGTTGACCACTTAATATACCAGCCAGGAGCACAGGTTCCTGGATGTTGGCTTGTGAGATCCACAAAGCCATCAGGCATTGCTGTTTGGGTCAACAGAATCATGAAAAATTGTGAGTATGTTGTATATAAAATACATATGTGAAATGAAACCTGACTAATCCCCACCATAGACCATATAAAGAGTAGTCTGCAGGCCTTTCCTGCAGTGGTGGCTTCATTTATTGTAATGCAAACATCAAAAACCACTTTGTAAACTTGTTTGGTGATGCTTTTTAGGCTTTGAAATAAATATTTTAGCAGGAATTAGCTCTAAAATTAATGCTTGTATTTAATTAAAAAAATAAGTACTTAATGCTAGCCTCTCAAGAAAGTTAACAGTGAGTGTACAGCTTGCACAAATATTTGTTGACATTTATCATTCACCATAGAAATGACTTGCTATGTCACTGATTACATGAAAACTAGTAGGTAGTAATCTGTAGAAGAAACATTAGACTCTATTGCAAAAGCTAGTAGTTGATATAAGAATACTGAATCCAGAGACACATATGAGTACAGAAAGTGCAGCACTTATCACTCTATAAAACATGACATTTCATTTAGATCTAATTGTGTTTTCATTCACAGATTTCATTCAGTTTATAATTTAAGTTTATGTGTGAAAAATGAAGAAATAGCTACTATGGTGCTGTGTCCATTGACAGAAAATATTTTAGAAGATCTCATTTATTCCATATTTACATCTGTGTAATAGATGCTTTAAAGAGAAAGTCAGTTAATTCCAAAAAGTTTTATTTTAATTTTTTTCAGTTAAAGATATCAAAGCAAACCTTTTATAGTTTATTCTGTCAAAACTAAATTAACTGACATTACTTTGAATGTTGTTATAAATTTAGTTCAGAAGTTAAAATATTGAGAAATGTATGAACTTGGAGAAATAAAAAAAGTTAAATACATTAAAATAAAATAAAAACATAAGCATAGTAAAATATTTTATTAAAAATATTTAAAAATTAAGGCCAGGCATGGTGGCTCATACCTGTAATCCCAGCATTTTGGGAGACTGAAACGGGCGGATCACCTGAGGTCAGGAGTTCAAGACCAGCCTGGCCCACATGGTGAAACCCCGTCTCAACTAAAAACACAAAAATTAGCTGAGCAGGGTGGTAGATGCCTGTAATCCCAGCTACTAGGGAGGGTGAGGTAGGAGAATCGCTTGAACCTGGGAGGCGGAGGTTGTAGTGAGCCAAGATAGTGCCATTGCACTACAGGCTGGATAACAAGAGCAAAATTTCATCTAATAAATAAATAAATAAGTAATAAAAATTGAAAAATAATTTGAAATGTTTAAAGAATACATTTCAAACTGTATCAATGTATTTGGGATGAAAATAACAGAAAAAGCCATAGTATTTGGAGTCCATATAAAATATTTATGGATCTTTAAGATAAAAACACAAAGCAAAGTATAACAATGGGCATTTTATAATAAAGGAAAAAGGCATGGCTTATAGAATAGGAAAACTCAACCTTGTACACAGTCAATTATTTACAAATTGAATCACAATGAAACTTTATTTTATTCCTACCATATTAAAATAAATGAAAAAGACTGCAATATCAAGAGTTAGTTAGGCCATGGAGAAATTTTTGATAATATGTACCAGTTGGAATATATAAGAATTTTTAGAATTGACTTTTTTTTTTTTTTTTTTTTTGGAGACGGAGTCTGGCTCTGTCTCCCAGGCTGGAGTGCAGTGGCACGATCTCCGCTCACTGCAAGCTCCGCTGCCTCCCGGGTTAACGCCATTCACCTGCCTCAGCCTCCCTAGAAGCTGGGAATACAGGCGCCCGCCACCACGCCCGGCTAATTTTTTTGTATTTTCAGTAGAGACGGGGTTTCACCGTGTTCGCCAGGATGGTCTTGATCTCCTGACCTTGTGAACCGCCCACCTCAGCCTCCCAAAGTGCTGGGATTACAGGCGTGAGCCACCGCGCCCAGCCAAGAATTGAGTTATTCTTATGAAAAGGTTCTATAGTCTATCAATCTAAGAACAGATAAACAAATTGTAGTGAATTAATAAAATACTATAAAATTTTGAAAATAAATAAATTAGGCCGGGCGCTGTGGCTCAAGCCTGTAATCCCAGCACTTTGGGAGGCCGAGACGGGCGGATCACGAGGTCAGGAGATCGAGACCATCCTGGCTAACAGGGTGAAACCCCATCTCTACTAAAAAATCCAAAAAACTAGCCGGGCGAGGTGGCGGGCGCCTGTAGTCCCAGCTACTCAGGAGGCTGAGGCAGGAGAATGGCGTGAACCCGGGAGGCGGAGCTTGCAATGAGCTGAGATCCGGCCACTGCACTCCAGCGCGGGCGACAGAGCGGCGAGACTCCGTCTCAAAAAAAAAAAAAAAAAAAAGAAAAAAAAGAAAAAGAAAATAAATAAATTAAAACCATATGTAGCAACATACATTTCACCAGTGTAATGTTTAGCAAAATAAACAAGTCACGGAAGGACACATAAGCAAGTTATAGAAGGATGTATTTTAAATATATATAATGAGACATTGTACTAAATATTTGTACAAAGAAAAAAACAAGCAACAGAATGCAAACACAAAATTCACAATGGTGGATTCATCTGCCGTGACTACAAGAGATGACATCAAGGAGATACGTGGATGGGACCTTAATAGATATGGCACCATTCTATATTCAAAATTAGACATATGAGTATTTACTATAATACTTGTTATGTATTTTATAAGATATTATACATCATCTCTTTAATATTTTAAATATTTCTTAAAAGTTTTATTGTACATATAAGAATTTGGGTACATGTACAAATTCAACATAAGTGATAATCCTTGCATTGACATAAAACTATCTCCCAACTGCCAAAGTAAGAAGCATGTCAACATTTTGAGTATGAAAAAGACAGTAAATAAAGAATACAAAAGACCAGAATATATACAGATGAAATGTCAATTCATGTCAATTAGTGAGCAAGAACATTTTGCAGAGGAATTATCTGTGATCAACCAATGATGACATATAATGAGAAAAAATAAGATATAGGAAGGTCATATATAAATAAGTAAAAACATGCACATAATGAGTCTCAAAAAGAAAAAACATATGTAATATACATGTGCATATAAAGACATAAAATATTTGAATAAATTATAACTAAATTTCTCTTAAAATCAAATAAACAATACTTAACAATTAGCATTTCCCATGTACCAGGCACTGAGACCTTTTCCCAAGTGAATTGATTTAACACTCAGAAATTCATATGAGAAAACTATTATTATTGACTACGTTTTACATAAGAGGCAAGGGAGGAAGACAGAAAGTCATACATTGGTAGTGATTGCACCACAGTTTGAACTAAGGCAGTCTACTTTGAGCCAGTGCTGTTAACCATGGTAAATTCTCTAAAAAATACATCGTCAATCTCCTAAGAAGTAAGAATCAATGCATATTTGCATATTTTTTAACTTGATGAAGGTTGTTGAACAAAATATACAGCAAATATAAAATTTTCTGTAGAAACTTTAGATATATTTTCTTTAAGATTAGTGGCAAGACAAGTTGACTTGTATCACCAGTTTTTTAATATTTTACTGGAACTCCCCCAATACAATAACACAAGAAAGAGAAAAAGAAAAGAGGTGTAAAGATTGGAAAGGGAGATATAAAATTATCCATATGGGCAGACAGTGTGATTCTTTACACAGAAAAAAGCACCAGAAGTCAGAAATCATTCCAAGTATATATTTCAACAAGATCCTCAGATTCATGTACAGCTTTGAAAAAGAGTTATAATTCTCTATAATCACAATAATCATCTTATAAATACATAATATATAATTTAGAGTTGGAACAAAAAACATCAAATGTATCATAATTGACATATAATGCATAGTGTATATTAAATAACACAAAAATTATGTACAAATGAAGATACACATGTTTATGAATGCAGAAAATTAATTGTGTGAAGCTGTCAGTTCCCCCACAATAAGTGTATGGATTCACATTGTCAGCAATATTCTGCCTAGGTTTTATAAATTGAATAAAATCATATTAAATTTATACAAAAGAATCAAGATTTTGAATAGCACAGATACATATCATAATATGCCAAAAACACATTATAAAAAATGTAAAGTACTCCTGAAGGAGCTGAAAAATAGAACCAGAAAATGATTAAAGATCTCTTAGGATTATATATAATGGTAAATTGATATCTGATAAGGCAGCACCACAGTAAAGGGAGATAAAGTATAAACTGTTAGGAAACAAATATTACTGGGAAAACTGGCTCAAAATATAAAAAATAAAATCCAACTACATACTTACCTTGTTATCTATCATCATGCACTCTATTTGGATTCAACTTAAACATGGATGTTATAGTGACAAAATTAATATAAGTAATATATGTGTGTGTATATATATATGTATTTTTTAATAGAAGAAAATGTACGTATATATTGTTGTGACCCTTGGGTATAGAGAATGTCTTCAAAAAACCTAAAAGGCTTAAATCATAAGGAAAAAATTTGATGTGTATATGATTCTATCCAAAATAAGAATTACTATTCACATATGGTTAACATAGACCTTGATGTAGCATGAGACCCCAAATATCCTTTCCGCAATAAACGTTGTGTAAAGCTCTCCTTTCTATGCTTACAAAAATGGATACTATAACTCCATATCAAATATAATTTTTAAAAGTATATTACTCTAGTATAAGGTGAAGTGAAATAATTTAAATTTATTATGATCTGTTCAGTATTTGAAATGGTAAATTGTTAGTCAAGGCTATATTAGCATCTATGTATAGAATTACTATGACTTCAAAGCTACAAATGTTAATTCATGAAGGGAAATTTCAATGTATATTCAAATACCAAGAGGTTCATTACTGTCCATGATTTGATTTTCAAAAATGATCAACAATTTTTGGTAAGGTTCCCCACAATGCCTTCATAAATTTGTATCGTAGGCACATTTCTGGGGAAAACAGTATATATGAAAAACTATTCAACTTTGTGGTATATTTAAAATGGAATTGAGTTTTAGGATCAAATAATTCTAAGTATTTTATGGTCAAATAATTACCTAATGAGACATATCAAAGTTTTGTAGAAAATCTAGTTTCCCTGGTTCTAGTGCACAACATGACAAGATAAATCCCCCTAATCACTGAGATAACACAAAATGTCTCCCCGTATTTCCAAAATTCTAAGGGGAAAAATCCCCCTCCTTTGGGAACCACTACCTTAGACTGAGTTAATTAACAAATGATAGATTGGAAAATGCCATCTCCCACCTTAAAACTCACATATATTTTATATTTAAATATAAAATATAAAATTCCTGAAAATGAATAATAAATTTTAAGAAACCAAAAACAATGTGCAAAAATTAAAAACATTCCTTTATACCAACAATAGGCAAGCAGACAGCCAAATCATTAATGAACTCTCATTCACAATCACTAAAATGTGACTAAAATACCTAGGAATACAGCTAACAAGGGATGTGAAGGAACTCTTCAAGAGCCACATTCCACAGCTGAAGGAAATAAGAGATGACACAAACAAATGGAAAACCATTCCATCCTCGTGGATAGGAGGAATCAATATCATTAAAATGACCATACTACCCAAAGTAATTTATAGATTCAATGCTATTCCCATCAAACTACCATTGACATTCTTCACAGAATTAGGACAAAACTATTTTAAATTTCATATGGAATCAGAGAAGACCCTGTACAATCAACACAATCCTAAGCAAAAAGAACAAAGCTGGATGTGTCACCCTAACTGGCTTCAAACTATACTACAAGGATATAGTAACCAAAACAGCATGGTAATGGTACCAAAACAGACATGACCAATGGAGCAGAACAGAGACCTCAGAAATAACACCACACATCCAAAACCATCTGATCTTTGACAAATCTGACAAAAGCAAGCAATGGGGAAAGGATCTCCTATTCAGTAAATGGTGCTGGGAAAACTGGCTAGCCATATGTAGAAAACTGAAACTGGACCCCTATCTTATACTTTAGACAAAAATTAACTCAAAACGGATTAAAGACTTAAATGTAAAATCCAAAAACATAATAACCCTAGAAGAAAACCTAGGCAATACCATTCAGGACATAGGCAGAGGCAAAAATTCATAACTAAAATGCCAAAAGCAATGGCAACAAAAGCCAAAATTGACAAATGGGATCTAAGTAAACAAAGAGCTTCTGCACAGCAAAAGAAACTATCATCATAGTGAACAGGCAACCTACAGAATAGGAGAAAATTTTTGCAATCTAACCATCTGACAAAGGTCTAATATCCAGAATTTACAAGGGAGTTAAACATATTTACAAGAAAAAAACAAACAACCCCATCAAAAAGTGAGCAAAGAATGTAAACAGACACTTCTCAAAAGAAGACATTTATGAGGCCAACAAACATATGAAAAATGCTCAGCATCACTGATCATCAGAGAAATGCCAATCAAAACCACAATGAGTTACCACCTCATGCCAATCAGAATGGGGATTATCAAAAAGTCAGGAAACAATAGATGCTGGCGAGGCTGTGGAGAAATTGGAAAACTTCTACACTGCTGGTGGGAATGTAAATTAGTTCAACCACTATGGAAGACAGTATGGCGATTCCCCATGGATCTAGAAGCAGAAATATCATATGATCCAGCAATCACATTACTGGATATATACCCAAAATAATATAAATCATTCTACTCCAAAGACACACGCACACGTATGTTTATTCCAGCCTATTTACAATAGCAAAAATGTGGAACCAACACAAATGCCCACCAATGATAGACTTGATAAATTAAATGTGGTACATATACACATGCAAAACTATGCAGCCATAGAAAGGAATGAGGTCATGTCCTTTGCATGGACATGGATAAAGCTGGAAGCCATCATTCTTAGCAAACTAACACAAGAAAAGAAAACCAAACACCACATATTCTCACTCATAAGTGGGAGTTGAACTTTGAGAACAGATGGACACGGAGAGGGGAACAACACACACCAGAGCCTGCTGCTGTGCGGGGTAGGGGGTGGTGAAGGGAGGGAAGTTAGAGGACGGGTCAATAGCTGCAGCAAACCACCATGGCACACGTATACCTATGTGACAAACCTGCACCTTCTGCACATGTATCCAGTTTTTTTTTTTTTTAAAGAAATAAAGAAAACAGTACATATTCTAATTTCTCAGAAGGTGAAAGCTGAATGGATAAGAGGATAAGAAATGTCAGACTCGTTAGTGATCAGAAAAATGCAAATGAAAGTCAACAACGAAAGCTAGCTTTGCACATCTGATTGGCGTAAAGTAAAAATTAGATTAGCTAACTGTTGAGAAAAGTATACATAAGCAGGGAATATTGAGCTCTGCTGGTTGACTGTAACTTAGTACAGATCTTCTAAAGAGCTATGTGTCAGTAATTAGCCAAATTAACTATGAACTTACTCTATGATTCAAAAATTATAGTCCCTAAAGGGGCAGAAAGAACAAACATGTCACAAGATCCATGTTTCCTGTTTGATGCCACTGGATTTTCCTAGGACATAGGAGGCAAAGACCTTTTCTAAATGGGAGGGTGACAATATATTTGAGGCATGTTGAGGAAGTATAAATAATTATAGTCATTGTGGCCCAGTGAGAAGGATTTTATTCAGAAAAACAGATTTCTTTCAGAGGAATCATTTTTCCCGATTGCATTCTTTATTTTATCTAGCAGATTGGCACATTTGGTGTACTTCAGATTGTCTGAGATGGCAGAATTTTTAAGACTACCAGCTAAGGTCTGATATGTGAAAATAATTTGAAATCTAGAAATAGTACAGGGAGGAAATAAATTCCTGGAAGGCAGATCAGGGAGAGCTTAAGAGAGGAGATAATAATGTCTGCCCTCACAGTTGATTAGGCATATAAGAAGGAAAGACAATTCAGTGCAAGGAAGGAGGAGAAGCAAAGACTGGAAAATGAAAAACAGCATAAAATGTTGATGAAATCTGCTGTTTAATGTAACTAGAGCACAAAATGTGAGATTTGGGAACACAAGGGTAACAAAAAAGAAGAAAAAATAGGTGCTTTCTCAGATTGTATGCTGTAACTCTAACTACGTAAGTGTCTGCATAATTATGAGTCCATAGAGTTATGTATATCTATCTGTCTGGTCATCTATCTTTCTATCTAGCTGTCTATTTCTTAATGACAATTTATCTCCATGACACTGTGTTTTAAATAAATAACATTACCTTGAATTTTTTGTTTTAGTATTTCTAAAAACAAAATAATCCAGATTATTAGGATGTAAATTACTAATCAAATGCAAAAAAGATTTAGTATGGAATCAGAGAACAGAGAAGTACAACGTTGCTCTAGAAATAGTCTCTTAAACGTTGTTTTTCAATATTTACAAAAGCCTCTGCTTCGCAATCCTTTTGTGCTCTTGAAATATGTTGAATCCTATTAAAAATGCATACATATAGATGCATTTTATTTTCCACTGCCACTTATATGACCCCATTCATTGCAATTTATAAATTTTGCAAAGGAATGATATGCCAAAATGCATAAAGTGAGCTAAATTGTATCTTTACCCAAACTGCAATTTATTTTACCAATTAAATAATTTTATTGGACAAAATACATGGAATAATTTATAAGCCAATAAAATTATGAGAATACAAAATGTGATCAGCGTAATTATATAACTTCATTGGAATATAGTTTCTAATATTTTCTAATCCACTGAGAATTACTGGGTTTTATTTTCAGTTATAAACATTAATGTTTTAAATTTGCCAGTATGTTATGTGAATGCTATTTAATACTTGGCTAACGTAAAAGGCATCCCACCAAAATTTGTTTCATTGGAGATTGTTAATGAAGACCACCAAACTACAGAGAAACAAATACTCTGACATTCTTCTAGGAATAAACTTTCCTCAAGAGTTCTGTTTCATATTAGCATCAGTACCATCATGAGAATGGACTTACCTCTAATTACAAGGAAAAGGTTGGGAAGGGAGCATTTTTCACCCATTGAGTTAAGTACCAGAAGAAAAGCAAAGTCTTTCTCTCAGATATTATAGGTAAACATTTTAACTGCTTTTAATTTAATCTCATATGTCAAATAAACTTTGAGATTTCCATCTAGGAATGTGCATTGCCTATGGAGTTGGCCACGAGGTGGTGGTGAGGAGGAGCTCAGCAAAGAGAGTCTATAAACCCAGGTTTCTCCCCCCAGGTCTGTCTCTGATGTGTTTTAAAGTCATTTTTACTGCTCTGGAGCCTCAGTGGTATCATATAGGAGTTAAAATAGTTCTGTGGATTTCACCTTGGTTTAATCAGAAATGCTCTTTATGCATTTTATGTACAGACTTCTCTCTAAAATGTTGTTTTGAAATAGATCTCCCCTAAAAAAGAAAAAGGGAGTGGAAAATAGGTTCTATGAAGGGTTTCCTGTTCTAATATCAGTAGAACTTCTGAATACTACAGCTTTCCTTATACTGGATTTTGATTGGTTCTATTCTCTGTTAAATATCTTATCATGAAACAGAAATACAATGATTTGTTCTGTGACCCAGCTGTGGAAGTACAGGCAACAGTGGGGATATGGTGGTCAGTTCATGTGGTTGTTTGGGCAGATAAAATCTTCAATACCAATCTGTGGGGAAGCTAGGCATGCATAGTAAGACAAAAGAACAAAACAAACTATTCTTGAAGATCCAGATGGCTAGATAATTTTTCAGATCTTAAAAGTCACTAGGTCCCAGTGAACAGGTCAAAACTCTCTAACAAAGGATATTGACATGAAAATGTGGGTCCAAGTTCTGGAGAAACTAGGCAAGTTAATCATATAATAACTCAAGGACATAAAGATGGAGCAAGTACAGAGTTTTAAATTTGTGCCACATGCCAGGTTTATTATAACACAAAGAAAAATGAGATTCAAAATTCCTATTGTTGGGTTGCAACACAAAACTAACTATGTAATTCTATTCCTATGGAATAAGGAGGCAAAAAATATTGGGAAACAGTTATTGGTCTCTGCCAGAGTTTCTGTGATGGTTAATTTTTTTTTTTTTTTTTTTTTTTTTTTTTTTTTTTGAGACGGAGTCTCCCTCTGTTGCCCGGGTTGGAGTGCAGTGGCCGGATCTCAGCTCACTGCAAGCTCCGCCTCCCGGGTTGGGTTCACGCCATTCTCCTGCCTCAGCCTCCCAAGTAGCTGGGACTACAGGCGCCCGTCACCTCGCCTGGCTAGTTTTTTGTGTTTTTTTAATAGAGACGGGGTTTCATCGGGTTAGCCAGGATGGTCTCGATCTCCTGACCTCGTGATCCGCCCGCCTCGGCCTCCCAAAGTGCTGGGATTACAGGCTTGAGATGGTTAATTTTATGTGTTAACTTGACTGGGCTAAGGGACACCCAGGTTGGCATAACATTGTTGCTAGTTGTGTCTGCAAGATTGATATTTGAATCAGTAGACTGAGCAAAGAAGATGCAACCTCATTAATGTGAGTGGACGTCATGCAATACCTTGAGGGTATAAAGAGAGCGTAAAAGGTTTGGAAAGAATTCATTTGCTTGCTGTTTGACTTGGGACTTTTTTTTTCTTGCCATCAGGCATCACACTCCTGGTTTTCAAACTTTTAGACACAAACTGAATTGCCTCAATGGCTTTCCTGTTCTTCAGTTTGCAGACACCAAGCACATAGTGGGACTTCTTAATCACCACAATTGTGTGAGCCAATTTTGATCAAGTCCTATAATAATTTCCTTGTATTTATGTTTTTATGTGAGAAGATTTATATTGGGTATATATTCTGTTTCTCTGAGAACCCCTGACTAATACAGATACTGTATGTAGCTGCAGGTCAGTGGTTTCAGACCTAGAAAAGAATTGTGCAATGTGTGGGAACAGGAACAGCGCAAACACACTTGACCAACAGCAAGGATGTATCTCATCTTCTTCACCTTATGAAAAATCCAATGCAACATGTATCTTGACTTTTTGTATGTTCTCCCAGTAAACCTAATTATTTATACAACACAGTGGATGTAAGCATGCATGTTCATGTATGTGTCTATCGAAGTTTCTCTGAGAACATACTACCAGGGTAATAATTCTCATATGTAAAAACAAAACCAAAACAACTGTGATCTAAGGCAAAATAGCAGCTACAAAGTTTTTTACTAATAGCAACATTAGTAATGACTTTTTTAAAGTCTTATTTTTCACTACAGAACAAATAGAATTATAAACACCCATTCAGAACCTGATGTGTATATGATAAAGGATTTTTATATCTCCAAAGGAATCACACCCATACACAATGTGAACACAGGTGCGTGCATATATTTAGAAAAAAAACCTTCAGTTTTCTATAAAACCATTCCTTTGTATTCTTGACATCGAGAATAATTTGGAAAAGAATACATTATTTATCAGTAGAATCACCAGTTATTTCCATCAGAAATGAAACATTATTTCTATCATGTGCCATTCAACATCAGGATCACTTATTTTCTATACATCTACAAAATTACCTATACGTTTTCCTCCACCGATAGTTAAACTAGGGTACCCTAAGCGTAGTGCTCAGGACTCTGGAAACCACTTGAGCGTCCAAATCTTGACTCTATCTCAATCTCCAATTAGAATTTTCTGGGAAAATTTGAAATTTAAACACTTGAAATTTGAAAATCTGAAATTTGCAATGGTGTGCTTTGCCACACACCCATAAACACTACTTGTCAAAATGTCTCCATAATTGTCTTCCCGTCAAGGCCTGTTGCCTGGATTTATTTACCAATACAGAATTCTTTCCAAATAAACACATTGCATATATAAGCATGAATAATTATTTATTGTAACTATTCTTCATGAATAATATAAAGGGGTGGGGGGATGAGAAGCAGAGTGATAACTTCCAATTAACAGAAAAAGGTAAGCGAATCTAAAAACTAATTAGCAGCACAGATGACTCTCACAGAAAGAAGAGACTTGTAGAAAAACTGTATAATGAAGGTCACTAAAGGAAGTGCACTAAAAGTTGACTTCCAGCTTTCCAGTATTTCCATAATCAAATGAACATCTTATTTCTCAGCGTGTTTTGCTGTCAAGAAGCCAAAAACTTAGAATAATTTTTATGTGCTTTCTTTAATCTTAGATTTTATTTTTAATTGGTACATAATAATTGTACAGATTTATGGGTACGGTGTGATGTCTTGATACATATATACCTTGTATAAAAATCAAATTAGGGTATTTCGCTTATCCATGACCTCAAATATTTATCATTATTTTGTGGTGAGAACTTTCACATTCTCTTCTAATATTGTTAACTGTATTCATCTGACTGTGCAATGGAACACCAGAACTTATTTCTCTTATATATCTGAAATTTTGTACCCATTGAACAATCTTTCCCCATTCCTTCTTACTCCCTACTCTTCTCAGCCACTGGTAAGCATTACTCTACTCTGTGATTCTTTGAGATCAGCTTTTTAAAATTTCACGAATGAGTGACATCATGCTGTACTTGTTTTACTGTTCTTGTATTTTCAGTTAACACAAGGTCATCAGAGTTTATCCATGTTACCATAAATGACAGGATTTTATTTATTTTTATTGCTCATTAGTATTTCTTTGTTATATATCTATACACACACACACACACACACACACACATATATATATATATATATATATATCACATTTTCTTTATCCGTTCATCTGTTGATAGACACTTGTGTTGATTTCATATCTTTGCTATGAAGAATAATGTTGCAATGAACATGAGGGTGCAGATATCTCTTTGACATACTGATTTCATTTCTTTTGGATACATACACAGTAGTGGGATTGCTGGCTCATATGATAGTTCTATTTTTAATTTTTTGAAGGACCTCCATACTACTTTTCATAATGCCAACATTAATTTACATTACCAACAGTGTATAAGGGTTCCTATTTCTCAACATCCATGCTAACATTTGGTTTTTTTAATATATATTTTTTGTAGTAGCCATTCTAACTAAGGTGAGATGATATTTCATTATGGCTTTGATTTGCACTTCCCTGATTATTAATGATATTTAGCATTTTTTATATACCTATTGGATTTTTGTATGTTTTTCTTGAAGAAATATTTATTGAGGTATTTTGCCCATTTAAAAATAAGATTGTTTTTTGCTATAGAAGTGTTTGAGTTCCTTATATGTTCTAGATATTATCCTTGCCAGGTGCATAATTTGCTAGTATTTTCTCTGATTCTGCAAGTTGTCTGTTTAGACAAAGATTATTTTCCTTGTTGTTCAAAAGCTTTTGAGTTTGATTCAACCCCATTTTTCTTTTTCTGCTTTTGTTGCCTGTACTTTTGAGTTTTTATCCAAAGAATTATTGCCCAGGCCAATTTCATGAAACATTTTCCTTATGTTTTCTTCTTCTTCTTCTTCTTCTTCTTCTTCTTCTTCTTCTTCTTCTTCTTCTTCTTCTTCTTCTTCTTCTTCTTCTTCTTCTTCTTCTTCTTCTTCTTATTATATGTTAAGTTCTAGGGTACATGTGCACAAAGTGCAGGTTTTTTACATATGTATACATGTGCCATGTTGGTGTGCTGCACCCATTAACTCGTCATTTACATTAGATATATCTCCTAATGCTATCTATCCCTCCCCCCTACCCCCTCCCCACAATAGGCCCCAGTGTGTGATGTTCCCCTTCCTGTGTCCAAGTGATCTCATTGTTCAATTCTCACCTATAAGTGAGAACACGCGGTGTTTGGTTTTCTGTTCTTGCAACAGTTTGCTGAGAATGATGGTTTGCAGCTACATCCATGTCCCTACAAAGGACACGAACTCATCCTTCTTTATGGCTGCATAGTATTCCATGGTGTATATGTGCTACATTTTCTTAATCCAGTAGTTTTATAGGTTCAGATCTTACATTTAAATCTTTAATCTATTTTGAGTTGACTTTTGTATTTGGTAAGAGATAATGATCTTTTATTCTTCTGCATGTTGATAACCAATTTTTACAGCACCATTTTTGAGGAGACTATTCTTTCCCCAATGTGTGTTCTTGGTATCTTTGTTAAAAATCAGTTGGCTACAGTGACTTTATATCTGTGTCCTTTATTCTGTTACATTTCTCTGTGTCCATTTCTTATGCCAGTATCATGGTGTTTTGGTTACTAAAACAGAAATTCTTTCAAACTCATTCTATGAGGCCGGTATCACCTTAATACCAAAACCAGAGAAAGACATAACAAAAAAGAAAATATAGGCCAATATCCCTGACAAATATTGATGCAAAAATCTTTGACAAAATGCTAGAAAAACTAATTCAATAGCACATTAGGATGATCATTTACTACGATTGAGTGAGATTCGTCAAGGATGGATCAATATATGCAAATTAATAAACATGAAATATCATTTCGACAGAATCAATTACAAAAGCATATAATCTTTTCAAGAAATGCAGGAAAAGCATTTGATAAAATTCAACTTACTTCATAATAAAAACTCTCAATAAATTAGCTGTAGAATTAACATACCTCAACACAATAAAAACCATATATGACAAATTCATAGCTAACATCATACTGAATGGGAAATAGTTAAAAGCTTTCCTCTAATATCTGGAACAATATAAGGATGGCTACTTTCACCTTTTATTTAATGTAGTACTGGAAGTGCTAGCCAGAGCAATTAGTCAAGAGAAAGAAATAAAGGGCATCCAAATTAGAAAGGAGGAAGTCAAATTATCCTTCTTTACTGATGACCTGATCTTATATATAGAAAACTCTAAAGAATCTAAGACAAACCTTTAGAACTAATGAATGAATTCAGTAAAGTTGTAGGATACAAAGCCTACATGTAAAAATCAGTAGTGTTTCTATATGCCAATAGCAAACTATATAAAAAATCAAGAAAGTAAATCAACTCCATTTATAATAGCCCCCAAATAATACCTAGGAATAAATTTCGCCAAGGAGGTGAACGATCTCAATAATAAAATGTATAAAACATTGATGAAATTGAAGAGGACATGAATAAATGGAAGATATTCTATCTTCATGGAATAGTTGAACTGATATGGTTAAAAAGTCCATACTACCCAAAGCGATCTACAGATTTTATGTAATCCCTATCAAAATACTAATGACATTTTTCACAGAAATAGAAAAAATAATCCTAAAATTTATATGGAACTGCAAAAGATCTCCAATGGTCAAATACATCCTGATCGAAATGAACAAAGCAACTTAGAGCCATTTTTAAAAGAAGTTTGTGATGGAGAAATGCTAAGTCATTCATACTTCCTTGTTAGCGAAAAATAGGCATGCACACATCGCTCCCCCACACCGCTCCCCCCTCCACACACACACACCACACTAGATGCTTGGCATTGTTTCTTAGTTGCTTTAACTATATGTTTCTGGGTAAGCAGGGTCTCTATCCTTGGGACATTTGAAACGTCCCTGTTTTCCAAATGTCCATAGACTTGCCTTGGAGATATGATTTGAAATCGTTAGCCTCCATGACACACCTCTCATTTTTGTCTTTTTAAAAATCTTAAAACACTCTAATTAACAACAGACTGTTTTAGTTAGTAACACAAATTGCATTCTGAGACTCAAAGAAAGGTTTTGTGTTTGTTTTGCTTTAAATTCTTAAGAATATTTAACATGGATTATATAAATTAATAGCATACTAATTTGTATAGAAATTGTTGCTGCTGTTACTTAATGCTATGTTCTCAAGTATCATGGCAGTCCGTGTTACTGTCACTCCTTATTTAGAAATATTTTTTCCAAGGGAGACTGCAACCCAGTGAACGCAGAATTGTGTCATTCATTCACTTTTTAGTGACAATGTCTAGCACAATGCCGTTGTAGAGTCACAAAAATATTTGCTGAGTGAGGTATTAATTATGTGACATTGAAAAAGCATGAGAATACTGCACAAGCAAATTACATACAGATCAAAAGTTATACACAAGGTCTATAATTCTCTGTATAGGAATGAAGCAATTCCTAATAAGAAAAAGGAAATCATTGAGATTTCCGAATTTGGGGACCATCCTCATGACCTTTGACATTTATTGAAATGTCTTGACTCTGAAAATTATTGCGCTTTATTTTAGCTAAGATGGACAAGATGTCCCTGCCTTTACACCCACCTGCCAGCGCAGGATCCACAAATACCTGCTCCACATAAGAACTCCAGTTATATTTGTTGAAAGAATGAAAATGCGCTCAGTTAATATTTATTTAGCGAGTCTGAAATCATAAATTTAGAATGACTCCTCTGCAATAGTAATTCTTAAAATGTATTGTACAGAACGATATTTCCTTGAGCTGTTTCTGAAACAAATTAACAACGACAACAATAACAACAAAAGAGCCAAAGTGGAGACCAAGTTTGGAGGATGTCATCTACTATGAATCCTCTCTAAGAGAGTCAATGTGAACATACATAAAAAAGTTGACATTTTCTGAATGCGTAATGTACACTAGGCAATCCTTTAAAGATTTTGTATGTTTCATCTGATTTAATCTTTACATTAATATTATATGTTGACATTTTATCAATAAGCCATCTGAAATACTGTGAGATGGAGTATCCCTGTCCAAACTGCCACACTACAGTGAATGCCACAGCTGGATTTAAGCCAGACTCATGTAAGGGAGGAGGTCTTTAACTTTTGCTCTGCTGTCTCCTACATAAGGCTATACAAGACTATGGAAATTGATTTGCTTGACCCAGAATTTTCTTAGCTTTTTTTGACAGTAGGGTCCAATTAACTTTTCTTCTTCAAAAATGGCTTCTTTAACATTTTCAGCCACAAGAAATACATGTCTCTTAAATAACCATACTTACCTGTTTAAGTTCCTTTGTGAGATACATGAAAGGAAGCAGTTTACATCAAAACCATTGAAAATCTATTATGTGAAATACCTATTATTTGAAATAAGTTATGCCTTGCTTTGTAGCCTAGCATAGGATCAATTTTGTAAGTATCTAATGAATATGGATAAAAATGTGTACTTCTAATTTTTGAATATAAAATCAAGGATACAGAATTATGTGTATGTTAATTGGATTAAATATTAATGTTTCTGTCTTTTTATTTTTTATTTTTTAATTTATTTTTACTTTTAGTTCTGGGGCACACGTGCAGTGTGTGCAAGTTTGTTACACAAGTAATCATGTGCCATAGTGGTTTGCACACCTATCAACCAAGCACCTATGCATTAAGCACAGTATGCATTAGCTATTTTTCTAATACTCTCCCTCCTCCTGCCACACCCTCCAACAGGACCCAGTGTGTGTTTTTCCCCTCCCTGTGTCCATGTGATGTCATTGTTCAGCTGTTTGGTTTTCTATTCCTGTGTTAGTTTGCTGAGGATAATGGCTTCTAACTTTATTTATGTTACTATAAAGGACATGATCTCATTCCTTTTTATGGCTGCATTGTATTCCATGGTGTATGTGTACCACATTTTCTTTATCCAGTCTATCATTGATGGGACTACAAGCGCCCCCCACCACACCCGGCTAATTTTTTTGTATTTTTAGTAGAGACGGGATTTCACCGTGTTAACCAGAGGTCAAGAGTTTGAGATCAGCCTGGCTAACAAGGTAAAATGCCTTCTCTACCAAAAATATAAAAAATTATTTGGGCGTGGTTGTGCACAACTATAATCCCAGCTACGCGGCAGGCTGAGGCAGAAAAATCGCTTGAACCTGGGAGGCAGAGGTTGCAGTGAGCTGAGATCACGCCACTGCACTCCAAGCTGGGTGATAGAGTGAGACTCCACCAAAAAAAAAAAAAAAAAGAAGAAGAAGAAGAAAGAAAGAGAAAGAAAGTGAGAGGGAGAGAGAAAAGAAAAGAAAAGAAAGAAGGAAGGAAGGAAGGAAGGAAGGAAGGAAGGAAGGAAGGAAGGAAGGAAGGAAGGAGGGGAGGGAGGGAGGGAGGGAAAGGAAAGGAAAACGTATGCCCATAGAATTTGCCTCCAGAAGAAATAAATCTAATTCAAAAATAGTACTTTAAATCAGGATAACCTCATTTAGGCAGGAGCAGCTGATTACTTACCAATCTCAGTGACTTCACGCAAAGAAAGTGTAACTCCTTTCACAACATGAAAGTGTGACTCCCTTTTTCAACTTGCCGGGAAAGAAAGTCCATAGAAATTTCTTTTTCATTAATTTATACTTTATACTTGTAATACAAGTCATTTAACATAGATTGCATTACTTAAGACTATTCACATTGACCAAAGTGGCTTGGAATTGGCATCTTCAATATACCTCAAAAGTAAAAATAGCTACTGTGAATATGATTTGTCAAACTCTTATCAGTAACTTTTCAATTAATAAAATATTATTAAAATTATCTGGATTAGAAAGGGTGTGAGAAAAGCATAGAAAATTTGGATATAGAAAAGTCATGATAGAGAGATTAAGTAATGAACTTTAGAATTTTTTACCTTAAATTAATGAGTCATCATTAAAAATTATTATACTCCATTCAAAATATATACAATGATGAAAAAATAATTTCATTAAAATTGAGTTAGTTTTCTAAAATAACTAAATAGATGCAAGTGTTAGCCTAAATCAATAAAGAAGGCAAAGGCAAATTAATAAATGGAGCTTAACCAATTTCTTAATCATTTAGAAAAAAGTCAATGTAGATCTTCATCTTTCACTACATGAAAGTAATATAGGCCAGGCACAGTGGCTCATGCCTATAATCCCAGCACTTTGGGAGGCCAAGATAGGAGGATCACTTAAGGTCAGAAGTTCAAGACCAGTCTGACCAACATGGTGAAATCTCATCTCTACTAAAAATACAAAAATTAGCTGGGCGTGGTGGCACACTCCTGTGATCCCAGTTACCTGGGAGGCTGAGGCAGGAGAATCACTTGAATCCAGGAGGTGGAGGTTGCAGTGAGCCAAGATAGCACCATTGCACTCCAGCCTGGGCAACAAGAGTAAGACTCCATCTCAAAAAAAAACAAAAACAAAAACAAAAACAGAGAAATATAAACTACTACACATAGATCGACCATATGACATTAGATGAATTAAAAATTATCTCTAAATTTAAAAATATTAGAGGGATCACTGGTAAAGAGTTTCTAATATTATACTTATTACCAGATGCATCAAATGATACATACAAAGATTTTAACAAACAAAAACTTTTCAAAACTGTGCCCTTACAACATTATCAAACTTAAAATGAAAATACCAAGAAGTAAAGACAAATGTAATAAATTTAAAAATATATAAAGTATTATAAATAAAGCATCCTTATAAATTGATGTGAAGCATTAAAATCTCAATAATATATTGGTAAAGTTTGAACAAACAATTAAAAAATAAATTTGGATAAAGGTAATAAAAATAGCTAATGTTAATAATTAGGATTATATATGAGTATAGGGTTATTAGCTAATGAATAGGTTCAATACACGTAGGGGAGCACAATAAAACTCATCGGTATATTTTGACAATACAAATGTCTATTTTGGTCTCTTAAATTATAAATGCTCAAAAATAATAATACTCAAAGAAAGTGCATGATATATTAATATGGGCAATTAACTGAGCATAAGACCATGTCTATATGCACTGAAAGTTGTTCATCCCATTTGTGTAAAAATTCTACTGCTGTGAATCTAATCAAAGAACATAATTTAAAATATAAAAATTTTGATTTACAAAAACATTTATTTTCATTATAATTATAAAACATTTGAACTAAAAATAATTTAGAATTATTAAATTATAGTATTGCATCCATACAATGGAATATTAGGTAATTATTAAAATTGTAAGATTTTTCAAATTACAGAGGTTTAAAAAAATGCAACTGGGAAAAAAACACTATAAGCCATTGTACCCACAGTGATTATAATTTGAAAAATATTAACTATACACAGGAAACATGTAAAATGAAAACCGTCTAACTGAGGTTAATAGTTTTTCATTATAAATTTTAATATTGTTATACTTAGCAATTTACCATTGTGTCTTTTCGTTAGAAGATGTAACACTTTTCTAATCTTTAAGTGGAGCTGAGAATTAAGAGTAATATTTCAGACTTAGTTTTTGTAACATAAGTAAGAGTGGTCGTAAACTTACTATCATTTTCATTTTCTCCATTATCCTCATAGTATAGCCTAAAAATATATTAGCTTATTTAAAATTGTTTAATCCTATACATATATCTTAGCTTGTAATAAATTGAACAGTGTCTTCTTGCCTTTTTGTTTTGTTTTGCTTCGTGTCTACATTTTCTTCCTTTGTCATCAATTATTGAGTTGTAAGTAGTCTTTTTTTTCTTTTTTTTTTTTTTTTTGGTACATACCTAATCACTAAATGGGCCAATGATATCCCACTGCATTATTTCTAATATTGTGTCATACATGATATCAAGACAGAATAAAATTATTAGTTTCTCAGGAAGCTCAAAATTCATATAAGAATGCTCTAGGAATTTGATCACAGCGTAGTGAACCATGAAAGCGTAACTACATAGAAAGTCATGAGAGATTTAATTTAAACAGCGTGGACCATAAGTGATAAGAGAACTCCTTCATCTATTTTCCCATCCAATCCAAAGACCCCTTTTATAATGGTCTTTCCAGATAGCATAAAAAATGTCATGTCTTCCACTGTAACATAAAGCAACCTATCTCATTGAAGGAAAGGTCTACAAAAAAGCTTATTCTCATGTCACTGATTTACCCTCAAGCACTCTTCCTTCTTAGATAAAACTTTAAAAAAAAATTTTTTAAATGTTTGAGACACCATCTTCCACTGTGTCTATCCCTGCATCTTAACTTTCTGAGGTTATACAAAACATCTTAAATTTCCCTAATTCCATCCTGCTTTACTTTCCTTCTCTGGCAGCTCTCATTTTCTCAAGTACCTATCACTGCCTTTTCTTTCTTCAGATTTCACTCTGCATATAACCAGAGCTGCTGTTTTTGGAAAACCCAGTTTTATTAATACAACACTTTTGTGTGCACTTCATTTAGAGGTGGTTTTGAGATAGTAGAGGGAATCCACATCCCAGTTAGGAGCAGGAAACAATTTAAAATTGAATATTAGTCTACCTCTCTCTTAAAATTATCTTGCTACCTTGCTGTGACAAATTTGTCACTGGATTTTCCACTACAATCTCATGAGCATGTCTTTCTCTGGAAACCATTCTCACTTACTATGACTCCATAACTTTTCACCATCTGTCTTCTTCCCTTAGGTCCATGGATCTCCAAAAATTATATTTCATGATTCACCTGCAGAAAACAGCAATGCAAGAGTATCTTTCATGATATTCTTAACAGATATCTTCCTTTTTCAAACACTAGCAGTCTCTAGAGGTAGAAATCTATTCTATTTCATTCCATAGGAAATGCTGATTATAACACTAATTTTCTTTCTAGTTAGACTTATATGGAATCTAACATGCTACCCTGTAACTTTCCCTATGATTCAGGCTGTATATTCTGGATAAGTAAGGACTGTATTTGTTGTCTCTTCTATTTAAGACATAGTTGGTTATGGAATGAAGTTTCTCCCCTATCTGTAGCCCTTCGATTTTTTCAAACTAAATACTCCTTGAATGTCAAAGAATCTCCATTTTTTTTCCGCTTATTTTATATTTCCTGGAATGCTCCACAGTTAGGCTTCATTAAACCACAATAAATACAAATAAAAGCAATAGTCAGATAAATGCTGCTGGCATGGACAATAGTGGAACTAAGTCTACAATTAAGGAATGTGTAGCATTTAATTCAAATGAAACCAGAGAAAGTTCTAGACCTTTCATGTGTCTGTATGAGCACAATGAGTAGAATTGCTAGATTTAACAAATAAAAATAAAAGACATCCAATTAACTTCCAATTTCAGATAAACACTCAATTCCAGATAAATACTTAAACACAGGTAGTTTAAGTATGTCTCATGCCTATGTTTGACCTGGCAATCACAAATGTGAAAAGCCTGTCTTTTTAGAAACTAGGCAAGTCCAGATGAACTAGTATAGGCAGAAAAGATTATGGGTTTATATTATGGAGAGAAAAATTTTAACCAGTCATTTCTCACAAGAGATTAATCATGAGATATTAGAAGTTTTAGAAAGCACAATTAATTCCTGTCCCTTAATTTGACGTGAAAATAGTCAAGAAACCAAACTGAAATCAAAATAGGAGTTTGATAATGCAATTTACACCATTGTCAAATTGGACTAAAATTATCTGGGCCTTTGAAGTAGAGTTATGTTGGTCAAGAATCATCTGCTTATATACAGAAAAAATAAAAATAAAAACAAAAAGCCCTCAAATTAAATTAAATTGGTTTAAACAAAAAAAAAGGAATGCATTGAGTCATTCTATTGAAAAGCATAAAGATAGTGTTTGTTAGCGCTGGAATTTCCAGAATTGAAATGTCATGGGTCTATACTTTCTCTGACTTAAACTAGTGACTATCTCTAGGAAACGGAACAAGCTAATTAGCTAGGCCTAGCCCTGAAGCAAATTTGGAGATGGTCACACCTGAGCTCATGGACTGACACTGAGGAGGGGAGGACTCTAAGTATAAATTAGAGGAGGGATCACAGATTCTGCAGAGACAAAAACAACAGATGTTTACTATTAGGGGCAAGACATTGCTACCAATCTTATAGATGTGGTGGCTTTAGGATGAAGAAGAAATCTTGTCCGTCCACTGTGCCTCATATATGGGGTGCCCTAAAAACCCAAACTTCCTCATTTGCATTAGGCATACATGAAAAAAACACTTCGTTTTTCAATGGTTGGTGCAGCCCTTGAAAAAAATCTATCCTATTAAAGAGCTTTAAAAAGAAAATGAATAAGAGGTCCAAATGTGCCATCTCAAAAATCAGATGAGACAGTGTTCTTTCCATGAGAAAGACCTAGTACCAGCTTGCAGGGGACGGGTAGCAGAGGGAGTTTCTCGTTCACTCACACAAAAAAATTTAAAAGTCCCAGCTGAAGTTAAACATATATCAGTATCACTTCCTTCTGCTATATTTTATCCTAAGTAGAGCAAGAAAGAAACTAGACTCTAAACTCAGGCCTGAGCCACAGACCCAGCAATCGTAGAAGAAGGCCTTGGGGACAAGAATGGCCAGGCCTACCATGGGAAGCATGGAATTATGTCTGGCTTGGCAAAGAAGTTAAATATAGCCAGAAGCAGCTTAAACACAGAACACTGGGAGGGATCAAGTGACAGAGACCACAGGCATGAAGTGATTTGTTTCATATTAAAAACCAGATGTTTAATTACTTGACATTTCCAGTCATTTACTTAATTTGAGTCTCTCATAAGTCTCTTAAGGTAAATGATGGAGACTAAAAGTCTATCTCTTTAAAATCAATGAGTAAAATCCTCATGTAGGGCTAGAATTAAGATCAGAGTTATTCATGGGGGTGATTCACCACTCTAGAGAATACAGTAACTTCTGCAGGTTTTGGGGGGTATTACTTAAGGACAAATTTTAACCATATTTAAAACAGTCAAGGTACGTATTAGCTAGTATTTTCATCCCCTTCAAAACAATGTATCATGTATTGCAGCTTGGGAGTTTAATTGATTAACAATATTGGTGGAATTTTCATTGTTTTCTTTAAACATAAAACACCATAGTTTGGAGTACTTAAGATTTTTACCCCACCTTATTTTAAAATAATTAATCAGTAAGAGTTGCTGTAAAAACATAACCAGGAAAAGAAAGGGAGCAATTCTGTACTAAAATCATTAACACCATAGGAGATGGGGTAGGGAGTTGACTTGAGAAGGCTACTATGTGGCAAAGAAGAGTACTAAAAAAAATAGAGTGTAACATCTGGCTTTCCAATTTCTACCCTGCGACCTGGACAAGTTACTACTTTCCTGAGCTTCTATTTTTCTATTTGTGTGTTGAGGAGGATGATGCCATTATTTTTATAAGGATATGGTAATATACACAAAATGTAATTAATAACTGTAATGCACTAATGATCCTTAGAAATGAGCAGAATTTGAATCTTCAACCTATTTGCCTACGAAAAGTATTTTTCACTTTTTTTTATTTGCTCAATTATAATAATTGACTTAAACCCCCCTAGAATGGAGAAACAGTTTTGTCAGTTTGAATAGAAAATGCATTCTTCCTCTCAGGGATGGATGTCATTTGGTCATATTTTTGAAGACTGAGTCTTCTCTGAATTCAGAAATAGGAGAGGTAAATGTTCTGATGCTAATATATGCTCAAGATTTAATAAGACTTTAGGTTCTTCTTGTTGAATAGCCATGGAAGACTTCCAAATAACAAGTGAAACTCTCAGGCTGGAGGCATGAATAGACACATGCATTAAGTCAGACAGGCTCCATAGAAAAGAAGGAAGAAAGATCAGGAAGCTGCAGAAACATGGGGAGCCTCATTCAGAAAATCGTTCTGAGAAGACAGCTGTCCAGGAGGAGCCAATAGAATCCTGGCCCAGAGAAAGTTTATTGCAAGGGTAACTGGTTGTATTCTCAGTTTCGCTGCCTGGAGCCCTCACTAGCTGGCTGTGCTGTTTGTACATAAATAGAAAATTAACATCACCTGAACTAAGAACTTGGGTCAGTCAACCATCAAACTTTTACCTGAATAAGGACTTCTATTTGCTTGCACTGAGCCTCCTCACTGTCAGCTGCTAAGTAGGAACCATATGGCGAAAGCCAGACTTGCTACATTTGACAATTGCCAGCTACCCCACGAAGGAACCTCCCTATGATGCTCCAGCATGACTATTAATGCACCACACTCCTTGCCCTGAAATGTAGCTGAGTTTGGCAGAGGAAAGTAAACCTCTCTATTACCACAATAATTACAATTAACATTAGTTACTAAAGATGATGTGGGAAGTTTGACCAGAAACCCTGAGCTAAGAATACTAACAGCAAGTAAACTCAAAATTTAACAGTGGGCCTCCTGGCAAGCAAGAAAGAAATTATTTTATACATCCTCTTTATATAATAATAATTGCATGAAGTGAGATGATTTTCCTAGTGATTGTATAGATCTGCATATTAGAAGAATTTAATATCAAAATGAACAATTTCTATGGGAACAGTTGCATAAAAGAAGCAGAATATTCTTCATGGAACACATTTAAAAATTCTCCATTCTTAATGAAAAGCTAAGAGAAAAGTATCAGAAAATTATAGGTCCAGGGAAGTATTTATAAAAGGAACTGAAAAAAATTAAGGTATTGAAATATTTGATTTTTCAGAATTTTTTCAGACACAATCTTTATGTGTCTGGTTAAAATGGGCAAAAAAAAAATAACATTATAGTATTCAAATATTTGATTTTTCAGAAAAATTTTTTAAGTCACAATCTTTATGTGTCTGGGTAAAATGGGTGTGTATGTAAAAATCATTCTTTCTCATCTGTGGAAAAGAAGAAAGTTCCTCCTACTCTTCTTTTGTTATTTTATATACAACTTGTCAATGTATCAGGTGTCCTTCAAGTCCCAAATATATTGAGTGCCAACAAAAATGAAGATGCCTTTTCGCAGTTGAGGCTTTAAGTAAGCAAGAGCCAGTTAAAGGTACTTTGAGGACTTTCTAAGGCAGATCTGTTCTTCATGAAACACTGGATACTGACATTTGAAATAAAGTGACATTTCTTCAGCTTTGTGGCATCAAATAAGTATGCATTGAGTTGAGCCTGCATTCCCATAGCTTTCTTCACATTGCATGCAGTAGGGAAACTGGAACTACAGAGAATGCATTTAAAGAAAAAAGAAACCAGACAAATATTGCGTATTCTTATACCTAAGAGGAGTTTCATTTCTCTCCTCTACTCTCCACTACATAGTTGGAATCCAGCTGCTATTACAGACAGAAAAACACCACCCGTGGAAACAGAATAAAAAATGTGAGGCCCAACATCGCAAGTGCCCAGCCCTTTTACACTTGCAGGAAATTGATCATGATTACATGCATCTGATCTTAATGGATAGTCCCTGCTCTGAGCCCCAGGGAGAACAGCCAAAAGAGGAGAGGAAAAGGCAGCTCAAGATTTCTGCCAAAATGCCAAAATGCCCTGAGGAAGAAATTGTTTCCTCAAGTTAAATCTGCAGATGATTTTAGCCTTGTGTCATGTGCGAAAAATAAGTCCATAATGTTAATATCTAATTCCATATATGCCTCTGGGTAGTGGTATTCTAACCATAGCTAGTTCCCAAGTTTTCATTTCATATCCTCAGAAAGTTAACATTGTTTTAAATTCCATTTGGATGATCATGCAAAGGACAATGAAAAATCCATCAAGCATTCAAAAGAAAAAACAGAATCTACAAAAGCAGTTGTGAATCCAGGTTACATAAAATCATCAGCTAATTCCAAGAAATGTTAGATACCATGAAAAAAGTTTGTATTTTTCAAGCCAAGGTTAATTTTACCAATTAAGTGATTGTCATTCTCTTAAGAAAGATGGATGTTTCCAGAACAAGGAGGATATGCATTTTGAATTCTTTCCGCATTATGAACTAAAATGGATTTGTTGTTGTTCTTTTATAGTATCTCTGTTCTTCATTTTGGCTTCTTGGAGATAGAGGGCAACAATGTTCACATTATATATTCCTTCACTACTTTCTCTGTATGGTATGAGTAGAGGCATATAACACAGGCTTCAGTTTGAGCAATTTAGCCTGGGAACACTTAAAAGTAAAATAAAATAACATCCTTTTACAAAAAGAAGTACTCTTTTGCTAAAGAAAATAATTAGAACTAATGGCTGTACAAGAAAATGCCTTTGGTTATAACCCAGACGGAAAAAGTGGTTCAAAGTTCTTTTGTGTTCTGCATATGACAGTAATAGAAATTTGGACTTCTTTCCTGATTCTGAGAAAAGTGTGTTGGGAACCTGAAAGAGAAAATGAGGGAAAGGATCTTGAGTTATAATAGGGTATGAGTGTTCTAGTGGCAGCTGGGACTAGAGAAGGACAAGATTGTAAGAAGTTTCTTGTGGTGGGAACTAAACCAAAGTTTCTCTAAGAGCAAATATTTCTGTGATATTTACCTTAAAGTTTTAGGTTGTTTATGCTCTATTCTCCATTGTCTCCAAATGTTCATTAAACATCAATCGTAAATTATGGACTGTGTCGTGGAGCTTTGTGAGCTAAGGGAAAAGGACAAGACATTTTGGCTCTAGAGGCGACTAGCAGCAAAGTTGGGGGAGGCTGCGAAGGGATAAAGTAGCAGCTATTATTTCTACCATGAATTTGTTTGATGTGGATATATATTATGTACTGTTCTTCAAATGAGACGCATAGAGTCACAAGACAAGGTCAGACTGCAGGGTAAATACACAGGCACTAAGCTAGAGAGATAATTTCCAGCTTGATATTCTCCCCTAAATCATGAAGAACCCTTCAGATAATATTCTCTGGGAAAATCTAATTCCCTCCCATGTACTTTCCTAAACTTAAAGCACAAAGCATTGTATCTCTCAAATCACTGGTTCAAACATAGGCCAGGCTACTAAAAGTATGCTTTGAAAGAGATCCTATTTTCTGATTTAGTCTTAGTGGAAGAGTGTGCATATCCCATCTGAATTCATCATCTGACTCCCTTGCTTAAGGAACAGTTACTATGGTCAGTAACTCTAGAGTTTTCTACCAGGGAAAAGAGTCTCAGTTCATGGGATTAAGATCATTGTGGAAGATTATATGAACAGACTGATATGTTTTTATTGATGCGGGTTATATACATGTAAACTACATTTGGCTCTTCATTAGTATTCATTTTGTAGGTATTCTTTTTCTATTTCCACAAATTTCTGGTATCAACAAAAATATGCAGATATTGTATCAATATAAATAAATACATAATTGTTTTCAGCAGACTGAAACATTTCCAAATAGAATTTAGGGAATTTATAGAAGGAAGGCTGATAGATTTACAATATTTTAATATTTCAAGTAGTACACTACGTTTTAAATAGACATTAGGATATATAGGAAAAGCAGCAGATCAGATCAATATATTGTGGTACTTGATATGGTAATTTTTTGAATTTTGCTTTTAGAAACAAATAGGGTCTAATAGTAGACATTAATATTATTAACCACCAATTAAAGAAATCTCTTTAATATTTTGTGACAGACTATATTGCAAAATTTAGTATTTACATTTGTAGTAGCATCTTTATTGAGCTTGCGGTAATTCTCTTAATTGTACCAACCCACAATAGCAATGACTTCTGGAAGTCTTGTTTATGCAATTATTTCAACCTTTCCAGCCACAGTTACAGAGACCTTGAAATATGCTCCTCACTTTTGCTTAAACTGGTTCAAGTTTGCTAACATTGAACATTTTCACTAATTGGCAGCAGGTGTGGAATCATTTATAGCAACTCAATTTCTAAGGCTTACAAAAGAATAATGCATTTAGATTAAGAAAACAGGCATTCAACGAGAAAAAAAAATATATTTACAACAAAACCGGCCTCTAAAAGAAGATATGGAGGGAAATTAAGGGGAACTCATATGAGATCATTTCTATATTTGAGTGAATGTTAAAGCAACACATCTTCTATTTCATCTTACTCAAAGACATAATCCAGCTTGGACCTGCATTAAACGTGTGTATGAACTGAAGCAGGTCCAAGAGAGGATGGACGGATGGAGACCTTTGTTGTCTCTTCTGAAGAGCCTGGAAAATTGGAAACGTATATAAGACTAACCTTTTATCCAACTATTTGCAATGTTCTTTCTGATCATTTCAGGAGTCCTTAACCTGAAGCCACTTAGCAAAGTCTATATTCAAGGCAAATATAGTATCTGACAGTTCTGGAATGTTCTTTTTTCACTCAGGGATTTGCATGGGTGTTTTCTATGCCTAGAATATTTTCCTCCCAATTACCTCACCTCTGTACCTAGCTAACCCTATTTTTTACTGGTCATAGAGTAGGCCTACCATTAATACACAAAAAAATTAAGAATCTCCATTTAGACATACATCACTAGTTGTCTTTAGCCTTGCCTGTTACAATGGCTCATTCACTGTCCTCAGCTAGTCATTTCTGCAGAAAATTCTGTTTCTCAATAGAATTCAGTTTAATTGCTATCTTTTTTTTGTAATTACAGCTATCACTTGGCTATAGTAGTTCTTTTTTCCTTTCTTTCTTTCTTTTTTTTTTTTTTTTTTTTTTTGACGAAGTCTTGCACTGTCGCCTGGGTTGGAGTGCAACGGCACGATCTCGGCTCACTGCAACCTCCCGAGTTCAAGTGATTCTCCTGCCTCAGCCTCCTGAGTAGCTGAGATTATAGGTGTGTGCCCCACACCCGGCTAATTTTTTTGTATTTTTAGTAGAAAAGGAGTTTCACCATGTTAGCCAGGATTGTCTTCATCTCCTGACCTTGTGATCTGCCCGCCTCAGCCTTCCAAAGCGCTGGGATTATAGGCGTGAGCCACTGCATCCAGCCTCACTTGGCTATAGTTCTTAAATCTCAGTTGTGATACTTATTATAATTGTTTATCAAGATGGCTTTCTTTCTTTTTAGCTCCTCTAAGGTAAGTTTTTGTATCCCATCACCCAGCAAGATGTTATACACACACACACACATATATATTTATAATAACCTAAAACACATATATATAATACATACATATATGATGGTGACACTCATATATATAACATATTTATACAAAACATATACATAAAACATACGTTAGAGAAAAAACGTGTGTGTGTGTGTGTGTGTGTCAGGTAGTTGTATTCAACATACTCAACATTTGTTCATTGAATTAAATTGATGCTGAGAAATTATATTAGCTTATTTTTATTGCCAAAATATTGCTATTAGTTATCTTTTCCTGAGTAACAAATTACTTGAAACATACCAGCTTAAAACAATAAATGTTTATTATATCAAACAGTTTCCTTGTATCAGGAATTCTGCATTCGCTTAGCAGGATGGCTCTGGTTCAGTTTCTCATGAAATTGTATTAAAGATGCCTGTTAAGAAAGCAGACATTTGAAGGTTTGACTAGGGTGGAAGATCTTCCAGGAAAGCTTCCTTAGCAGGTTGGCCAGTTGGCATTGGCTACTGGTGGGAGGCCTCAGTTCCTTCTCATGGCGGCTTCTCCATACAATTACTTGTGAATGTTCAGGGCCCGGTAGCCAGCTTTGATGCTAGCCTCTTTTAAAATGAATGATACTAGGGAAAACAAAGGAGATGTCACAATATCTATGACCTAGCCTAGGAAGTCACACACCATAGTTTCTGCAATATTTTATTAGTTACACAGGTCAGTCCTATTCATGGTGAAAGGGACCAACCACATCATGGTACGGATAGCCAGGTGGCCACTGCTGTGGATCATCTTGGAGCTTGACAATCACAATACGTTCCCACGGTAAGTTGTCGGGGGGATGTTTTTAAAAAATAACCCTCCCGACTCAATTAATAGGGACTGTTGTTAAATATTCAGAACCTATTGTCCAATTTTCTGATTGTAATAAGACAATACTGAAAACAATACATGTAAAGAGTACTGCCTTAGGACAAAATATTTGGTCAGCAGGTTATTGTTGACTTTATGCCATGTGCAGGTGCCAATTAACTGTGTGTGTATGTGTGTATGTGTCTTCATGCTCAGATACCTCTGCTACACAATGGGAACTATCCCACACTGTAACTCACCATTTTCTCTTGACTTTTCAAAAGATATATAACTAAATGGATTTATAGCCCCTTCCTCTCAAACAAACTCTTCACATATATAAAGAGAGGTTATTAAGTATATTTGATACTTTTTAATTGATTTGTTTTATATATAAAATACAACACACAGACACACAGACACACACATATGTATATATAAAATAATCTCTTTTTATCTTATATAGGCCATACAAGAAAGAGGCTACTCTAGTACTGGGAATAAAAGAAAAAAGCTAGGAAACAATTTTATCGGTTTAATGTTTAGCTTTATATTTAATAGGAAGAAATAGATATCTCTTTATTTTTAGCAGGAAGTAGGTTACTGAAAGGAACATTTGACTTGAAACCAGAAAACATATGCCTGTTTATTATTCCTAATTTATCACTAGTTATATTTTGTGGGTACTTTCAAAAAAATATTTCTGTGTGCAGTTTTTCACTATCTTCATAATCCTGGGAAAATATCCCTTGTCTGGGTTAGCCAATTTGACTCCTCTATGATTGTACTGGAGTTTTGAGGAATAAACTACGACCACTGCTATGTGGTTCAAGGTATCAATGCATCTTAATTCTAACAACGAAATGACAAAATAATACTGTCAACTACAAATTACAGGTACAATTAGAAAATTAAGTAAATAAAGTAATAATTAAAAATACCTTTGTAATTTCATGAAATTTCTGTGAAACCGTTTTAAAGCTAAGGCTCTTTGCCACACAAATTTATGCTATTTAAAAAAAAATAAGTTACAAAACCATGATATAAACAGCACATGCAAATAACTCTGCTTTAAAAATGCATGTTTTTGCAATTTGCTAAGGAAAGTTTTTTAAAGTGTCTGAAAGTAATATACTGCATGAGCACTAACTTTTAAACTTGAAGAGTGAATCACACTGAATTACAATGGATGGTGCTTTTTTGGATACAATTTAGGATAAACATAGATGATAGATTTTCATAAAAGTTATGTTTATAGCCTTTGGATCAGTAATCAGATGGAACAATTTTCATTCTTATAAAATAGCGATCACTTTGGTGATAGAGAGCAAAATTAACATCATGTACTCTGTTTTTTGATTAAAAATAAAGTCTGTTTCTTCTCTCACATTTAAAAAGAGAAAAATTAAACCTCACAATTACTTCCTAAGGTGTTATCAGCATACGGTAAAGTGAAACAATTACAAGCAATAGTAATATATAATGTTAAATGCAAGTACAAACAAAATCTTGGTGCATACTGGACAACTAATAAACATTTGTGGAAAAAAATTAATAACATTTTTTTGAAAGCCATTTGGCAAGAAGTTAACACCTGATGTTTTATTTGCAACTGTAAAATAACTTATAAATTCAGTGTTTAGTTAGAACTAATATTAACTGCTTTGATAATAGTATGTAATTATTTCACAAATTAAGCCTTAGAAAGCAATTTAAGTTGTTGTTTGATTGTTTGTTGACGAATGACGTACTTATTTTCTTTCATTTTCTTACTCTGAGAAGAGGATGGTGGAGAATTGAAGAGAATGTAGTAATGAGTGACAGCTGATCACCAAGCCTGGTCTTTTCTTACTGGCCCCGAAGTTGGACTTTTGCAAACTCCCTTGAAGTTAGGTGTGATCATGTATCTGAGTTCAGCCAAGGAAATGTTAGAGGTTAGTTCATTGTCTGCTGTGCCTAGGACTGACTCAAAATGTCTTTCACAGTCCCTCCTACATGCCCTATCTGTCTTCACAAGTTTAGTCATCTTAGAAACCACATGTCGAGGAAGACAAAAGCAAAGGTGAGATCTGGCCTTGGAATCTCCACTTGAAGGAGTGGGTACCCACCAACCAAAAGTGTAATTTTAGATTTCATTTGGGTGAGGTGAGAAATAAACATATTGTGTTAAGCCTGTAAGATTTAGGGTTTGATTTGTTAGAGCAATGAGAGCAATGAGCAATTCCCTGACCAAATGGTGTGAGTTATTTTATTTTAGATCTAAAAGTTAGTTAGTACAAACCCACAATCATGCTTTGAGTTATTCTGAACAAGATTTTTTTTTCCTAATTCAAATTAAGCTTATGAAGGTCTGTAAAGTTTAGAGACGGGTGGATATTGGTTGGAATGAAACAGAATTGGAAAACATGACCTTGCTGTTATGGTCACATATGGGTTAATACGAATATTTTGAAATATGACAGAAACTCATGTTTACAGCATTTTCTCCTCTTTAGATGAGACCAAAAATAATATTGAAGTGGGAGACTCACTGTCCTTTTTAGCATTCTCAAAATAACAGACGCCCTTTAATTTTATACATACTTTTGTTCTGTATGTTGAGAGGCTTAAACATGTAGATGGGAAAAAATGATTAAGGCCTATGTGTACATGGAGTACCTGCTGCAAGAAAGAAGTGAGAAGAAGGAAAGTGACCTAAAATATCTCAAAAATGTGGATATTTTCTCTTGTATTTTGAGAACATTGTGAAAATCGTAGCTTATTACACTGCAACTAACTCAGCGATGCATACACCTACTCAGGTTATATATATATATATACAAAAATGAAAGCATAGAACTGAGGTAAGAGTGTTTGCATCTACAACATCTTCCAGTTAATATTTTCTGGCAGACTAGGCTGCTGCTTCCACAAACCTTCTTTATTCCCCGTGTCTTCTTTGTTATCAAACATCAGTTTTGTTCATATATTAAGTGAAAAGTTCTTGATCTGATGGAGAATAGGCCCATTCCTTTTTTCTATCAGACCAATGAGGTATTAAGAAGTCAGCTGGGGGGATTCTGGGGAAGATTTTCCCCTTCCGATGAAAGGATAACTCGTGCCGAGAAAATCTCTGCTGAACATCCTTCCTCTTTCTTCTTTGATTGAAGTAAAAAGAACACAAGGCTTGGAGCTGCTACAGCCAACTAGGAAGCACGACAGAAAGGTCAAGAGGACATGTCAGTGCTGTGTCTATTTGGAAATAATGCTAGCAATGGCTAATCTTAGGATTTCAGGTATTTTGAGAGAAAGCCTGTATTTTAACACCACTGCAGCAGATGTGATGGGTGCCCTTCCATGCTCTCTACCACTATGCAGTATCCTGTTCTACTTTCCAACTGACAACACTTATTTATTTCCCTAAGTCATTTCTCAGTCCTCTAGACACCCAGTTAGCACAGATGCCACCCAGTTAGCACAAATGCCCAGGGAACATTGTCATCCCTGCCTCTAAGAGCAGGCCTAATGACAGAAAGCAGTTGGTGTATAAATACTTCAGCTCCATCCCTGGAGTGGAATATCATGGTTTGCACTAGTGCCCAGAGTTTCTCAGCACAGCTAAGTTCCAGATAGCTGCAGTGGTATTATTGCCTGATAACAACCCTTACTGGCTGACTTCCCATCCTGGTCTCACTTCCTCACTCTTTTATTGGTGTTTTCTGGGATCTCTCCAAAATAAACTAACTGTATTCTAACCCTTGCTTCAGGGTTTGCTTCTGAGAAAATCCAAAGGAAGGCAGCCTTTATGAATTTTCTGTCACTGGGAAAAGATACACATTTCCAATATGATTTTCTTCTTGGAGATATAAAGGATCATTCTAACAATTGATATTATTAATTATAATGCAGGGTGTTAGATTTTCTTTTCCTCATGTCCTATCAGTGTGATTTGATCTTAACTGTATGTTTGATTTATAATTATGTACATATTTGTTTATCAATATTAGTAAACATTTTGTTAGATTATTTATCAAAAATCCTATAAACAAAAGTGAAAGATAAATTGGAGAATAAGTTTTCTATTCACTAAAACAAGTGATTAAAAACCAAAATTAAAAATAAGTATATGTAAATTATAAAAAATTAAACTCCATCAGAAAACACTTATTTCAGCCTAAAGTAATTCAAATAAATAGAAATAAAATCAAGGTGGCCTGAATTATTATTCAGAATGTAATATTTTTAAAAAAAGCACAAGGGTACAATTTTATCAAATGGAAAATAGTTAAGAGACAATAGGGTGAGATCATCTAGGAATTATCATATTGCTGCAGTGTAAATTGATAAAGATTTTCCATAAAGGAATATAGTAACATACAGAAAAATACTTTAAATATTGACATTAAAAATGACTCAATTTTATGTTTAGGAATTTATTCTGTGGACATAAGCAGAAACAGATGAAGATTAGTTGCTGAGATATTCATTGCCACACATTTTTGTAATAGCAAACTACTTGGAAAAAAAAAGAAATCTGTGGTGTATCAAATGAAGAGTTTTCTTTTTGTCTTTATATTTTTACATATTTTTCTTGTTTCCAACCAGTGGCTATCATCATTTTAACTGGATGAAAATAAAGTGTGTTTTCTTTATCCTGTTGTTGAAAGTTAATATAGGAAAACTGATATATTTTATATATTTTAATCATATATTAGTTATTGTCCTCACCACATGATGTGTATTATCTGAATTAATCATCACAATAACATAATGTTAAGATACTCATTAGAAGAACAAAATATAGGTCAGAATATTGAAGCCTTTGATCCTGATTTTGCATCTGAATCTGTATGATTCCACATTTCCAGGCAGTTTCCCACTGAATCCTGGAATGAATGTTGGCAAAAGGAAGGCACTTGCACCTATTTAATCTCGCCCACCTCCTCCAACCTATTCCAGGGAAATTCTCAGGGGGAGGTGGTAGGGACCTTGAGCTACATGCCTGACAGGATGCTTAGTACTGCTCATTTCTCAGAGAAAAATCTTTCAGGTGTTAAAAATGACCCCCTTTGCTACTCCAGATGGCATTGGTCAATTGCAGCCAATCTATATTTAAAGAAAAGTAAGGGGCACTTGTAGGCTAACCAAAATGATTTACAGCATTCATGGAAAGCCAACAACCCTATGAATATCTGGAAAAAAAAATAGTAGCCAATGACTGAGAGAATACTTAAACATGAGAAATGATCGTCTCTTCTTATGTAATCCCTAAAATATTTTCTTCAGTTACAGTTCCATATTTGATTATAATAGATCCTATATGATTCACAATATTCCACCCAGATGCACTCTACTCTCCTCCTCCTTTACAGAGAAAAATATATGGCAATGAAAACACGTGTTGTCAAGTCATTCGAGATTATATCATCAAAAGTGGCTCCTAGACTATGTTCATGAGGCAGGGATCATTTGCTACACTATTTACTGAAATGTCTTAATTGTTTAGAAAGGATCTTAGGACACACTAAGTGCTTGCTAAATATTGGTTGAATAAAGGAGTGACAGTGAGAAAGAGAAACAAAATAATGGATTAAAGGACATTAGAAAAATGTGTGTGCATTCATGTATTCACCAAATATTCATTAGTTGCGTAACATGTGGGACAATCAAGAATGCGTGCGCTAAGGGAACCTATGAGAAATAATACTCCCACCTGAAGGAATGAATATTCTAGTATTTATTTTCATTGCTACTGATGAAACATGGAAAGAGACATTGTTAAATAGATTATTAAACTTCCTTGACACTTCCCTGACACATGAGAATATTTTAAAAATACACCTCAAAGTTAAGCCTCAATATTTTAAAGATATAATTTTTAGGAAATTCATGGGACAAATAGTTCATGTGTTTTGTGCAAACTGGCTGAAATTTTTACTCTTGTATTAATAGTTTCATAATTATTTCCTCCAGTAAGTTCTTAATTGAGACTGTTTTTCAAACAGTAACATTTGTTAATTATAGGAGAAATTTAGAGTATCAGTACTTTTAATAGACCTTTCTACAGTAAAAGTCAATTTTTTCCCAGCTATAAAATATTTCACTTTAATGCTGACTGTTATAACCCTACAATGAAGGTAGTTATAACTCCATGTTCAGGACTTGTCAATCTACTAAAAAACCAGGCTATATTTAATGTGGTCATCTCACTACAAGAACAAGAAGATTGGACTGGCAAGGAAAAGACACCATTTTCGAATAATGTGAAATGGATTCCACCCTCCTTGTCTTGTGAATGAGTGGACAGAGTTGTCTTAGTCAAAAAGGGTGGGCTTTGTCCCCATTTCATCTTTGACAGTGAAGAAAAGTGACAAGAAAAGTGATGAAAAACATATGAAAAGTAAATGGCCATAAATTGGAGTCTCCTTGAATGGAAAGTTTCCTGTAATAAGAATGTCTACTTGGAATAATAAGCTATTGAACTTGGAAGGGGAAGAAGACAGCATGGCACTTTTGGGAACAAGTCAACTAAATGTAATCCACTGAACCAAAAGTTAGACATTTCCAGCAGGGACTTATCCAGACCTGCTGTTTGTCTCTCTAGGTGATGACTATCATTGACATCACAGGATGAATATTTCTGTTGTCTTAACCTGAAGGCTATCTTCATAATACCATTGGAAAGATACAGTCAGGGAATATGTGTGTGTGTGTGTGTGTGTGTGTGTGTGTGTGTGTGTGTGTATATATACCATTGGAAAGATACAGCCAGGGAATGTGTGTGTGTGTGCATGTGTGTGTGTGTGTGTGTATATATGGAACCAGTTGCCACAGCCTGTAACCAGCAAAATGGCACAAATGATGAACAAGTCTGTTGCTTCAGCCTCTTTTAACCATGAGCCCTATTTTATTACCTATCACTGGGGGGGGTGGGGGAGGGGCTGACAAGGTTATACATAAAGGCAAATTCACTAGTTTCACATTTCCTGAAGAAAGTCCTCAAAGTATAGCTTTTAAAAAATGGCAGAAGTTGATAGTTTGGGTAAGTGACTACATTAAGCACAGCATCAGTAACGGTGAGGGAATGAAATTGGTGTGGTGTGGTGCTGTGCTGTACCATTTTTCTAACTTGAAAGACACCTTTCAGATATAAATACTCTGGTCAAAACTGGCCTACAGAGTCAGGATGATGATGCATATTACTGCAATATTTTTCTACATAAACCAACTAGCAATCTCGATTACGGAGGATATAATTCTTTGACTTTTTCATACCAATCTTTTAAAGTCCTGATAGCATGTACTTTTCTAGAATATATCCTGTTACTCACACAAACTTTCTATTTAGAAAAGGTTACAAAGAAATGCTTATGACTTTCAATCATTTACTGTCATTTTTAGGGTTAGAAGAATTAATATTAAATAGAAGTACCTTCAACATATCCAATGAGATACACCAAGTTGGAAAAATAATGAATCAGGCAAGCTATTTAAACTATATTGTGACCCTGGAGGGCATAAGCTACTCTCTGGTAATAGTTAACACAATTATATTAGGTAGAAATGCATACATTTATAGTCTTTGAAATAGTAGTAAATCTTAGCTGTGGAAAAGGAAAGCTCAAGGATTATTATATTTATAGGTGATGAATCTTGCTAAAAATATGGACCTCCAAAGAATCACATTATTGAATTGTAGAAATTAATTTGCTGTTTTGTATGCTATGGCCAAAGGAGTCTGACGAAGATATAGCCATTTTATTAGTGGTTAATGTAGGTAAGGAGATGGAGAGGAGAATAAGGTATTTGATATATAGTAGAGAATGTTCTTTGTAGTATAATGTTCAAAAAATCATTTGGAAGAAGGTAATTACTATTGTTTATATCTGCTTTTTCCTCTATGGATAAATGCTAGCAGACAATCCACACAGATTTGTTAAACAAACATATTTATCCACATATTTATTTAAAACACATGAAATATCTATATGTGTCATTCACTGTTCCAGGCACTAGAGATATAGCATGAACAAAAGGAGGAAGTCTCTGTCCTCATGTAGGTGTCATTCTAGAACAAAGAGACAGACATTTTAAAAACAAGCAAAATAGAATCCATCAGCATAGCAATGAGTGTTGTAGAGAAAAATATTAAGCAAGAAGGGGGATAGAGAGTAGTGTTGGGGAAGAGTAATACTTTTAGTCTTTAGCATAGTCCTCACAGATAAGGTAACATTCCTGCAGTGACACAAATAAATCAATGAGATGCCAAAAGCCACGTGGCTCCTTGGGCCATTCCATTGAACTATGAAGGAAACCAGTCTGTTAGAGTCTCCAAAGAGACTTTCATTTTAACTTGATGTATGTGGCTCGACTTAGAGTGAGAATGACCCTGCCATGCTGAGGGGAGACAACTGAGGATCTGTGTTCTCTGTCAAGGAAGAATAACTTGGTATCACGATCACACATGATATGTTACACCAGCATCATTTGTCTCAAAGATTTTGCCTACAAAAATGAAGGATGTTTTGTCTTCTGAGGTGATTGCAGTAAACGTCATCAAAGCTTATAATCTAAATCATCACCTTTCCTGAGTTTTTTTTTTTTTTTTAAGAAAAAGTACCAAGTACAGTTATTTATTTATTTATTTATTTGAGATGGAGGCTCTCTCTGTTGCCAGACTGGAGTGCAGTGGCACGATCTCGGCTCACTGCAACCTCCGCCTCCCGGGTTCAAGTGATTCTCCTGCCTCAGCCTCCCGAGTAGCTGGGATTACAGGCATGCACCACCATACCCAGCTAATTTTTATATGGTTAGTAGAGACAGGGCTTCTCCATATTGGCCAGGATGGTCTTGATCTGTTGACCTCTTGATCTGCCTGCCTCGACTTCCCAAAGTACTGGGATTATAGGCATGAGCCACAATGCCCAGCCACAGTGTTCTCTTTCTCTCTCTCTCTCTTTTTTTTTTTTTAAATAGAAGGTAGCTTGTTTTTGAGACTAGACACTACTGCCTTTCTAAAATATGTTTTAAAAAGCATCACTTTCTTCACAATCAGAACAGATAATTTAGTTATGAGAAGAAAATAGAGAGTTTATCATATAACTCAAAGTTTGACAGATATATTCACACAGCACAATGTGAGTATGTGATAAGCCAGGGAGAATTTGAGGGCTTTTCTTAAGAAACATTTGGTTTGTATAAAGAAAGTTGAGAAAAAAATTACTAGCTTTATTCTCCTTGAATAAATATTTCTTTACTGAATATAAAGGAACAGTCATTGAAATTGAAGTGACAGCAATTTTATACAGTTAGGTGAGCTTTATCAGAGATTTTTTCCAGTGGAAATCTTGATGCGGCAAAGACATGAATGTCGTATCCAGTAATGTTCACTGCAAATTCTACTAATGATAGTGATTTTCGTAAAATGTGATTTCACTGATTGGTTCAAAAGGATTCAGAGTGGAATGTGTGAATTTCTAATGTAGTTAATTAGTAGTTTGGACAATTAGTGAACATAAAAATGTAGATCCTTGGGCAGGTTCTATATATGATAGAAGTTGCATGCATTTTGTGCATTAGACCACCACCAGGATCAGCATAAATGTAAATGATAATATGAATATGACTATTTAATATATATGGTTATTTCTATAAGCTCCTTGAACTAAAGCTATTCCGTGAAAATAACTTAGCTGGTAAATTTTGTAAAAATGTATAATTCTTGTGTAACATTAGGATGACTACAAAATTAATATTAATTATAATTACATTTTTCCTTTTCTATATTTGTTAGCAAAATTGAATTTCAGTGGCTCAGTTATTCAGCAATTTTGTGTTTTGAGGATATTGGTTGAAGAAAGATGAATAGATGTTGCAATATACTTAATTTAGGTCCTGTAGAAACATTCTCTGAGATTGAGAGTTATATGTGGGAATTTTACTGGGAGGTGCTTTCAGGAGAGAGCTAAAACGTGGAGAAACAGTAATTCCATAGTGGAAAAACCTGGCAGATGCTAGTTTCAGCAAATGACCAAGGTCAAAGTCACCACTGGTAAGTTTTGCAGATATCATGTACCCCTCAGAAGATCCAGTGAGAAGAGCACTTCCCCTCGGAGGTAATTTTGTTCCATTGATTAACCCCAGACTGATTATGAGGAAATATTAAACACAAATTGAGAAAAATACTACAAAATACCTGGCCATAGCTCTTTAAAACTGTTGAGTTCATTAAAAACAAAGAAAACCTGAGAAATCATCACAGATTAGAGGAGACTAAAGAGACAGGATGACTAAATGCAATGTGATATCCTAGATTGGATCTTGGAGGAACAAAGTAACACCAGTGAGAAACACTGAAATCTAAATAAAGTCTTTAGGTCCATTTTTATAACGCTATACATTGGTTAAGATAAAGACACATAAATGATGTTCAATGGGTATGAAGTTTCAGTTATGCTAGTGAAATAAATTCTAGAGAAATTTATCTAGAATTTATCCAGGATCAACATAGTACCTGTCGTGAACAAGGTGATATGGTGCATTTCAAAATTTGTGAGGTGGATAGATCATCTGCTACTTATTCTCATCAACCTCCCTCCTCCCCACCCACCCCAAAATAAACAACAAAAACAACACACAATAAGGATATTATTTTTAAAATTTGCACTGGGATTATGGAAATATTTATATTCGAATAACAACTTATGATTCACATTATTTTTGAAAGTCCTATCAATGGAGTTTTAAAAATTCTTTTAGATATTGTGTTTTTTTAATAGTTGACAATACTTTATCTTTTTCATACAAATGCTAAACTTAAATGTGAATACATCAACTGTTTTAAAATAATTGCTCCTTTTGTAATACTGAGAATATTTTCAGTTATTAATTTTAGTTAAAGAAAGGGTTTTAGAATTGTGCAGCTTTGTGTTTACACTATGTGATGATATATCAAAACATTAGGAAACAGCATCCCTAGGTTTCTTTGGTGGACTTAATATTCTTGCCTCCACAGACGTATTCCACCAATTCTAAAAGTTCCTTGATCATTTTACAAACCAACTAGTAGATTGGAATAGAACAATAGCCTTTCGAACATAGGATTATAAATTGATGGCTGCATTTCCCAGACTTGAATCACTGCCAAATAACCTTTCGTCTACATTTGGTGTTCCTATCGGCAAAAAATAGATTCTATCTTTCTCCTAAAGAATCAAGCTAAGGTAGTTGAGAGATTTGAGAATTTCCTTTAGCTCCTAGGAGAAAACATTATTAGAAATAACTTGTCATCGACTTCTACATCAGTGATTATTAAACTAGGGCTCATGCATCTGAGTGCCTTAGTAGCATGTCAGGGTAACGTCTGAACCCCCTGAATAATGCATTTTGTGTGAATGGAAACATTCGCATGGGGGTAGGAATCAATAGTTTTTACTAAATTCTTAACGTGATTTCTGCCCCCTCAAATTTTAAGGCCACTGTCCTCTACACAGTATGTTTTTCAGATCTTCCAAACCAGATGCTCCTTGTCTGAAATGCTGTCTTTGGCAAGGAATCTGCAGAAGAATCAAAGGTCACACATAAGACAAATTTTACTCCTTGAGTTTGATGGAATACACTTCTTCTTAGCCAAGTCTTCTTCTCCCTGGAGTCTTGTTACCCTCCAAGGAAGAACCTTCAAATGGAAACAAAAGTCTTTTTTCTGAGCTCATCTTTTATTCTTCACTTATGGTTCTGCCCTTGTATGAATGTAAAGACATTTTGCTTATATGTCTCCGCTGTTTGCACCCTTCTCTTAATTATTTCACGAGTTAAATAAAGGTCCGTGTTTGCACCACAGCAGTCCTTTCTTTCTCAGTTCACAGCTGGGCAGCATTTGAGTTTAGAGCAGCATTCATTTTCAAGAGGGTCCCAAACGCATCTACTTATGGCAATTACCAAAGCATCATTTGGGACTCACCTCTCCCACAACTCTGAACACTGCCCTGAATTTTTACTAGACTATGACGAGTCCCTAATCTTATCAGTGACCCCTGTCTACACCCAGGTGGCCTCTTTTTAAATGGAACTTCCAGCCATAATTAGACACAGCTGTGTGGTGCCTGTGTCTGCCCTGTAAGAAAAGCCTCATGGGAAGGGCAGTGTCTCCACACCACTGTGGTCCCTAAAGGTTGAAGTGCATGTCTACCCCAGCAGCCTTTAGGAACACAAGGGGTAAAGAAACTCCTGATATGAAGGAAAGGTTTGCTATAATATTTGTTTTTCTCTCCTAATTTATCGCTCAGCCTTGGGCCAGACAGCAGTTTAAAGAATGCAGGTTGGTGGAGAACTTTATGAAGGCTAAGAGCACGCATTACAATCACAAAATTTTCAAGGCTCACAAAGCTTGCATAATTATACTGGCTGCTGAGGCCTTCCGGCACTTTTCAGCTATAATGGCAATCTGGCTAATTTCCCACTGGCTTAATCTATAACTTCAAAGACTCCTAAAGCAGTTACAATTATTCTGTTTGCTTTTCAGGTGACCTACACCATTGGTATTGAGCGGCCAAGTTCTCAGGTTGATTAATTAGAAGAGTTCAGTTTTAATTTAGGCATTTTTTCTAAATATTTTTCTTTCTAAAAATAATCTCTAGTTGATACAGTAGCAAAACACTTCTCAAGAGTCACTTTTGCAAGGTAGAGGACAGTTGAAGACCAACTGTTGTTTTATTTTAACTGCAACTTCTTCTTGAGATGCCAAATAATGTATGTTCATAATATAAAGCTTGGAAAATACACAAAGAACATAAAGAAGAAATATGAAGTCATCAACTACTCCACTGCTCAGCCATAACCACTATTAATATTTTCTTGTATTCAATAATTAATTCAGTAGATGCCAAGTAGGTGACCAGGCACTGTGACAGACTAGGTGTTGAGGATCACTTAGTGATTTTTTTTTTAAGTACATTTTTGGCCAGGCATGGTGGCTCATGCCTGTAATCACAGCACTTTGGGAAGCCGGGATGGGTGGATCACCTGAGGTCAGGAGTTCAAGACCAGCCTTGCCAACATGGATAAACTCTGTCTCTACTAAAAATACAAAAATTAGCCAGGCGTGGTGGTGCATGCCTGTAATCCCAGCTACTCGGGAGGCTGAGGCAAGACAATTGCTTGAACCCGGGAGGCAGAGGTTGCAGTGAGCCGAGATCACGCCATTGCACCCTAGCCTGGGTAGCACAGTGAGATTAAGTCTAAAAAAAAAAAAAAAAAACCACTATATTTTTACATATACATAAATATATTACATATCCATTTTCTTCATATTGTTTTCCTCTTTTAAAAAGTCAAGTTAGAATCATGGGTGTCTTTTATATCCTGCCATTGTTTTTTGTTCGTTCGTTTGTTTTTCTCTACTTTATTCTGTGACCTTCCCCATGCAGTTGCACATTCTTTAAAAGCATTATTTGAATGACTGTGTAATATCTCATCCTATGGGTTATCATAATTTAGACAATTCCTCATTCTTGGACCTTTACATTATACATGAAATGAAATGAAATGAAATGAAATGAAATGAACCCTGGTCATCTTTCTCCTCTTGTATTTTAACCCTTTCCTCACTTTGAAACTTCTCATGTTTACCTACTCTGAAATTTTGATTCTCAACTTCTTTTCCATGTTTTCTGCCTATGCTTTCCTTTTTCATAAAAAATAATAATAAAAAAATTTTGACTCCTTTTAAGGCATTAGGGGGAAAAAGTAAAAAAATACTGGAGAGTTTTCCTTCAACTGTGAAGTCGAAGATGATAATTTGATTTTGCTTAATATAACTCCTATAAACTATAATCAATTTTTCAAAATAAAGTATGTAGTGTTCAGTACATCATAGCTATTTATTAAATGGTTAATATTGCCAATAAAGATAAATTATACCAAGTCCCTAACATAAAACACAAATATGAATTAATGTGTGAGTTCAGTGGTACATATCCATACTGACATAAATAAATGAATGAGTAAAAGAAGGGTTAATAAATAAGGGAAAAGGAACAAATCTTTTTAACAAAAGAACTGCAAATAATACATGTGAAATGGAAGTGAAAAATAGAGTATCATCATTAAACCAGCATGTAATAATTCTTCCAGGCAATTGATGTATGATAAAAATCAGTGGGCAAAGGTTAAAGAGTAACAGGATATTTGCCTAGCCTCAATGCATTTTATCCAAAATATTTATTACTTACTCTGGTGGTTTTAACATTTGACTATGGATTCTTTCACCCTCCTCCCTCCAGTAGGAGAAACTTAACTCCTCTGCCCTTGAGTATAGACTGGATTTAAAAACTGAAATCTAAGGAATAGATTATGGAAAGAGAAACTTAGTGACTACTTAGGATACTATCAGACAGCACATTATCCAAGTGATCAAGGTTAACCTCAATAATAAGTCATATTGTTGTCACCTTCCAGCTGATACGCAATGAGAGAGGCAACTTACTCTCAGCGAAACAGTGTCCCTCAAAATGTATAATCCTTGTTCAATCATGAAAACACATCAGACAAACCAAAATTAAGAGACAGTGTATAAAATAAAGAACCAAGGCTCTTCAAAAGTGTCAAGGTCATGAAAGACCAAACAAACAAACAAACAAACAAAAAAGAGCACGAAATTCTCAGTTTGGTGGAGATTGAGGAAACACGTTGTGACAAAGTGTTATGCTAGATTGCATCATGGACAAGTAAAAAGACATTAGTGCAAAATCTGATGAATTCTGAAATAAACCTGTAGTTTAGTTAATAAACATTCTATCATTGTCGATTTCTTAGGTTTCATAGGTCATGATTATGTAAAATGATAATATTAGCTGTAGCTGGGTGAAGACATAAACGAACTCTGTATTACTGTTGTGATTCTTCTTGTCAATCTAAAATTATTTCAAAATAGAAATGTTTTCAATAGTATTCTCATTGTTTATTAAAATTTGTTCATAAAGCTGTCAAGTGTGTTTAAATACTGTAGAGAGCTTGTTAACAATTCAATGAGGTTGAGCATATGTAAGAGATTATAATTATCAACATATTGTCCTGTCATCTGATTGAACTAAGCTGGAGCATCGTGCCTCCTAATCTGCTCCGTTATGATTTAGGGATTGTTTTCTGCTTTGCGTACTTTTGGTTTGTTTTTGTAGGTTAGGGAAATACAACCATTGAGTCCTCTCAAGTAATTCGTTCTAATAAGCTCTTTGATCCTGTCATATTAAAGCCTACAAGCAAAGTTGATGCTTAGTGCTATGTCCCAGAGGACTGACTTCAAACGACTCAGAGCAACAAAGGAACAGATTATTTTACTTTTTTCCCTTTTTGGTATAGTCAGGCTGTTAGCACTATGTCTTGCAAGTTTCAGCAAGTAGATTTTTGAAAGTGGAACTCCGAAAGTCAGAGTATAAGAAATGAGAATTACTCATTGCTACTGTTCAATAACTTGATACAGTTTCTTATAAAAATGAGTGATTTACATATTTCCTAATTTTGCAAACTATGAAGATTTTATCAACATGTTAACGTAAAGAGATGTAAATAGAAGGTGTTACATAAAACTAATCAGCATTTTTGAGATTATGTCGATCATCAAAATTGACTTTCTCGTTCTCAGATCCTTTTCTGTGAAATGGATAAGTAATTTTGAGTGTGGCTTACTTAATCTTTAATTACAATGAGAAATAAGAAGACATTTTCAATCTTAAATTGGGAAGAATACACATAAATCTCTAACATCTTTCTACTAATTTTGATATTTGACCAAAAGGAAAAATTTATTTACTTTTAACTATAAGGAAGTATCACTGAAAAGTGTTCAGAACCTTGTCAAGACTTCTTTTAGCCATTTGTTTATTTTATTTATAAGCATTATTTTTATGAAATGTTAATTTTATTATATATATATATATATATATATATATTTTTTTTTTTTTTTTTTGAGACAGAGTTTTGCTCTTGTTGCCCAGGCTGGAGTTCAGTGGCGCAATCTTGGTTCAGTGCAACCTCTGCCTTATGAGTTCAAGCGATTCTCCTGCCTCAGACTCCCGAGTAGCTAGGATTACAGGCACCTGCCACCACGCCCGGCCAATATTTTGTATTTTTAGTAGAGACGGGGTTTCACCATGTTGGCCAGGATGGTTTTGATCACTTGACCTTGTGATCCGCCCACCTTGGCCTCCCAAAGTGCTGGAATTATAGGCATGAGCCACTGTGCCCGGACAAAATGTTAATTTTAAAACAGAACAAATGTTATCATTTTGGTTTTGCCACATACTATATATAAGTTCCTGGAGGAATTTACATAACCACCTCATGCCTCAGTTTTCTTACTCCTGAAATATAAATTATGCAATTTTCAGTCACAGAGGATTATTGGAATAAAACATGTAAATGATAAGTAGCTGCTTAATAAATATCAGTATGCATACTCCCTAAGGACTATTTTCTATATATTCCTTTCAAGTCAAAATGTGGAAAACAATAATTTGTAATTCTATAAAAATAACATTTAATACAAATAATATATTAGAGAAAAAACGTATTGTTTTAAATATCTAGTGTTATCAACAAATATATGTACGTACTCTAGTGTGAGATTTGCTTCAGGCTCCCAGGCTGAAAGTTTACGTGGCTACATTTCAACTTGATATTTAACAACAGAGAAATTCCTCTCCATGTCTGGGCAGTTACCCTCATTTCAAGCCTTCCCAAGGTATGCTTGGATGTTGAAGATTGCAGACCCTATATGGGCAAGACCACCAGCTTTGAAGCCAGCCAAAAACGAAACCACATTGTTGCTTCACCTCTCCTTTGAGAAAGTTACTAAGCCTTTGGTATAGTAGTTCTTGTTCTCAAAACAAGCCCTTAGGGTACTGCTGTGATGTTTAATGAAATTAAATTATGTGAAATAACTAGTGTAAACTATGTATCATTGTAAACATTTAACAACTATTTGTTCTCCTGCACTCATTCATTTATGAAACAAATGTTCACTTAAAGTGTTTTAGTATCCATATGACCCATTAGATGAATTTCTGGAACAACTCCCACATATAATAGAACAAGTCTCTGTGTCCTTGGGCCATGCTGAGACAGGCTTTTAAAATAGGTGTTTATTAAATATTTTAGAAAATAAAGGCAGGGAAGACGTACAATAATAAAGGAATTAAATAGTGTCAATATATGAAATCAAAGCAGAAATAATTTATACTAGTTCATTCTTACATTGCTATAAAAAACTACCTGGGGCTTGGTAATTTATGGAGAAAAGAGGTTTAATTGACTAACAGTTCTGCAGGTTGTAAAGGAGACATGGCTGGAGAAGCCTCAGGAAACTTACAATCATGGAGGAAGGCAAAGAAAGGCACAATCTTCACATGGCGAGGAAGAGAGAGGGCAAAGGGGGAAGCACACACACTTTCAAACAACCAGGTCTCCTGCTAACCCTATCACAAGAACAGCCAGGAGGAAGTTTGCCCCCATGATTCAATGACCTCTGACCAGATCCCTCCTTCAAAACCGGAAATTATAATCTGACGTGAGATTTGGGTAGAGACTCAGAGGCAACCATATCAGTATTGCTTAGTAAGCAAGGAAGAACTATAGTTGTAAGGCATACTATCTCTGAACAAAGAAAATGATGATTTTATACAGGGTTTGGGGAAGTACAGAGTTCAAGGATCTGCAGGCTTTTAGAAGCAGTAGTGTTGAGAGATTGGTTGACCTTTCAGACCCTCACAAGCATGGTCACTGGAGCCAAGGGGTTGCTGATTTGCTGTCTGATTAAGGAAGACAAGTTGTTACTGAAAGACTGAGAAGGTTTAAAAGCAATTCTGATGAAGACTTGGATTCACGACCAAAGAAAAGATAATCTATCTTCCTTTTTGAACTTGGAGGATAGAAATTGCTTATTCTTAATAAGAGAGTTCTTCAAGATTTGCAAATACTTTAAATTCATCTGTTAACTGAACATCTCCTGCTACTTGCCCATATGTACATCATGCCTTTTAGCCACATCGACTGAGACTTTTCCTAAAATCATGCCCTTACGTGTATGCACATTCCAGGTACCCATTCCTTATCATCCTTCCTCCATGTGATAAATTGCCAATCATTCTTCACAGCTCAGTTCAAATGTCATGACATTTGTGAAGCTTCCCCCAGCCACACATACTTGCTAATTGAAGTATTCTCTGATCATTCCTCCACCCACCTCCCAGCCTAGACAGTGATTAAACCTTCTTTCCTTGAGTTCACATAGAACCTTGACACAACGCTAGTCAATCATTTCTCACTGCATATTGTAGTTATGTTATTATGTGTGTATTTGTCTTCCTCCTTGCACGCTAATTACCTCGAAGGCAGCCTCTGTTTTGCACATTAAAACAAATCTATTGCCTGGTTTCCTCTCTGTAGGTAGGTACTCAATAAATGTCTACATGGATAATAAATGTATCATTTCACTTCTGGGCAGTAATTCAGTGATTTATTTTCATCTTTATTTCATTTCTATTTAGTGAGGGAAGGATGAGATTAAATGATTTTCTCAAGTTTACACTTTTAGAATTGGCAAAGCTCGCAAATCCAAATTGCAAGTGTCGTTATCTTTCTTTCGTTTCCCCAATATAAATTGAAATCATGGAATAATGCAGAGCAGCTTCTCTCGATAGAGGACTCAAGACAACCACTAAGAATCTTTTCCACAAGCAGTGAGGAAAATGCAGCAGTACAAGCAGCATATTCTGTCAGTGTCAATGGCCATAAGAAAACCTCAACACCATGGTCAGAAGGAGATATTTCCAGACAGTAGAAGGTTTCAACATGTATAAACTATAGCAAGTTGCATAGTTGACAACATTTCTCCTCCATGAGACTACAAACTGAGAGGCTTCAACAACAGACATTTGTTATTATTATGAATGTTAATGTTAATATAGTTCCACAACCCTGGTGACTGCCAGAAATCTGAAATTAAGGTGTTGAGGAGTTTGAGTCCCTTTGCGGGCTGTGAGGGTGAATCTGTTCCATGCCTTTTACTTAGCTTTTGGTGGTTTCTGGCTTCTTTGGGGTTCCTTGACTATGGCAGTCTAACTACAGTCTTCACATGGTATTCTTCCTGTGTGTCCAAATGTCCCCTTTGTATGAAGTCACCAGTCACATTGGGTTAGGAATCCAAATGAATCCAGTAGGGACTCATCCTAACTTAACCAGTTCCATCTATTATAATACAACCATTCTATTTCCAAATAAGGTGACATTCTGCAGCACTGGAGATTAGAACATCAATGTATGAATTTGAGGAAGACATAATTCAACTCAACAGAAGCCAGAGCTCTTCAAGGAAGACCAGAGGGTCTCCAAAAGAGAGATTTTGCAAAGAAGCAGAAGAATATAGTATATGTCAGAAGGTAGGCAATGAGAGTGGAGAGATTTGTGTCAATCACCTTTGCTATAAAGGTAGTCTTTTGGTGTGAGAGGAAACTAGAGTGGGGTAGAAATGAGGAGACCTCAAGTCATTTCTGTAACTGCTTTGAGTCTCTATGCAAGCACCTGAGGCATTCTTCAGAGTTGTGGAAACTACATTAATAACACATTAATTATAATAACAAACATTACATGCAGCTTGCCAAACATTGTTTTAAACACATTGTGTATTTCAATGTTTAGAATTCTTAATACAACTTTATGAAGTAACTACTGTGTTTGATCTGTACTGCAGGTGATTAAACTGGCTCATCAGCAGATTAAATAGTTTGCCCTGGATCACACAGTTTGTAAAATCCAGATCATAATTTGAATTCAGGCAACTGGGATTCAGTATATGTGCCATATTGCCTAATACTTAGGCATAAATCATTTATTTCCTTTTCCTTTCTTCTCTTTTCTTCCTGTCTCTTCCTTTGATTTTAATTATTTTCCTTTCTCTTCTCTTGCCTTCCTTTTCCCTCCCTCTCTCCCTTCCTTCCTTCCTTCCTTCCTTTCCTGTCTTCCTTCCTCCCTCCCTCCCTTCCTTCCCTGTCTTCCTTCCTTCCTTCCTTCCTTCCTTTCCTGTCTTCCTTCCTTCCTTCCTTCCTTCCTTCCTTCCTTCCTTCCTTCCTTCCTTCCTTCCTTCCTCCCTCCCTCTCTCCCTTCCTTCTTTTCCTATCTTCCTTCTTTCCTTTCCTGTCTTCCTGACTTTTTTCTGCCTGCTTGCCTGTTGGCCTCACTATAAATTTGCAAGGAGTGAAACCAAAAATTAAAAATAAATATTGAGCTTTTTTTCTTTATATTTCCTTTATCACCGAAAAACTTATTTTTTTTCCTGCTAATGCACATCCAAGTTAACTATTCAATAAATGTAAAGTGGATTATTGGTGTATTTCCAAGAATGGAGGTAGGGTGTGTTTGATTTCATATACTGGCCTGTTCTGACTCCATCAAGTGCTTTGACCTGTCAAACTCTACCCTTAACCCCTAGGGGTAAGTGGGAAACTAAATTTATACTTTCTACTTCAATATCCAAATCCAGCGTCCTTCCTGCCACATGATTGTCAGAGCAAAAGCATTAGGAAATTCTAAATCTAGTTTGTCTCCACAGCTTATATGCAGCTGTCGTTATAAATAAAGTCTAGTGTCACTCTCATAGAACTTGAAATTTAACACGTGCTTTTGCCACTCAATGAGGGATTTCCTCTAACACACTTACTACGTAAATCTACTGTTCTCCGGTGGTTTTACTTTGGTATTATACTACTGTAAAAGCACATTTGGGGACAAAGTATTAACGATATAAAAGAGTAATAATGAGCCTTAAAAATAAGGCTGAAAATTCCACAGAAACAGGATCTTTTTTATGACACTTGCCATTTTTATCTCCCAAACCAGAATTATTACTCAAAAATTAGACATCTAGATGAAAAATATCTGGAATGGAAAAATAAGATAAAGTTAACTGTTTGAGGCCTAAAATTTATTTCAAAGCCTCTGTTAATAAAGATGAAGTTTTTTGTAAAGATAACATTTTTGTAATATATTTCTTTTTACATTTTATGATATACTCTTATTATAAGACTTTCCAATTAATTCGAAATTTAAAATGACATGCAGACATATTTTAGTAGCAGAAAATTCCTCCTATCTGGGATAAATAAGAAAGACATAAATAGATTTGTTTATTTCATACTTTATGCATCACAGTCATCAAATATGTGCATTAAAAATTTTTAATGTCTTCTCCCCCTTTAATTTTTACCTTATCCAGCCAATATTAAGTGCTAACTTGAACTACTTTATATATATAAATCTATCTAGTGCATATATAAACATATATATTTATATATGTTTATATATATATATATATACGGCATCAATATTGCAGTATTTAGCATATGAACACTGCTTCATAGTTCCAGGAGACGTTTTAGAAGTTTATTTATCTATCTTCAGTATTTTCAGTCAAAATTTAATTTCATATCTAAAAACATTAAGTTCTTTTACTGGAATCTAAATTCACAGGCACTAGCATCGAGCTAGAGTCTTCATAATCCATGAATATTCAAGCCTGCAAAAAAGCATAGATTAGTCACATTCTTGATGGCAAGCCACAGGAGCCGAATACTGATTTCTCAGACAACCAGGGAATGTATTAGAATATCAGGTAATCATTTAATTGATAGGACAACGGAAGGGTAAGCTTGGTAAAATGACGAAAGGCAAGATTTTGCACTAGAAGTTAGGTAGTAAGAACAATGGCCAAGGTCATGTTTTAAGAAGACGACTCTGGTCCTTCTTTTGCTCCTTGAGGATTCACTATCCTTAGAGAAAATGTGTGATTGCCTAAGCCCAAGTAAAAAAAAGAATAAGTTGATCTACAGATTTTTGTAGTGGGAATAGGTACTTCCCCACCGAAAATAGTCACGATAATAAATTATTCTTCAAGAAAGAATAAAATGAATTAAGAGAGTGTGAATAAGAAAAGAAGGACAATTCAAAAGTGACTAATATCCAATATGATATAATGCGTGTGTGTGTGTGTGAGAGATGGTCTTTTCTGCTAATAAAAATAATATCAGCCTGCTCATATAAAAAGTATAACGATATAAATGCTTGAAAATCCAATCTCTAAAGACTCAAAGGCATCAAAATGCCACATAAAGTGTGTGTTTAGACTCAGGAGATGAAAATTGGACCATACCACCTCTAACCTATTACATAGAGCATGTGATTTTGCTGCTTGATCTTTAGTTCCTTTTGTTGGAAAATGAGATTTCTATAAAACTGACAACATAAAATGTTGTGAGATGAGAATATTTTATATAAAAGTCATTTCCAAAATACAGAACACCACACATAAAGTTAGTTTCTCATTATTGAGATTCCTTTGGGTCTAACGAGGGAACCTGATTTTTCTTTTTTTTTTTTTTTTTTCTTTTAAGAATAGATCTTCTGTGCTTGCTCATTTCACACCAGAAAAACTCCCGAACAGGCCTCTGAAGACTATGAAACATTTTCCTTTGGCTAAGAGAGAAGTGTCAGTAGAACTGAAGAAGCAGTCATAAAATTATTTTTTTAAGTGGAAACAATTATCTTAACTAGTGAAGAAAGTCAGCTTCATGATTTTAGCCCTAAGCAAAGGTATGGCTCAGTCATTTTTATTTATGCCTTTAAAAAGCCTCCTCGTTTTGTCCTTTTTGTGACTTTTTTTTCAATTAGCTTGGATATATTTTATACCGCCCTGCAAGGAATTTTATAAATTGTGTATTATTTTTCTTTTTCAAAGAAAAGGGTTTATAAGTCCCAGATTTCTCCCACTCCATGTGGCCATTATTAGTCTTCCCTGGGGGCTTTTTTACCCCTTGCCCTCCAAGGTGAGGCTTAACGGGGATGGTTCTTGCAGTCATAATTGAAAATTAACGATGAGAAGCAGTCCCAAACCACACCATTCCCTTTCTCCCTCCTCAGTCCAAAAAGTGTACAATGCAGATTTTATTTCAGGGACCGGAGAGGTGATTAATCGTCATGGGGTCTTGACACTGGCTTCAGATAAGTGGCGCAGTCTGGCAGTTACACAAATATGTGGACACCATTCCCATTAATCTCTGAACACCACATGGAAAGGCAAAAGTCTTTGTGAGGCCTCCATAAAGGGAGTTATTATTACGAGGCCAAATTTTCTAAAAAGAAAGACTAATTTGTAGCCTCTGTGAACCTATCCAAGAGCGGAGGAATTCCTACACTCTACTTATTATAAGGGGAATTTTCTCCAAATAAGAAGATGTAAATGGAGTGTGAGGGTGAAAATAAGAAAACAGAAATATGAGGGAACTGACAATCAAATGCACAGAATCATTACTACCGGTCTGTGAGAACTATGAGGCTGGCCGGGAACGTGTTTTTGGATTGCTACAGCTGAAGCACACAAATGGCCCCTAATATATGCTGAGTGAATAGAGAAATGGAACATTCGCATTTTGTTAGGATGCAATACTCATATTTAGTCGTTTATAACTGCAAATAAGATAGATGAAATAATATTAATGTTATCGTTGATATTCTGATCTATGTACTCTTATTACACAATTTCTGCTATCTATAATGTTATGATGATGATAATAATGTTAAACAATGCCCTGTTGATCCACCTGGAAACTCCAAATGCATTGTCTTTCAGGTTGACTCACAATTCCCTTTCTAAATGAAGTCTGTTACCTCTTATTTATTGTTGTTACTGCATGGAGTTATTCTTCATTTATTTACAGATGTTGCAATTATATTTTTAGATACTTTGATTACCCTAAGAGTTTCTTGAGACACACATCATGAAAAGTTTTTTTTTTTTTTTTTTTTTTTTTTTTACCGTCAGTGATGTCGCATCTATCAGGTGCTCAATAAATGTTTGTTGAATGTTTCCTTCTTCCTCTGACTTAGTTGTCTGTCTGTAGGAGAAAGTGTCTCCAAATTGTTAAATATATAGTCTTTGTGTGATCTTTTCTGGATAAGATATTTCTATTCTCTTCGTGAGAGAGAGATGCTTGTCTTGGGGATTATATAAACGTTGTCATTCCCTTTTATCCTTGTGTAAACGTGACACCCTCTCTCACAGTAGTGCATATCGGCTTTGTTGAGTTTGAGATGGCATAAAAGTATTCTTGTTTAACTCTGATTGTTCAAAGAGGATAACTAGACACAGTCTTATAGTTTCATAGGCAAGCAATATTTAATCTGTTTTTTAAAATATCTTTTTTTATTTCTAAATACTATTCATATTTATTTATACTATAAAGAGACATTATTTTACTAACTATTCAGTAATCTAAACCTTTTATGTTACTTAAATAAACTTTGAAAATTAACAGCAAGTGGTATTATTCTATTTTATAAACTTTGTTCTTGGAAATATTTCAAATGAAATATATTCTAATGATTATAGAAAAGTCATAAAACATATATTTTAAAAATATTAATAAAATAAAAGCCACCTAAGCATCAACCAAGGTAAGCATATGAGTTATGTTCTCGGTTCTGAACCCTTCTTTCCCAGTAAGAGTAATCATTGCCTTGACTTTTGTGATAATCATTACTTTGATTTACTTTTTAATGTTATCACCTCTATATACATCCATATACTATGTATTATTTTAAATAGCTAGGTTTGGGGCCTCATATAAATATAGTCAGTTGTGTGCATTCTCATGTTACTTATTTCTTTTCCTCATCAATATAAATTCAATCTATGTTGGCAGCTGTAGCTTAATTCAGCCATTTTAATTGTTATTTATAATTGTATTACTAGACTATATTTTATTTTATTTCACATTTAAGTTATTTATTTCTGCTATTTCCAGCAATGGTCTTCTAAAAATCCTTTTAAATGTCTGCTGACATATATTCAGTTTTTTTTTTTTAAGGGCATATATGGAGGGATGAAAAGCATATATTTAGCTTTCTTAGGTCATGTTAAAAACGTTTTTCCAAAGTAGTTTTTCTAATTAACTTCCTTCCAGCACTCTATGAGTGTTTCCACTATTTAAGCTCTTCACCAACACTTTAAACTACTACAATTTATGTTTTTGCATATTAATAGCTGTATAATAATATAATAAAGGTCTTAAACTGTAGTTCCATGATTATTGACTTTTATTATATTTTGCTTTTTTTTGCTATTTAGTTTTTCATTTTAGTGAAGCATCTTTTAAAATATTTTGCTTATGTTACTCTGATAAATTAAGTTGTATTTTAAATTCAACTTTTAGTTCTTGATCTTATGCATAAATATCATGAATTTTTGTGTATTGACTTTGTATAATACCTCCTTGTTAGAGTAACTTACAAATTCTAAAAGTTTTCAATTTTTGTTAGATTCCCACAATAGGACTAAGGTATTCTACATTTTCAGACAGCAGGGTAGCAGTGTCTTCATTGTTTTACTTCTTACTTTCCAATCATGTGTCTTATATTTTTTATAGCCTTATTGAAATGGCTAGGTCCTCCAGGACAACGTTGAATATCACCAATAAGTATTACCTTAGTCATAAAATGTATTAGATGTCCTTTATCAGTTTTAGGAAGTTCCATTTTATTTCTAATTTGATGAGAGTGTTTTATGAAGAATAGGTTTTGAATTTTTCCAAGTGTTTTTTGTAAGTATTAGCATAACTGTATTTCTCTTTTTTCTTAAAATTACAATTACTGTATTGATTTTAGAGAAAAACGGCATTGCACACCTTAGATATCATCATAGTGCCATTTGTTGCTTCTGCATTAATGGATTCAATTTGCTCATATTTCATGAAAGATTTTCTTCTTTATTTAGGAGGAATATGGTTTAGAGGTTGCTTTTGTTTTTCAAGACAATGTTGTGTTTGGATCTGGTGTCAGGACAACGCTACTTGGGAAGTGTTTCTTCCTATTCTATTTCCTAAAAGACATTGTGTAAAATTGGTGTTATTTCTTCTTTAAATAACCAGTATATTCACCAATAAAACTTTCTGTCCTGGAGACTTCTCTATCAGGAGTCTTTAAACTACAAATTAAATTTATTTCATAGTCATAGAACTATTCAGGATATGTCATCTTGCACACAGTTTGGTAGTTTATGTGTTGTGACGATTTTCTTTTCTAAGTTATGTTGATGAATCTATGTAACCAGAGTTATCTTTGTATTTGCTTATTATCTTTTTAAAACCTACGGAGTCTGTAGGAAAATTCCTATTTTTATCGTTAATACTGGAGCTGGAAAGTGATTTTTCTCTCTCTCTCTTTTTTTTTTTTTTTTTTTGAAAGTGTATTTTACAATTGGTATTATTCTTCTCAAAGGTATGCAGGAATTTATTCACCACTGATGTCATCTGGGTCTTTATTTTGTTATTGTTTTTGTTTGTGGTGATGTTTTTGCTTTTTGAGTCAATACTGCTAATTGTTTCTCAAACATTTCATGTTTTACATGTTGTCTGATTTTAATATAATGTTTACAATATTATATTATCTTTTTAATGATTGTATGATCAGGAGTGATGGTAATTTTTAATTTTAGATCTTGATATTTTTTGTGCATTCCTTTTTCCTGATGAGACTAACTTTGTTGATCCATTCAAAGAACCAGATTTTGTTTTCACTGATTCTGTTGTTTTGCTGTTTTTCAATGCATTGACATTTAACTCATATTTTTATTATTTACTTCTGTCTACATAATTGGTTTTAATTTCTCTCTTTTTCTTGTGCTAGCTTCCTAATGTGGGAGCATAGATCATTAATTGTACACATTTTTCTCATTAAATATGATCACTTAAAGGTATGTATACAGTTTCTTTTTACTTTCTCTCTCTCTCTCTTTTTTTTTTTAACAAAGTGTCTCTCTCTGTTGGCCGGGCTGGAGTGCAGTGGCACCATCTCAGCTCATTGCAATCTCCACCTCCTGGGTTCAAGTAATTCTCCTGCTTCAGCCTCCTGAATAGCTGGGATTACAGGCACACCCCACCACGCCCAGCTAATTTGTGTATATTTTGTAGGAACGGGCTTGCACCATGTTGGCTGGGCTAGTCTCGCACTCCTGACCTCAGGTGATCCACCCTCCACCCGCCCTGGCTTCCCAGAGTTGCTGGGATTACAGGCGTCAGCCACCACGCCCAGCCTGTCTACATTTTCATCTGTGCTTTGCTTTAGCTGTTTCCCATAAAGTTTGATAAGTTTTATTTTCATTATCATTTAGTTTAAAGCAGTTTCTAATATTGCTAATGTTTCACTCATAGGTCTTTAAGCATGTGTTGCTCTATTTTGAAAGAATTTTAACTTTTCTCGTTATAACTTTAACGGTTTTATCTTTTTCTGTCTTTTTTATTTGTGTTATTAAGTTAGCCATCATTTTTTTTTTTTTTTTTTTTTTTTTGTGGTTTTCCTCAGTGTAAATCTACCTTTTTCTCTGGCCATTTTTAATATATATATTTTTTTACTTTCTGTTTTTAACAGCTTGACTAGTGCCATGGCTTAATGTCCTCTCCAAAATTCATGTTGAAATGTAATTGCTAATATAACGGTATTGGGAGGTAGAACCTCTAAGAGGTGATTAAGCAATGAAGGGTCCATCTTCACAAGTGGTTTAATACCATTATCTCGAAAATGGCTTAGTTATCCTGGCAGTGGGCTTCTGATAAAAAGACAAGTTTGGCTCCATTCTCTCTGCCTCAGGTGCTAGCTTGCCCTTCCACTATATTACGACTCGGTAAGAAGCCTCTTGCCAGATGTTGGTGCCATAATCTTGGACTTTCCAGTCTACAGAACTGTGAGCAAGATAAATTTCTTTTTATTACAAATTATCCAGTCTATGGTATTTTGTTATAGCAGCAGAAAATGAATCAAGACAACAGTAATGTTCCTATATGTGGTTTTCTTATACTTACTTGGCTTACATGTTTCCTGTTTTACTTTGGCATTTTATTAAATAATATATCTAAAAGATCTATGGAAGTATATGGAGACACTCCTTTCTCTTTGTTATAGCTGCATTATAATCAACTGTATGTGACATTAGACCTTAGCTAAAAGTTTCCTTATTGATAGACATATGGATAATTTTGAATCCTAGCCTATTAAATCTACTAATTTATTGAGTAAACATTATATAGATTTTTGCATGTTTTCTAATTTATCCCTGGAAAAATTCCTAGAAGTGATCAAAAAGTAAATGCAGCTTGGTTTGATATGGCTACATTTCTTCCTAGATAGATTCTGCTATTTTCTGTTCCTATCACCGGTGTATGAGAGTGTCTATTTTTCCACAGCCACACCAACAAAAATGTCACCAAATTTTGATTTGTTTTACCTTGGAGATAAGAAATTATATCTTTTTGCCACTTCTCTTACAAATCAAGTGATTGAATACGTATGCATTTGTACCCATATATTTTTCCTATCTTAATAATGAAATGAAAACTGATACTATCCTGTGTTTTGTTTTATTTATTAAGATTTTCTTGCTATTTCTGGTCCTTTGACTCTCATATACATTTTGAATCTTTAACAATATTTACACATACACACACACACAGAACATGGATTCTAACTGAGATTCAGAAGATCAATTTGAGGAGAATTGACATATTTACAAAATTGACTTCAATTTTTAATCATGATGTGTATCTTTTCTTTTTGAGATTTTAATTTTCCTCTTCCTTGGAGTTTTTAGTTTAGAGATTTGCACATAATTTAATGTATATTTGTCTTACCTTGAACCTAGGGACTTTGTAAACTTATTAACTCTAATATGTTGGACATATTATTTTACATTTTCTGTTTATGCAAATGTGTCATATGCAAATAGTTGCTGTCTAGTTTGTTCTTTCTATTGATAACATTTTTTACTCTCGTCTGCTGTGCTAAATATAAATTGCTGTAAACTTTACTCTTGATTCATTTATAAATTACAAAAAATACTACATCATTATTTTATTATTGATTAAATTTATTATATCAATTAAAATATTGGTATTAATAGTAGTATCACAAAAGAATAATAACTTTCCTGATTTCTCTAATAGGAAAGAACTTTATTTCTAGTTTGTTACTAAGATTCATTTCAGCATTTGTTGAAGTTTATTTTCAACATCTTTTTAGATTATCAACTTTGAATTTATTTACTTTTTCTATTAATCCTTAGCTTACACTATTATTTCAAATGTTAAACCAATCCTTAATTACAGAAATAAGCCCAATTCAGCTGTGATTATAATTTTTGTAATGTAATACTGCATTAAATTTGTTATTTGTAGAGCATATATTTTTCTGAGAAAGCTTGGCCACTAACTTTGTTTTCTTTTCTTTGTCGCATTTTTGTACCAAATGCATGTTCGCCTAAAAAAATGCGTTCAAACATATCCTATCTTTTCAAAGTATCTCAAATATTTTTCTAAGATAATTTTTATTCCTAATAATTTTAGAAAAATTCACAGTAAAATATTGTAGTTCTAGATATTTCTTTGTTAAAATATTTATATTTACAAATTTATTTTTGAAATAGATATAGGACTTTTTTTTTTTTAGTTTTTTATGTCTGTTGCCACAGTTTTTCTTATGAATAGGTCTATTTCATCTGCATAAAATTTTATTATCAGAGAGATTCTCATAATATGCTCCCATAATTAATGGCTTTAAAGTCTGCAGTGATGTTTCTTATTTTCACACCTATGTATCTACCTTTTGAAATTTGAAGTTTTTGTCTTCTCTCTTTGATTCTTAATTATCTTTACTTGGAGTCCACGTTTTTATTAGTCATTTTCAAAGATCTTGATTTTGTTTTATTGTTTGTTTGTTTGTTTTATAGAATCTATTGTAATTTGTTTTTAATTACTTTATCTTCCTATGTTTTTTCCTTCTATTGGATTTGAGGTATTTTTTTTAATGGTCTAGCTTCTTGAGTTAGAAGCTCAAATCAGTGGTTTATTTTCAGCTTTTCTTTTTTTTCTTATATATTTACTTAAGGCTCATTATTTTCCATTAAGCATGACATTAACATCATCCCACAAATTTGGTATATCATTTCAAAATCACAGTCAAAACACTTCCTAATTTCCATTGTGGTTATTTTCCTGTGGTTGTTTTAAATTGCAGACTCATCTTTAAAATAGCAAATATTACATTAGTTTTTATTTATTCTTTTTAGGTATTGCTTTCTGACTTAATTCCACTCTGATCATTGAATACATTTTAAATTATTTTAGTCCTTTACAACTTGTTTGGACTTGCTTTGTGTCCTAGCACACTGTCTATATTGATAAACAGTTCACGTAAATTTCAAAAGAATATATAGTCTGTCATTATTTGGTCTAGCATATTATGTCGATCAGTTAATTGTTATTCAAATGATCAATATTCATAAAGATTTACTTTGTTTGCTTAGTCTATCAAGTATTTAAAGGGATTGCTAATCTTCCATTCCACTGTGACTGTGAATTCTGTAGTTTTGTCTTTTAGCTTTATCAATTGTTCCTTTACATGTTTGATGCTATGTAATTAGAGGCACACACATTTAGAATTTTTATATCTTTCTGGAAAAATGACCTTTATAGTATTATGAGATAGATATCTTTCTTTGTAGTATTGGTTCTTGCCTTAAGTCTATTTTGTCTGACAGTGATGTATGTGTACCAGTTCTTAAAGGTTACTGTTTGTGTGTTAATGCTTTTTTATCATCTTCTCATTTCTTATGAGAGGCATATGAAAAGGGTGTCCTTCGTAGGTAGTATTTTTTCTTTGATGATTTTTATTTTACTCTGACAGTTTTAATTTTAATTGTATTATTGTGTTTACTAATGTATAATATAATGTTTACTATATTTGTCTTTATATATCTACCTTACAAAACTTATTTTAAATTTTCTACCTGTTTTACTTTAATTTTCTTTTATTATCACCTGTGTTTGTGCTCTTTTGCTGTTGAATGTTTATGCTATCACAGCCTTCAACCTTGATTTCACACATTCTAATTTTATGTGTAGAATTGGCTGGGATTTTATCTGAGTGCTATGTGATCCTATTTCCTGTGATACTGTTACTCTACTCTTTAATACTATTATATGCTCTGCATTCATTATCTTTTTTTTGTCATTTCTTCCCGATTTTCCATATTTCTTCCTAAGATCATTTTCCTTTACCGGAGGAATTCACTTCAGTATTACTTTTGTATGGACACATCTTTTCTCTCTAGGTGCTTTTTTTCTCTTAATAATTGCTTTACAGAAATTTTATTTTGATGCTCCTATGCACACATCCATAGGTTTTATTTTTACTTATTCCACCTCTTCATATTGGCTCCATGTCACACATCAGTTTTGGAAGAGTCTCAGCCATTATCTCGTCTAATGTTACTTGTGCCTCATTCTCTTTCTGTTCTTCTGGGACACAAGGTAAACAAGACTTTTCAGATGTGTTCCTCATGCTCTATTCTGCTGTCTGAATTCTTTTATAATGTCCATGAATCCACTTGCCTGTTTTCTATACCCCTGTCATTCACTTAACCAATTTTCTTTCCTATTGTGTCCTGTCTTCTGTTAAACCCACCTATTTAGTTGTAAATTACTATCATGATGTTTTTAATCCTAGATCTCCTATATCATTTTTCAAGGATTCCCTTTCTCCAGTGAGTTATCTTTTTCTCTCTTTCCTCACACATATTAACCACAGTTCATTCAAAGTCAGTGCCTGAAATCCATAATTACTCAAACACCTCTGGATCCGTTTTTGTTGTTTGCTTTTCAACCCGATCATTTGTGTGTTTGCACATGTATGTGTGTACAACTGATGCACAACACTAGATAGAAAAAATATAGTGTATCTAGATACTATTAATTCTCTATAAACTTTACCCATATCCTCTACCAGGCATATAAAGTGGCACCATGTGACCTAAATTCAGTGACAGCCTTAGCTGACTGTAGCCCAGTGTGTGGTTTCCCAAGACTTCCTCTACTTCCGCTTCTCATTCTCTTACAGTGTAGCTCTCCTGAGTTCCCAGCTTAAAGCCTGGGTCTTATATTCTGATTTTGCTATTTGCATGTTTGTTTCTCTTTGACACCATGACACAACCATGTCTTTTTGTGATCATAATGGGAAGGCCTGTAGTGTTTTCCTTTTAAGTAAAGTGCTTGTTTATTGATTAAGATATTTACTTTATCATGTTAATAATGTGTCCATTAAGTACTATTTTATTGAGTGTAGTTTTATCATGATGTGTGCTGAATTTTGGCAAATGCCTTCTCTACATCTTTGTAGTAATCATATAATTTTTCTTTTATGCTCTGTTTATATGGCCTTATTTATGGCCTTTCTACCATTGGACCACACTTGCATTACTGAAATTAACTATAGTTGTTTATCTTGTATTGTTTTTTATGTGCTATTAGATTCTATTTGCTGGTGTTATATTTACACATTTTGCATTAATATTTATAACTAAAGTATATTTGTAATTTAGCAATTTTGTGCAATGTATAAAATGAATGTTATATTCATAGTATAAATCAAATTTAGAGGTTGTTCTTTTTCAATGCTCTGAAACAATTTATGAAGCATTTAAATTACCTGATCTTTAAAAACTTGGTAAAGTTCCTAGATGATGTAAATTGGGATTGCTGCTTTTTGGAAAGGGGCTCTTTAACTACTTCTGTATTTCCTCTAGGATACTTATTCTGCTTATATTTTCTATATATTGAGTTTAGTTTTGGTAAGCTTTTCAAAAAAATTATTTATTTTATTTTTTCTTTGGAGAGTGTGACAGAATTTATGAGTAAACTAGATTTAGCATTTATTCACTACTTCTCTTTTAGTGCATATCAATTTTCTAACTCATTTATTTCTATCTTTATTAATATTTCCATCTTTATTTTTATTTACTTTATCCTTTTTTCTAGGTTTTAGAAATCATTAATTTATTTAATTTTGTCTCATTTTTATTGATATAGTTATTTAATACTATACTATGATTTTTTACTCACAAAAATTTTTTACTCACTAAAACTAACTGTTTTAGATGTATACCACAAAATCTTTTGTAACCTATTTTTATCAACCTTATTTTCAACTCCACAGTCACTTTATATTTACCCTTTGAGTCAGCATTATTTAATTTTTTATTACATTGTTTCAATATGAAAAGGCATTTTCTTCTGATTTTTTTGAAATTAATTTCTAGATTTTTAAATTATAATCAGAGAATGCTATTTTTATTATTTCTATATTTTGGAATTTATTGAGGTCTTTCTTTTGAGAAATCACTTAAATTATATTTTCTTGAAAAAATACTATTCAGCTATTCATTTAGATGAATGTTCCACATGCACATTAAGTAAAGGTACAATGGCAAAAACTGCAATGACTTTTACATCAACCTAACCTATTGTCTGGTTTTGGCAATCATAGTATATATTTAATTGCATGACAGACATTTCTCTAAAAGAAGGCAGAAACTGAAGTAAGTAACATTTACCTCCAGAATGGGGCACATAGCTTTTAGTGCCATGCCACAAAACAGAAGCCAAATGGATTTCATTTCTCATGGAGCTAGGTCTGACTGACTTGTGCTGCAGATTTGGTTGATTTCATTAAAATAAGTTGAGGGATGAATCAGGACCTTCCTCGTAACTGGGACGAGAATCTAAAAGCTGATTGGCAAAGGCACCTGTGCTTCATTAATGATATTGTGCTGCCTAGGATTGTTCTGGATCTTGCTGTTTTCTCCATGAAGAGTTCCAGTAGCTCTCCATGCCCATCTTGTTTGCTCTTTCAATCTTGAAGTGTTGCCTCACCCCTGGACCTTCTCAGGGTAGCAGCCCCAGCTTCTGTGACAATCTGGATGTCTCCCAGCTCTTATCTGCTGAACTTTCAAAGTGGGAGGAAAAGGATCTCAGTCTTTGAGCCCTACTTTAAGTATCAACTCCTGAGGACATCTAATAGATTTCATGTAGATCTGCTGTGTTTGCAGACTGTGGATACCTTGAACTTACTGCATGCCCTATATATCTCTAGGTGCTCTTTCTCTACTGTTTTGTGGTCATTAATATTTCAGTAGAAGAGAGGCTCATTTCTCCCTCCACTGTCTATGGAAGATTCCTCTTTTTGCAACTGCAGCAGGGATGAAAGCAAAATTAATTTACTTTCTCTGGTGAAGGACTTCTCACGTTTTTGAAATTTACTTCACTGGACATCTTCATGTGCACAGCTCTAAAATTACCCAGTTTGTTTTGGTTGTTATGGTGAGAACGACTGTCTCTTTTTACTTCCTAGATCTAAACTGGATTCCCCTTGTTTTGTTTTTGTTTTAATTTTTAACCATTCCATTTTATTTTTCTCTCTCTTATATATTTCCTTAAGCTTTTATATGTGATCATGTTTTATTACTGTGCTCCCTTTTCCAATTTTAGTGTTATTTCTTAAATAATTAAAAAAATTTAATCCATTCCTAAATTTTATCAACTACCTTTGTAAATCTTTTTTTATTCTAATCACATAATTTCTGAGCTTTTCTAATTTTGATTTATCCTATAAATTGTTTTAATTTTTTCTTTTTCACTTGAAATATTAGAGTATCATCTTTGTTGTGGGTGTTTACATTGGGCATAACTTCATAGTCTGGAGAAGTATTATTCTGAATTATTTTTGCCTTTTAATGTTGCATAAGATTTAAATGCAAAAATTATTACGCAGAGCATAAGCATTATCATCTTGTGCTGTCATGTATAAGTGGGATTAGTTTTCTTTCTTCTTAGATAGATAGAGAGGTCAGGGTAGATTATCTTACTTCATAGCTCTAGAGTTCTCTCATCTACTGATTTTGAGAAGTGTTAAAAAATAACACATTTCTTAGACATTTCAAAACCTTGTGTCTGTTTTCCTCTACTTTTTGATCTGGATTTTATCTTTTCTTTATTGTCTCTGTCCTACTAAAATGGAATTATACTCCCAGGAGTTTTTTTTTTTTTTTTTCCCCTCAATCTATGGCTTTACCCTGAAATGAAATAACCATTATCTGGTTTCAAAATCTATAGGGGCTCATATTATCTCACATTATAAACCTATACCATGGACCTTCACAATTTCTTCTTTATTGTTGCTATTTTTGTTATTTTTATTTAAATTGTACAACATGATATTTTGATAGACATAATAAAATGATGACTATAGTAAAGCAGTTAACATTTCCATCTTTCTACATATTTAGCTCCCAATGTTTCGTACCAAGAGCACCTAAAATCTGTTCCCTTTCCTGTATACAATATATTATTTCTTATATACAATATATTATTAACTATTCTCTTTATGTTAGACATTATTTCTCTAGATGTGTTCATCCTACACAACTGTAACTATGTACACTTTAACCTATTCATTCCCTGACTTCTCACTATTGGTAACCACCATTCTATACCCTGTTTCTATATATTTAACTATTAGATTTCATATATGAGACAGATTGTACAGTATTTTTTTTTTCTGTGTCTGGCTCATTTCACTTAACATAATGTCCTCTGGGTTCATCCATATTGTCACAAGTAGTAGAATTTCTCTTTTTAAGGCTGAATAATATCGCATTATGTGTCTATGTATGTGTGTGTATGTATGTAACCACCATAATTCTTTTGTCCGTTCATCACACCATAGACACATAGATTGTTTCTATGTATTGACTATTAGAAATGACGCTGCAAGGGACTTGGGAGTACATATATCCCTTTAAGGTGCAGATTTTATTTTCTTTGAGTTATACCCAAAAGAGAGACTGCTTGATCTTGCAATCATTTTATTATTAATTTTTTGAGAAACCTCCATACTGTCTTTCATAATGGTTGCACCTATTTACGTTTCCATCAGCTGTTTACAAGGACTTTCTTTTCTCCACATCCTCATCAATACTCGAATCACTTGTCTTTATGATAAGTCGTCCTAATATGTGTGAGGTGGTACCTCATTGTGGATTTTATTTTCAAGCTATGCAAATTAATCAATGCGATACACCACACTAACAGAATGAAAGGTAGAAACCACATGTTCATTTTAATACATACAGAAACAGTACTGGACAAATTAACATGCTTTTTTGATTAAAGACTCTCAACAATGTATGTATAGAAGGAAATTCCCTCAGCATAATAAAGGCCACTTATGCAAGATCACAACTAACAGTATAATCAATGGGGAAAAAAACTGAAAGCTTTTCCACTAAGACCAGGTACTAGACAAAGATGTCTATTCTTGCCCATTCTAGTCAACATAGTTCCTAAGTACTAACAAGTGCAAGCAGACAATAACATAAAAGCACTTAAATCAGGAAAATGTAAAATTATTTCTATTTGCAGATGATATGATCCTGTATGCAGAAAATCCTAAAGACTTTATACACACAATAAAACTGTGTTAGAACTAGTAAATAAATTCATTACAGCTGTAGAATATTAAATCAATGTACAAAAATAAGTTGACTTACTTTACAACAATAATTATCTATTTGGAAAAGAAATCAAGAAAACAATCTCATTTACAAGATCATTAAGAAGAATAAATTATTTAGGAATAAAATTAACCAGGAAAGCTCTACACACTGGAAATTTTAAAATATTGATGAAACTGAAGAAGACAATGTGAATATATATGAAGCCAACATTAAGGCACCCACTTATATAAAGGAAATATTATTAGTGATAAAGACTGAGGTAGACCCCTAAACTGTAAAGTTGAGGACCTCAACACTCCACTTTCAGCATCATCTAGATAGAAAATCAGCAAAGAAACATAAAATGTCCTGCAATGTAAACCAAATAGACCTAAAAGATATTTACAAAATATTTTATCTGATACACATTCTCTTGAGCACATGCAACATTTCTCCAGGCTAGACCACAAGTTAGGCCACAGAAACAAGTCTCAACAAATTTTTTAAAAATCAGAATCACATGAAATATTTTTTAAAACACAATGGAATAGAACTGGAAACCTTAATAAGAGGGATATTGGAACTCTAAAAATATATGGAAATTAAACAACATACTTCTAAACAACCATGGTTCAACCAAGAAATTAAGAACAAGATGAAAAAATTATTTAAAGAAATGAAAATGGAACCACAACATACCAAAACCTATGGAATATAGCAAAAACAGTGCCAAGAGGTGAGTTTGTATCAATAAAGGTCTACAGCAAAAAAGTAGAAAGATTTTATATGTAGAAAAATCTGAAGAATCCATCAAAATATCTTAGAACTGATAATAGATTAAGAAAGGTTTCAGGATACAAAATTAATGTATAAAAATTGATAGCATTTCTGTACACCAGTAACAAATGTATGTGACTATTTTATGCCAGTTAAAGAATAAAATAGAAAAAAATCCCTTAATTGTTATAGAACCACAAAAGACCTTGGAGGGCAATAAATGTAGGAGGTATCACACTGCCAGACTTCAAAATATATTATAACTCTATAGTAACCCAAATGTTATAGCATTGGTATAGAGACAGACACATAGATCCATGAGCAGTATAGAAAACCTGGAAATAAATGCAGATATTTACAGTCAACTGGTTTTTTTGACAAAGGCACCAAGAACATCTACTGGGGGAAGGACACCCTCTTCAATAAACGGTTCTAGAAAAGCTGAATATCCGTTTACAGTGGAATGACATTAGACTTTGATCTCTCATCATATAAAAAATCAACCCAATATAAATTAGACTTAAACATAAGACTCAAAACTATAAAATAACTAGAAGAAAACATAGTGGAAACACTTCAGAACATTAGTCTTGGCAAAGATTTTATGGCTAAGACTTCAAAAGCACAGATAACCAAAAAATATATAGATGAGTGACTATATTAAACGTGAAAGTTTCTGCACAGCAAAGGAAACAATCAATAACATGAACAGACAACCTGTAGATTTTGAGGAAACAATTGCTAATTACTTATTGGACAAGGGACTAATATTAATGTATACAAGGAACTCCAACAACACAACAGAAGAGATACCCAAATAGTCCTATTAAACACTGAACAAAGAATCTGAGTAGACATATCTCAAAGATGACATACATAAAAACAGGTATTTGAAAAGCATATTAAACACCAAGGAAATGTATATCAAAATCAAAATGAGATCATCTCCCTCCAGGTAGAATGGCTTTTATCAAAAAGACATAAAATAACAAATGCTGCTGAAGATGTGGTAAAAAGGTAACTCTTATGTATGGTTGGTGGGAATGTAAATTAGTACAAATTTTGGAAAACAGCATAGTGGTTTCTCAAAACAGCAAAAAAAAAAAAAAAAAAAAAAAAGAACTATAATACAATCTGGCAACTCCACTGCTGGATATATATTCAAAGAAAAGAAAAATCAGTATGCCAAAGAGATATCTGCACCCCCATGTGTACTGCAGCACTATTCACAATAGCCAAGATGAGGAATCAACCTGAGTGTCCAAAGGCTGGAAAGGTTGGGTGGGTGGGTTGTGCGGAGAATACAGAAAGGTTGACTTTGGCTACAAACATAAAGGTGGATAGAGAGAATAGGTCCTAGTGTTCAACAGCACAGTAAGGTGACTATAGTTAACAATACTTCATTGCATATCTCAAAATAACTAGAAGAGAAGATTTATAATGCTCCCTACAGAAAGGAATAAGTATTTGAGGTAATGGAAATTCTAAATGCTCTGGTTTAATCATCGCATATTGTATTCATGTATCGAAATATCACGTGTAGCCCGTAAATATTTACATTAATTATCAATTAAAAAGAAAAAAAAATCCAAAGTATATAAGGTTCTCACACAACTCAATAGTTAAAAAAAAGAATAAATAACTCAATTTTTAAAATGGGCAAAGTAATTAAGTAGCGATTTATCTAAAAAAGACATTAAAACATCGCTAATTGTACTGGCCTCAACTTTGTAATAAAGCTGAGTTATTTATCAGGACGGTTTAGCACCAGTTTTACCTGAAAATAAGCATGGAAACTAATATGCCTTGATAAAGAACCATTTTATATTCTGTGCCATACTTCCCTTCCTTCAAATACAGTTTGACAACTAGAACCCTGATTAAATTCTCAGACCTCAGGCTCTGTCTATAAACATTGTCTTGTTTATTCATTCAGCACATGTCTATTGATTATCTCCTCTGTGCAGGTAGGTGCTTGTTTTTGTGAATACAAAACCAAATGTATAGTAATCAGCTCCTTCCGGGTACTTGACCAGGAAGTCTACTTGGTCAATTTGTCTTAAAACTCCTATGTTCTTATCTGTATATATGGGTCAAAGTGAATGTCCTAAATTACGGTTTTGACCACATTATATTCTGAAAATAAGCCTGTAATGTTTACCCATCTACAATAAAGAAATATGCTTTTAAATCAATATTCTACACCCTCTTCTATCTCTTCCTTGTCTTGCTGTATGATTCTGTTTTTGCAAACAGGACACTCCATTCCAACTGTTACTTAGTGTCAGTAACTACAGTGACTACTGTTTTGGAGTTTTCTTCTTAAACTCTCAAAGTAGTTCCACATTTAATTCTGATAAGAAAAAGTCTGACTCATTCATTTACATAACAAATATTTATTGTGTATCTACTAAGTGCCACTGACTTGTCAGATTGTCAGATAATGGGTACCTATTGGTGCCCAAGAAAATGAGCACAATCCGCAATGTCACAGAATATATTGTGAAAGACAGTTGTTAACTCATTACAACTCTCATACATATTACAAAGGTAAAATGCACGAAAATAGTTTTTAAAAACTAAAAAAATCGAGTAACAGAATTTTTTTTCGTGACAAATTGACATTCGAACTGAAATCCAATGAGTAAAATTTGCCTGGGGACGTGGAATATAGCTGTGCAAGCACAGAGAGAAATCTCTGTGAATTTTCTCAAATGGGAAATTAACTAAGGGAACTGACAATTTTCAATACAAAATTGTTTCTTTTTTGAATAGACTACTTTTTAGACTAGTTTTTTTTTTTCTTTTTTATTATACTCTAACTTCTAGGGTACATGTGCACAATGTGTAGGTTTGTTACATATGTATACATGTGCCATGTTGGTGTGCTGCACCCATTAACTTGTCATTTACGTTAGGTATATCACTGCTATCCCTCCCCTCTTCCCCCCACCCCCCAACAGGCCCCAGTGTGTGATGTTCCCCTTCCTGTGTCCAAGTGTTCTCATTGTTCAATTCCCACCTATGAGTGAGAACATGTGGTGTTTGGTTTTCTGTTCTTGCGATAGTTTGCTGAGAATGGTGGTTTCCAGCTTCATCCACGTCCCTACAAATGACATGAACTCATCATTTTTTTATGGCTGCATAATATTCCATGGTGTATATGTGTCACATTTTCTTAATCCAGTCTGTCATTGATGGACATTTGGTTTGGTTCCAAGTTTTTGCTATTGTCAATGCTGCCGCAATAAACATACTTGTGCATGTGTCTTTATAGCAGCATGATTTATAATCTTTGGGTATATACCCAGTAATGGGATGGCTGGGTCAAATGTTATTTCTAGTTCTAGATCCTTGAGGAATCGCCACACTGTCTTCCACAATGGTTGAACTAGGTTACAGTCCCCCCAACAGTGTAAAAGTGTTCCTATTTCTCCACATCCTCTCCAGCACCTGTTGTTTCCTGATTTTTTAATGATTGCCATTCTAACTGGTGTGAGATGGTATCTCATTGTGGTTTTGATTTGCATTTCTCTGATGGCGAGTGATGATGAGCATTTTTTCATGTGTCTGTTGGCTGCATAAATGTCTTCTTTTGAGAAATTTCTGTTCATATCCTTTGCCCACTTTTTGATGGGGTTGTTTTTCTTGTAAGTTTGTTTGAGTTCTTTGTAGGTTCTAGATATTAGCTCTTCGTCAGATGAGTAGATTGCAAAAATTTTCTCCCATTCTGTAGGTTGCCTGCTCATTCTGATGGTAGTTTCTTTTGCTGTGCAGAAGCTCTTTAGTTTAATTAGATCCCATTTGTCAAGTTTGGCTTTTGTTGCCATTGCTTTTGGTGTTTTAGACATGAAGTCCTTGCCCATGCCTATGTCCTGAATGGTATTGCCTAGGTTTTCTTTTAGGGTTTTTATGGTTTTAGGTCTAACATTTAAGTCTCTAATCTACCTCGAATTAATTTTTGTATAAGGTGTCAGGAAGGGATCCAGTTTCAGCTTTCTACTTCTGGCTAGCCAGTTTTCCCAGCACCATTTATTAAATAGGGAATCACGTCCCCATTTCTTGTTTTTGTCAGGTTTGTCAAGGATCAGATGGTTGTGTGGTATTATTTCTGAGGGCTCTATTCTGTTCCATGGGCCTATATCTCTGTATTGGTACCAACAGCATGCTGTTTTGGTTACTGTAGCCTTGTAGTATAGTTTGAAGTTAGGTAGCGTGATGCCTCCATCTTTGTTCTTTTGGCTTACGACTGTCTTGGCAATGCAGGCTCTTTTTTGGTTCCATATGAATTTTAAAGTAGTTTTTTCCAATTCTGTGAAGAAAATCATTGGTAGCTTATTGGGGATGGCATTGAATCTATAAATAACCTTGGGCAGTATGGCCATTTCATAATATTGATTCTTCCTATCCATGAGCATGGAATGTTCTTCCATTTGTTTGTGCCCTCTTTTATTTCACTGAGCGGTGGTTTGTAGTTCTCCTTAAAGAGGTCCTTCACATCCCTTGTAAGTTGGATTCCTAGGTATTTTATTCTCTTTGAAGCAATTGTGAACGGGAGTTCACTCATGATTTGGCTCTCTGTGTGTTATTGGTGTATAAGAATGCTAGTGACTTTTGCACATTGATTTTGTATCCTGAGACTTTGCTAAAGTTGCTTATCAGCCTAAGGAGATTTTGGGCTGAGATGATGGGGTTTTCTAAATATACAATCATGTAATCTGCAAACAGGGAAAATTTGACTTCCTCTTTTCCTAATTGAATACCCTTTATTTCTTTCTCTTGCCTGATTGCCCTAGCCAGAACTTCCAACACTATGTTGAATAGGAGTGGTGAGAGAGGTCATTCCTGTCTTTTGCCAGTTTTCAAGGGTAATGCTTCCAGTTTTTGCTCATTCAGGGATATTGGCTGTGGGTTTGTCATAAATAGCTCTTATTATTTTGAGATACATTCCATCAATACCGAATTTATTCAGAGTTTTTAGCATGAAGGGTTCTTGAATTTTGTAAAAGGCCTTTTCTGCATCTGTTGAGATAATCATGTGGTTTTTGTCTTTGGTTCTGTTTATATGCTGGATTACATTTATCGATTTGCATATGTTGAACCAGCCTTGCATTCCGGGGATGAAGCCCACTTGATCATGGTGGATAAGCTTTTTGATGTGCTGCTGGATTCAGTTTGCCAGTATTTTATTGAGGATTTTTGCATCGACGTTCTTTAGGGATATTGGTCTAAAATTCTCTTTTTTTGTTGTGTCTCTGTCAGGCTTTGGTGTCAGGATGATGTTGGCCTCATAAAATTAGTTAGGTTGGATTCCTTCTTTTTCTATTGATTGGAATAATTTCAGAAGGAATGGTACCAGGTCCTCCTTGTACCTCTGGTAGAATTTGGCTGTGAATCCGTCTGGTCCTGGCCTTGTTTTGGTTGGTAGGGTATTAATCATTGCCTCAATTTCAGAGCCTGTTATTGGTCTACTCAGGGACTCAACTTCTTCCTGGTTTAGTCTTGGGAGAGTATATGTGTCCGGGAATTTATCCATTTCTTATAGTATTCTCTGATGGCAGTTTGTATTTCTGTGGGGTCGGGGTTATATCCCCTTTATATTTTCTTATTGTATCTATTTGATTCTTCTCTCTTTTCTTCTTTATTAGTCTTGCTAGCGGTCTATCAGTTTTGTTGATCTTTTCAAAAAACCAACTCCTGGATTCATTGATTTTTTGGAGGGTTTTTTGTGTCTCTGTCTCCCTATCTCCCTCAGTTCTGCTCTGATCTTAGTTATTTCTTGCCTTTTGCTAGCTTTTGAATGTGTTTGCTCTTGCTTCTCTCTTTCTTTTAATTGTGATGTCAGGATGTCAATTTTATATCTTTCCTGCTTTCTCTTGTGAGCATTTAGTGCTACAAATTTCCCTCTACACACTGCTTTAAATGTGTCCCAGAGATTCTGATATGTTGTATCTTTGTTCTCATTGGTTTCAAAGAACATCTTTCTTTCTGCCTTCATTTAATTGTGTACCCAGTAGTCATTCAGGAGCAGGTTGTTCAGTTTCCATGTAGTTGAGCGGTTTTGATTGAGTTTCCTAATCCTGAGTTCTTGTTTGATTGCACTGTGGTCTGAGAGACAGTTTGTTATAATTTCTGTTCTTTAACATTTGCTGAGGCATGCTTTACCTCCAACTATGTGGTCAATTTTGGAGTAAGTGTGATGTGGTGCTGAGAAGAATGTATATTCTGTTGATTTGGGGTGGAGAGTTCTGTAGATGTCTATTAGGTCTGCTTGTTGCAGAGTTGAGTTCAATTCCTGGATAGCCTTGTTAAATTTCTGTCTCATTAATCTGTCTAATGTTGACAGTGGGCTGTTAAAGTCTGCCATTATTATTGTGTGGGAATCAAAGTCTCTTTGGAAGTCTCTAAGGACTGCTTTGTGAATCTAGGTGCTCTTGTATTGGGTGCATATATATAAGGATAGTTAGCTCTTCTTGTTGAATTGATCCCTTTACCATTATGTAATGGCCTTCTTTGTCTCTTTTGATCTTCGTTGGTTTCATGTCTGTTTTATCAGAAACTAGGATTGCAACCCCTGCCTTTGTTTGTTTTCCATTTGTTTTGGTAGATCTTCCTCCATCCCTTTACTTTGAGCCTATATGCATCTCTGCACATGAGATGGGTCTCCTGGACACAGCAAATTGATGGTTCTTGCCTCTTTATCCAATTTGCCAGTCTGTGTCTTTTAATTGGAGCATTTAGCCCATTTACATTTAAGGTTAATGTTGTTTTGTGTGAACTTGATCCTGTCATTGTGATATTAGCTGGTTATTTTGTTCGTTAGTTGGTGCAGTTTCTTCCTAGCATCGATGGTCTTAACATTTTGGCATGTTTTTGCAATGGCTTGTACCGGTTGTTCCTTTCCATGTTCAGTGCTTCCTTCAGGAGCTCTTGTAGGGCAGGCCTGGTGGTGACAAAATCTCTCAGCATTTGCTTGTCTGTAAAGGATTTTATTTCTCCTTCACTTATGAAACTTACACTGGCAGGATTTGCTATCCTCAAATCTCAATGGTTTAACACAAGAAACATGTCTTTTTCCCTCAGGTAAAATATACCACTTCAGGACATTCATCTAGGCAAAGATTTTATGTAAAATTTAAAACACAACATATACTTATTTTATTGGAGAACTGTGAATGTAGTGGTTAAGGAGAAACCAGAAGGAACCACTGAAACAAATATTCATGTTGATGTGTGTTCCTGTGATTACCACAGCAGAAGGACAGCAGAGCACACCTGGCATTTGGTTACTTCAGGCTCCCCACTGGAAGTGATATATCTGCTTATATTTGCTAAAGCATGTTATAAATCTGTGCCTAGTGTCAAAGGGGCAGAGACTTACAAGCTTATTCTGTGTCTAGAAGAAGGAGGAGGTTTGTGAATGCTCCTAATGACTATGAAAATAAACATTAGTATACTCTCTTCACAGAAAATAGAATATATTTATTAAGCAGCCACATTTAATTACACTGACACTAAATTAATAATGTGTGCTGGGGCCTGTTTGTGGGCATAGAACTGTATAATCCTACATGAAAAATGAATGTGTACATCAAATATAAATGTGTGCGTGTGTGTGTGTGTAATGATGGACTATGGCTTGTTTTTTCCCCCCTTGTTGGATAAGGAAGAAAAGTTGAATGTGTGTTATTCATTAATATATTCTAATTCTAATTCTATTGGGCAATCTATTATTGGCAGTAGTTTTCGGTTGGCAGAAATGATCTACTAGCACACACTAGGCATTTACTACCTTTGTCTCCAAGATGAACATCACTGTCTTGTGATATGGCTCAACTGAGGTTTATTTTACTACTTTTAGACAAGGCAGTGGGGGTGATCCTCATAATAATCAAAATAAAATTCCACTTAATGAAGGCATTACTACCCCATTAATCTGTGAAACTTCTTACTGAATCTATCCCTTAAGCAATAGGATGTGAAGTTTGATGACCTATCCAAGCCAATCCTCTTATTCAAAACCTCGTGGTGGCAATAAAAAAAAAAATGCCATCAGGTAGTTTACCTCACTTACTTCTTATAACAAAACTGTGAAGGCATTATTAACAGTAATGAGTAAAAACCAAATTTCATCACACCCTGTCTGACTACAAAGACATTTTAACCATTACATCAATTTGATTTTTTTTGGTTTGAATAAAGGTTGATGATTAACTAAATAAATCAAATTATTATTATCAGATTCTAACCTAAGAGGTATTACCCATTCCCCTAAACCCTTTCAGGTTGCCTAAAAAACTGAAAGAAACTCATTAAGAGATAATAGATTCTGGCTCAGTGGACATGTAGTTTATCATTTCAATGTGTGTGTGTGTGTGTGTGGATGTACATGTCTGTTTCAATTTTCATGTCTCGTGATTTAATATGCAGTCACATTAGTAACTGTGCGAGAGACACTAATCTGTGAAGAACCAAAACTTAAAAAAAAAAGATTTTTCTGAAAAAGACATCACAAAAGTATCACCATAGAAGGTGAAATACAAATGAAAGCATTCCTCCTTTTTTATTTGAAAATAGTCAATACAGAATAAAATTACATCAGAATTGAAAACGATTTAGCATCATTTCTTTCTTTCTTTCTTTTTTTTTTTTTGAGATGGAGTCTCGCTCTGTCACCCAGGCTGGAGTGCAGTGGCCGGATCTCAGATCACTGCAAGCTCCGCCTCTCGGGTTCCCGCCATTCTCCTGCCTCAGCCTCCCGAGTAACTGGGACTACAGGCGCCCGCCACCTCGCCCGGCTAGCTTTTTGTATTTTTTAGTAGAGACGGAGTTTCACCGGGTTAGGCAGGATGGTCTCAATCTCCTGACCTCGTGATCCACCCGTCTCGGCCCCCCAAAGTGCTGGGATACAGGCTTGAGCCGCCGCGCCCGGCCGATTTAGCATCATTTCTAATTCTACCCCTCCTATGTCAGAGAAGGAAAAAAATAAGTTTCATTGGAAGAACCAAATTTGACAGAGAAGACTGACTTCCCCAGTGATGCACAGTCGCCTTGTGTAAGAATAGCTTGATAATATTTCCACCTAGAACTGAAGAGCCCCAGCGAGTAATAGTAGGTCACATACATCTGTGTATACAAAATCATGGGACTTTAAGTGTTTCTTGGTCTAGCTAAAGCTGCGAGCTGATGAATGAATACAAGCCTTCAGGATTCTGAGACCATATACCCCAGCTTTGTTATTACTTCAAAAGAAAAATTAATTTTATCTTTCGTGAATAACAAATATATACTTCCGCCCAAGTACATTTAGAATTACTGAGCACAAACATAAAGTGTTTCATCAACTCAAACATACTTGTAATTAATTAGAAAAAGCTCAAACCACCCATGACTAAATAAAATTATGGACTTGCAGTAGTTTTCTGACCCATATCCATCAAAATGTCGAAAGGATATTAGTAGACAGCAGGCATGCAACCTAGAAATAATAGGGCAACTATTAATCTCTTACTCTGCTTGATTCTGCTTCGGGCAAATGGGACACAAACCATATATAACCCCAGAATGAGAAACATTGATTTACAAAGATCAATGTATTTGACTTCTGTTTGATTTCTTGGGGGGAACTCTTTCTGTTTCTTCTCGAAACACACTGTGGTCAGCTTCTCAATCATCTGGTACTCAGTGACTCTGTTAACCTCAGGATTCTGTAGTGGCAAAAATATAGACATGGAAATCAATATTCCTAAAATCACATTCCAGCTTTCAAACTAGCTCTTGAGAATAAAAAATGTCTAAGACCCACTTTTTTCATAAATTAAATGAAGGGAATAGTCAGTATCTATCTCCCAAAGTGTCCACGAGAATTAAATATGATATATGTAAAGAATAGAAGCAGTAGTCAGTACCTGAAGGTATGTCATTATTTATTATTGATAAATCCTTATTTAAGGCTCATGTTACATGAAACTGTGGCATACCCAGAAGTGAAGAAAAACAAAACAAAACTTTGCTTACTGAGACATGTCTACAAGAAAAGGGAAAATAGGAACGTAATTTAAAAAGTAAAGAAGTGTCTTCCTCAGTGGACAGAGTATGCCTTAGGGTCTATTGTGAGAGCCACAATTTTGCTAAAAGTGACACCTCCTAGCTGCAAATGCCAGAGTCCCTGCCGGTGAGCAAATCAAAGTAGAAAACTCTTCCTTTCATGGGTGCTGAATCTGCTAGTAATTCCTTAGGTAGTAGCTCTACGTTATTAAATGTAGAAATAAAGTTAAATGATGCAGAATCATAGATTACTTCCTTTGGATATGGATCAGCTTTGAGGATTTAAATTCCGTATATATATATATATATTCCAGATTAACATGCTGAAGTCTTTATATTCCCCTCAACTGGCTTTTCGAATTGTTTTGAGAACTCATTTGGATGTGTCAGAAGGCAAAGAAAGCATGCATTTAGGAATTCATAGGAAGCGAAGTCACAGTTTCTGTACCCCAGGTTTCTTATAAAAATGTTCCTTTTTAAATAATTGATGTGCTCCCTCTTTGACTACTATATTATGATGTAGTCTTTGGCATTTGCATTTTATTATTCAATAAATTCTTACTTATTCATAGGTATATGTATGTATATATAGGTGAGTATAATATATATATATATGCAATTCAGAATTTAGACATTAAACATTCCTGTATGAAACTAATGCAATTCTTATTCTATAAGTAAATGCCATTGAGTCAATAAACGTCTGTGAATGGTAAATATAAAAAAGGGAAACATTTCAAACTGAGTGGAAAAAATACTTAGATTTAAAAGGGTAGCTGTATAGCAGGAACACTAATCCAAGGAATTGGAGTCATACACAAGTAACATTCAAGACAAGCAAAAATAATAGCCTTTCAAAAATAAAATAGCAGAAGCAAATATCTGCTATATATTATGTTTTACATATTTTATATTCACTTCATGGTACATCAGACAGCTAGACATTATCTCCCTTTTACAGAGGGAGAAAAGAAGGCTCAGGTACTTTGAATATTACACAATTAGATTGCTAGAATAAATATTCATTATTAGAGTACAGATATTTCTATAGTGAAGTTAATGATTTTCATTTGAATGTTTGTTTTCTACCTACACCTAGAGATCTCAATCCTCTTGGATTCAACATGTTAAAAATTTAACTTCATTGAAGTATAACTTAAGTAACATAAATTGTGTCCATTTAACCTGTACGATTACATAACTTTTGAAAGGTGTACATGCTTGTAAAACAACTATTGCCATTAACATAGAGATTTTCCTCACATCTGAAAGATTTTTCATGCTCGTTTGCAATCCATCACCCTCTTCATTATTGGAGAAAACCCACTGATAAGCTGTCTGATATTATATATTGGTGTGAATTTTATAAAATTTTATAAAAATGGAATGAGACTGTATTCTATTTGGTATGGTTTCTTTCACTCAACATAGTGATATTGAGACACATCCATGCTGTTGCATGTATTACTAGTTTGACCATTTTTGCCGTACAATAATATTACATTGTATAAATATGCTCTATGCTGTTTATCCAGTCAACTTTCAGAAATTTGGATTGTTTCTCATGTTTGGTTATTGTGAATTATGCTGCTATGCACATTCATGAAAATCTTTGTGTAATCATATGTTTTTGTTTTTCTTTAGTGAAAAGAAAAATACCTAGGAGTTGAATGGACTGTTCTTAAATTGATATATGTTTAACTTTTGGAGAAACTTCCAAAGAGTTTTCAAAATTCGTCGCATCATTTTATACTCCCTCCAGAAACATATGAGAGTTTCTATTCCTACACATTCAGGCTAGTCCTTGGTGTTATCAGTTTTTAAATTATTAGCCACTCAGTACTCACGGAGGACTATCTCGTTGTGGTTTTAATTTGCATACCCTAATAACTAATGATGTTGAGAATCTTTTTATTTGCTTATTCATAATTCATATATCTTCTTTGTGAAATGCCAAATCAGTATTTTACACATTTTTCAAAATTGAATTGACTCTCTTTTCATTTGTCAGTGTTCTTTATATATTTTTGGATAAACCCTTTTGTTAATGTATTGTATTTTCTCCAAGTCTGTCTTTTAAGAGTGTATGTTTTCTCTTGTTTCTTTACAACAGCAAAATATTTTAACTTTGGAAATATCAGTGATTACTTTTTATAATTAATTTGATGTATCATATCTAGGGAACTTCTCTAACATAATGTTTTTCTCTAGAAGTTCAGTTAAGTTTGCTTTTACATTTAGATTTTTTTATCTATTTTATGTCCACTTTTTGTGTGTGAGGCGATGGACTTCCTCCTCCTTCTCCTTTCTTCTCCTCCTTCTCCTCCTCCTTCCCCTTCTGTTTCTTCTTTTTCTAAAATACAGATTAGTTGCTTCAGAACTATTTGTTAAAAAGGCTTTCCATTCTCCATTGGGTTGTCTTGGCACCTTTGTCAAAGCTTGATTGACCATATAGGCTTGAATCTATTTCTGGATTCTTTATCTTTATGCTTATGACACATTATTTTGATTATTGAAGCTTTATAATTAATCTTTGAAATAAGATTAATACATCTTCCAAGCGTGTACTTCATTTTAAAAACTACCTTCACCTAGTCTCCATTCTTTGCATTTACTCATATTTTGATATCAACTTACAAATTTAATCCCAACATACTATTAGGATATGATTGAGGTTTTGGTGACTTACAGATGAATTTAAATAAAATTGATATCTTAATATTGAATTTTTAGACATACACACGTACACATTTCTAGTGGTATTACATTTTCTAAGCAACATTTTGAAGTTTTCAGAGTAGGAGAACCTTTCAGGATTATACATCACTTGGTAAATTTTTGTTACTAAGACTCTTGTGTTTTCTTATGCCTTTATAATTGAAATTTTCTTTTAAATATATTGTTTAATTGTTTGCTACTTGTATATTGAAGTTTTAACTATAGGGCAGTGCAGCCAACTGTGACCTGCCTTCAGGATAAAGCTGAACAAATGAGAAACTTGTTCTTTCCAAATTGTAACAACCTTCTGAAGGTAGCCTACTACCTCTGCTTTTTATAATTAGCAAATAGAAAATATTTTTAAAGTATTTGGGAAAAAAGAATATTTAATTTAGTTACAGAAAATGAATTTCACAAATAGTACTGTTACCTATTCACTTAAAAAACAAGCCAATTTTGTCATACCTTAGTGATTAAATAAAAGACATATAAAAAAAGTAAGTATACAAATTAGTTAAAAGATTCTACTTCTGCCTAGGATGTATATGCTTGAAAGACCACTGTTTCCCCCTTAACAATGAGGAAAGACCAGATAATATAACGTTTCTTAATTGTTTCAGAGAGGTGAGCTAACGGAGCTATTGCTTATCCTGAAATGTAAAGCAAGGTAGGTGTCTCCAAGGAGAGCAAGGCCAGAAGTTCTGACTCACTGTGGCAGAGCACAGAAAGAGGACCCCCTGTATGATCTGGAAAAAGAATTTAGGTGAGATATGTAATGTGTTGCTAATGTCCAAGTGTGGGCTATCATGAAAGTATAGAACTGCCGACCTGAAAGCCACCCATAGGCTCTTTTCCATGAATCCCCTCTGAGTACCCACAAAAAAAAAAAAAGGTAGGGAATGGGGCCAGAGACTGGAGAAAGCCTCCTTCAGTGGTAAATGCTTAGAGAAGGGGAGGAGCTGCTGCTGCTTCAGCTGGCCCTCCTCCTGAAATCTAGGAAACAAAAACTTCAAAGTGCTTGGGAAAGTTTAATTGTGGCTCACAGAGGGGTAAAAGGAGAAATTCTCCATCCCCGGATGGGGTAGAGGGAGGCAGAGAATCATCCCAGATCCGGAAATTTGAGTGATCTCCTGTTCCGGGGAGAAAGGCAGAAATCAGTCTACTACACAAGTCTCATCAAAGATATGAGGCAGTTTGACAACCATAGGGAAGAAAAAAGTCTCACCCTAGAAACCCAGGAGCTCAGGGCGTGCCTAAGACAGAAGCTGTACCAGAATTCCAGACTTTCTGCTCCTAGCACCAGGCTAATGAGCTTGTCGTCACACATAACCTATTGCTACAAAGAGTCAAGAGCAAAAGGAGCAGGTATGCAGCGAAGACCTAAAGCCACAGGTGGTGGATTACTGCCTCCTCACCCCTCATCACCTCTAAGTGTAAAATTACAATGGGGAAATTGGAATGCAGGAGTGCGATGAAGACAACTGCATTAGTTACCTACTGCTGCAAAACAAATTATCCCAAAACTTAGTGGCTTTAAACAATACACATTTATTATCACACAGATTCTGTGCATCAGAAATTCAAGAGTTACTTGACTTTGAACTTTCAGCTTAGGGTCTCATAAAATTATAATCAAATGCATTTTGTGCCTGCAGTCTCCTAAACCTTTGACTGGTGCTGTAATTTACTCCTTTTGCAGGATATATCAAATATTATTAAAAATCAAATATATTTTCATATTCTGTCAACAAAAAAAATGGAAATTTAAATGAAGCGGTGCTATTTACAATGAAACCCTTAGACATGAATTGAACAATATGAGTCCGAGATCTGAATACTGAAAAGTTTAACGTTGTTAAACAAAACAAAACAAACCAAGAAAACCTAAATCCAAGGATATATCATGTGAATGATTTGAAAGACCCAGTATTGTTGAGATATCCATTTTCCACAAACTAGCCTATACATTCAACACAATCAAAAAAAAAAAAAAAAAAAAAAAAAAAACCTGAACTTTTAAAGATAGGCTGGCTGAGTCTGAGTCTTCTGTGGTAAAATAAAGGAAACAGAAGAGTCAAAACAATTTCGACAAGAAGAACAAAGTTGGAGGACTCATACTAGCTGAGTCCAAGACTTACTATAAAGGCACAGTAATCCAGAGAGTATAGTCTTGTCAAAAAGATACATACCTAGATTAATAGAGGCCCGATAAAGACTACAAACAGACACACATATATATGGCCAATTTATTCTGGACAAAGGTGCAAGGCAATTTTAAGGTGAAATCATGTTTTCTAAAACTGATTCTAGAACAATTGAATGTCCAAATAAAAATAAATGATCTGAACTCGGTGGTGGCCACTGTGCAGATCAGACTTCGCTTGTTTTCGTGCGCCTCACTCCGCTTTTCCTCCGCGACCATGTCTGACAAACCCGATATGGCTGAGATCGAGAAATTCCGTAAGTCGAAACTGAAGAAGACAGAGACGCAAGAGAAAAATCCACTGCCTTCCAAAGAAACGATTGAACAGGAGAAGCAAGCAGGCGAATCGTAATGAGGCATGCGCCGCCAATATGCACTGTACATTCCACAAGCATTGCCTTCTTATTTTACTTCTTTTAGCTGTTTAACTTTGTAAGATACAAAGAGGTTGGATCAAGTTTAAATGACTGTGCTGCCCCTTTCACATCAAAGAACTACTGACGACGAAGGCCGCGCCTGCCTCTCCCGCCTGTCTATCTGGCTGGCAGGGAAGGAAAGAACTTGCATGTTGTGAAGGAAGAAGTGGGGTGGAAGAAGTGGGGGTGGGACGACAGTGAAATCTAGAGTAAAACCAAGCTGGCCCAAGGTGCCCTACAGGCTGTAATGCAGTTTAATCAGAGTGCCATTTTTTGTTGTTGTTGTTGTTCAAATGATTTTAATTATCGAAATGCACAATTTTTTTAATGTGCAAATAAGAAGTTTAAAAATTTAAAAATAAATAAATAAATAAATAATCTTAAACCCATATTTCCTACCTCAAAGACCTAATTTTAAGCCCTAAAATATAAAATTACTGGAGTCAACCACTGAATAGAAATCTTTTTGTTCTTAGAGAAGACTTAGACACAATAGCCAAAGCATAGACTATAAATAAAAAACTTTATACATTTGATTTTATCAAAATTTAAAACCTTTATTCAATTGGCATTGCTAAGAAAATGAAAAGAAAAGCCATAAATTGGAACAAAATTTTGTAGAACAAATATTTAATAAGCCACTTGTATCTAGAATATATTAAGAAATCTCAACAAGCAATACTAAGAAACCACCCAGTAAAAGATTGGGCACATTTTTGAACAGACAGTTCACAAATGAAGATGTATAGCACAAATGAACACATGAAAAAGTGCTTCACATTATTAGTCATTAGGCAAATTCAAATTAAAACCACAATGTGATATACTACATGTCAATTGGAAGCAATTTAAAAAATCCTGATTGAATCAAGAGCTGGTGGGGATGCAAATTAAATGATACTCTCGTAGACCGTTAGTTGGAATGTCAAATGATATCGGGTCTTTGCAAAACAATTTACCAGTTTTTTATAAAGTTAAATATATGCTTATCATAAAACCCAGCAATTTTACTCTTAGGTCATCATTATTCAACATAAATAAAAATTGATGTTCATATAAACATACACACACACACACACAAATTGAATAGGAATGTTGATAGAGGCTTTATTTATAGTTATCTCAAACCAAAACCAACTCAAATGTTCTTCAGTGGATGAAGGGATAAACAGCTGAGAGGCATCCATTTAATGAAATACTCTTCAGTATTAAGAGTGAATGAACTACTGGTACACATTTTTTGTGTATTAGAATGCATCATACGTGTATTGTGAGGAAGATGAGATCTCCAAAGAAGTAGAGGAAGAATTTGGAGTGTTGATGGAATGGTTCCAAATCTCAATTGCTGCCTACACAGCTGTATGTGTTTGTCAGAATTCATAGAAAAAGTCTGAATGTTATTGTATTAAATTATACCTTAATAAACTTGACTTCCTGTGAAAAACCTGAATGGAGTGAACTAGAAAATAATACGCATTTCAATATTTCAATACTCAGCATGACACTGGGGGCTATAATTACATAGTCAGATGCTTTTGTTTATGTAGTGTGGAACAAATGCAGTGATACAGGCATGATGTATTGACAACTCAAACACTACCGTTAATGTTGCTACTAGAAATGTGAATTTCTGAAATATGAACGATTCTCGGCAAATTTTAAAACAAAAGTACAACAGTCTCACATCTAATCACATTTTATATGGTAGTAACATTTCTAGAACTCTCACTGTATATTACAGCCATATAACAATATTCAGTGTTGATATGAAAATGTAATTTGATTTTAGGCTCAGAAAAATCAAATGAGTATCCTATTGTGATTTATAGCAGGGAGTTTCAGGCCAGATTTCTTGAGAGAAAATCTTGGCTTTGCTACTTCCCCACTCTGTGATATTGGGCAAATTATTTAAATATCTGTGTGCCTCGATTTTCTCATTTGTAAAATGGAAATGGTAATATCAGCCTAGTGTACTAAATTATACCTTAAAAGCTTGACTTCCAATGAAAAACCTGAAGTGAGTGAACTAGAAAATAATACACATTTCAATATTTTAATACTCAGCGTGACACCAGGAGCTTATAGCTACATAGTCAGATGGTTAGTTTTGTGTAGTGTGGAACAATGCAGAGATACAGGTATGAGGCACTGACAACTCGAATACCACATCCGCGCAATGCACATAACATACATGCAGATATACAATCAGCATGTATCATATGTGTATTGTGTGTGTATCAGCATGTATCTTATGTGTATTTTGTACCTCCCCATGAATCTAGTTGTATTTTATGAAGATTAAATGACTTATCTTTGTAAAATACTTAGAATTCCTTGCCCATAATAGGTGCTAGAAAAGCATTCTCGGAGCAATTTGGTTCTTGGTGACAAACCTATGTGAGTTTTTTCAGGTCTGATTACAGGCAGTTAGAAAGGTTTTACCTGGAAAGTCTTACAGGGGAAAATTGCCCTCTTCACACCAGAATAGGGGCACAGCCAGTGCACTGCAGCCCCTGGAGGGAGCTAAAGCCAAGGTCTCAGGCCCGCTGGCTGGTCATGCTCTTACACATGTTGTCCTGGTGCCTTCTTTCCTAGATCTGTTCATCTGGGGCCTCTGTCCCAGTCTCCTTATAGGGGAGGAGGAAGACATCTTGGTGACACTTCTCCCCACTCTGACTTAGTCCCCATCTCAGAGTTTATGAAACCACTGGAGCGTTTTGTTCTGGCCTCCCTCGGCAGTAAGTTGGCCTCCACATCTCTGCTGGTCCACCTGACCCTTGACCTGCATGCCATTCTGTGGGTGAAAATGAAACAGAAGGTCTGTGTTTTTTCAGGTCTGAGACCCTTGCTTGTGCTCTTGCAGCAAGTAAGACTTTCCTCTTTTATTTTTGGCTTGTGGCTTTAAACCACAGCTCAACATCTGACGACTCAGCTCTCTTCCAGCTCAGGTGAGTTTCTGACATTATCGTGGTTGATAGTTATTATAATGATTGTTATTACCATGTGTAATTAAATGTGTATAATAAAACAGTTTGTTTTGTTAATGGGCATATCTGGCCAGATGTTTGAATGTCCTGCAGAATACTGAAAATATATTTACTGTACTGGACTGTCCCTTGCATTGCAGTAAAAAGTGTTTGTAGCCTATATCCATTAAATGCTAGGAACATGCTTGAATCATGGTGACTATGAAAAACACTTTGATCTTACCTGCAAAATGTCCCCAGGAGGAGCAGTGCTCACCTTTGAGAACCAGCACACTACACTGTTAACTCTACTCAAAAAACTCTCTGATTCTCTCTGGTTCCTTCCTGAGAATATGGAAAAATAACACCACGGGTGTTAGGCTATATCCCATCTTTCTACACTAGTTAGGTAAGCTGTCACAGGTATTTCCAAATTTGTACATTACCATTGTCTATTACTCTGATATATGGTGAATTTTTGAGTTGGTATTTACAAACATCTCTGTTCTTGAAAATAACATAATGCCACCGTTATCAGCACTTAACATTTAAATTTCTTATAAATATTACTAAGAATATAAATTGCACATCTACTCACATATTTACTTTCTGCAACCATGGGTAACCTGTAGCTTCTTTAGCAGCTATAATCAGCATTGATTTTTATTTTCTTCCAGATGTACTTTGGCTGGAGTTCCTCATTTAATAGTTAAAAGTGTATATTTTACACAGCAATGAAGACAAAAACAATGGCAGTGGTTGAAATGGGTCAAATAAACAAGAAGATGACTTGAACACTGAAACAGAAATGAAATTACCATGAAATTACTCATGTATTTTGGAAGAAAAACACACATTCATTTTCCTTCCCAGGAGATTTCCAATAGGCTTTAGGTGAATACTAATTTGGGAAATAAATATACTTTTGTTTTTTTGCAGAATTTGGAAAACAATTTTTCCATACACTAGAAAGTGTTAATTATGCCTGAAATAGGCCATATTAAAATTATTACCATGGTCAATTGGTCTTCAGCAAATCTCACTGAAATACTTTTTCTAAAATTGGAATGGCTTTTATTTATCCCAGGGAGCACAAGCCTGAGAATCAGAGCAGCTAAATCTCAGTCCAGCCCTTGCTCTAAATGAGCTCACTGTCCTATCTAGGGCAAGATATGAGCCATTCAGTCACCAACAAATCAGGAAGGAGTGCCTCCTAAACACAGCCTAAAGATAACAAATCAGGTCAAAGAAATTCTATTATTAAGAAATTGATAATTGCAAAGATTATGTAACTATATAATACAAGGCATATGTTACTAAATAATGGAAGCATAAATGTTCTAAGAGTAATATCAAATAAATGATATAGAAGTTGAGTAGGATAAGTAATTAATTCTTCCAAAAGCCAAAATAGAGAATGGTAGAGGTGATATATTTCCCAGAGCGGCAACTTCAGAAAAGCAAAACCACATCGAAGGCAAAACAAACAAACAAAGCAAACCAAACAAAAAACAAAACAAGCAAACAAACAAAAAGATTATAATTCATCAGTTTTATCAAGGTACAGCATTTACAAAGTGAGTTCTTTGGACCACTTTTTCAAAAGTTATTTCATGTAAACAAAAAGGGAAGATGGGACATTAAGTGTGAAATCACTAGATATATGCCCACTTTTTGGACCATTTCAACACACATTTACTCTTTATTTTATTTTTTGAGACAGGTCTCACTCTGTCACTCAGGTTGAAGTGCAGTGGCATCATCAAGCCTCACTGCAACCTCCGCCTCCTGAGCTCAAGTGATTCTCCCATCTCACCTCCTGAGTGGCTGGGACTACAGGCATGTGCCACAATACCTGGCTAATTTTTGTATTTTTTGTAGAGACAGGGTTTTACCATCTTGCCCAGGCTTGTCTTGAACTCCTGGGCTCAAGCAATCCACCTGCCTCAGTCTCCCCAAGTGCTGGGATTATAGGTGAGAGCCACCATGCCTGCCTACATTTATTTTTTGAAGGCTCTGAGACCTGGATGGAGCTAGAGGCCATTATCCTCAGCAAGGGCTGAACACAGAAACAGAAAAACAAATACTGTATGTTCTCACTTATAAATGAGAGCTGAATGATGAAACCACGTGAGCACATAGAGGGGAACAACACACACTGGGGTCTATCAGAGGGTGGAGGTTGTGAAGAGAGAAAGGATTAAGAAAACTAACTAATGGGTACTAGGCTGAGTATTTGGCAAATGAAATAATCTGTACAACAAACCCTCATGACACAGGATGACCTATGTGAGAAACCTGTACATGTTCCCCCGAACTTTAAATAAAAGTTAAAAACAGCTCTGAGAAATTAAACAGTTATAAAATTTCAGTTTATGTGAAGCATTAAAATCATACATATACATTTTCATACTCAAGGTACCTGTTTCCTTAGTGCTACAAATAATGCTCAGTGGAGTATGATAATTTTAGGGGAGTGTGAGTTAATAAAAGATCATGGAGACAGGAACTACTTTAGAAGTGAGAATAACCTGACTGGTTTACTGATTAGATGTTAGAGGGGAAAAATGAGAGAAAAATAAATCACAAATATGTGATTCCTAAAGGAAATGACTGAGTAAATCTTGCCGTTGATCAAGTAGTGAGTCTTAGAAGTAAAAGGACTCATTCAGAGAAAGATTTTTTCTGCATATTTAAAACCACATTGCAATTGTCTACATATTCTTTGGTACTCTGCCCTTCAGAAGGTAGAGCAAGTTTCTTCCCCTTGAGTGTGGAATGAACTTTCTCAATTTTAATAAATGGAGAATGGGGAATTTTTAAAAAGTAACTTGATGTAGAGAAACCTGGTAGAAACCAGCTAATCCATGTGACCAAGGCTAACATTGCTCATAAGCCATGTTGATATCATGTACCTGCTAATTTTACTCACTGAGAACATTTCTCTGCTGTGATATTCTTCAGCAAATGCCAGATTCTCAGTTAAGTCATAAGAAAACGTTAGGCAATCCAAAATTGAGGCATTTTCTACAAAATATCTGACTAGACTCTTCAGAAGTGTCACGGTCATGAAAAAAAAGGAAAGACTGAAAAATTGCCACAAATCAGAAAAGGCTAAGGAGACATGACCACTAAATTCAATAAATGCAAAAGACATTTTCTTTTTTTTTTTAAAGGACAATCACTGGTGAAATTCAAATACAGTGTTTAGTTAATAATATTTTATCAATGTTAATTTCTTAGTCTTGAAAAATGTATCATAGTAATGTAGGATATTAATACTGGGAGAGGCTTGGTGAATGGATATATGGGAACTCTATACTACATAGCACCTTTCTGTAGGTCTAAAGTTCTTTCCAAATAAAAAGTTTCAGGATGATAAATAAATACTTGTAGAAATCGGTTGTAAGTATTGAATTATACGTAACTTAATCTTTAACTCCATGCTAATATAAATAAATTAATTAAAATTTTTTGTGTCAAAGGATATTTGCACATCCTAAAATTCCTCTCCAAAGAATATACTTATTAATTGCAAAAGGTAAAATAGTAATTTTATATTAGAGAAGCCTGGAAGATACCTTCTTAATTAGGTGATCAAAGTTAACATCCTTCGAAATGGGGCAAATCAATATCGTCTTCCAGGTGATAGGATGCAATGAAAATACCGGATCACTTTCTTCCTTCTGTGGTATTCTATCCAAACGTGCATAATCTAAACCTAATTGGAAAACAACACTAACAAAAACAAATGGAGGGATGTTTTCAGGGCCCAGGAAGTCAGGTAAATAAGTGTAAGGCAATTGAGAGCAGGAGGGATGCAGCACACTGGACAGTGAGTAACTTGCCTAAAGGAATTCAAATTCAATTAAAGAAATTTGGAGAGTGAAATTAATCCTCTGATGGAATAAAGACTAGCAGTAGCCAGTGTGTATCGTGAACTTACTCTGTGTCAGGCAACACAGTGGAGAGGTTCTAGTGTGGATTAGGAAATAGATTTCTGGGCCTGAGTCCTGGCTTTACTCCCTGTTATGGGTGAGACTGATCACAACATTACACCTCTCTGAGCCTCAGTTGCCTCACTTGAAAAATGGAAATAATAATAACATCTGCCTTATAGGATTTTTCTGCGAATTCAAAGGATGAGTACATGGAAAATACATAAAATAGTGCCTGGCATGTGGAATATAAACCCTCCTCCCGAAAAAACAATGACAAAACAAAATAACAGAAAAAAAAAAAAAAAAAACTTGCTAATTCATTTACAAATGAAGAAACTGATGTACAGAAAGTTTCAGGAAATAGTTCAAGGTTACTCTGCTAATTAGTATCGGGCTATTAATTGTACCAAAACAAGTTAAGACCATATCTTGATTTCTACTGTCTTTTAAATGCTGCTGTCTTCCATAGATATCAAAACTTATTATATGAAAAACACTACATTATAACACAAAAATTATTCAAAAATAGGCTCTGTTCTCTGAGTCTGTAGTCCCCTGGAAGGGATAAGATACGCCTGTGAACAAGGACACTGACAGTCACATAATACAGGAAGAGATGCTTCATGTATAGAAATGATAGGAGGTCAATTTGAGTTGAAGGTAAAGAATTTATTCATGAAGAAGTGGGATTGGAACTGGCCCTTGACATGTTTGTGTGTGTGTGTAACCTACTCATATATATATAACATTGTGAACTCTTATGTGTACCCTACTCATATATATATATGCTCATATATATATACTCATATATATATACACATACATATATAAGTAGGTTATGTATTTGTAATTCACTGGTTATTAACAAGAGCTGCTTCTGGTATGGAAAGGATAGGAGGCCAATTTGAGTTGAAGATAAATGATCTATTCATGAAGGAATGGCATTGGATATGGCCCTTGACATATGTATGTGTGTGTGTATGTGTGTGTGTGCATATATATGTACGTTGTAATGAATGAGTGTTGTAGAATTCATCTGTTCCAATTCTCATGTTTCTCAGGGCAAAATTGGTTAATAATTAAAGAATCTATTATTTATCAATTTATCCTGAATGCCAAATTCAAGATCTACATTGGTGCTTTGACTTCAAAACTTCACCTCATTGTCTAAATTCTGGGAGTTCGGCTAGTGTAGTATATAGTCACAAGTTGATACTCCTGGGAAGGAATTCAATTTGTTTTTAATTATGAAACTGAAATATGTTTATTGTATAAAAATGAACTGCAGTTAATTGCACTGACTACAATTAAAAATGAAATCACCCATAATGTCATTGTCCCAGAGATGATAGCTCCTTATTCCTCAAGATACTTTTCTAGATTTTTCTCTCTCAACGTTGCTGTTATCTGTCTAAAAATGTCTATTTAGAAAAAAGATATATATAATAAAGATATATGTATATTCACATATAAATATATATTTAGACTATATATATTACAAAAGATAACACCTCTTTCATAAAATTGGTTTCATATTCTACATAATACTTTCCAAAGTATTTTTAACTTAATATGTACTTCATCTGATTGACTATTCATACAGTATGCCTTTCAAAGGCTGATAGGATAGGAAGAAAATTATATTCCAGGGATATCTACTTCCTAAAAACACTTTAAGGATGCCAGACTCTTTGGAGCTGTTTGTTTCTTAGTCTTACTGACTTGGAAAGAGCAGATGACACGACTCCAGAGCTCATTGAATAGCACACATTGAATGAATTATATTCCGTTTAGTCTTCTCCAAAGCTGCTCTTCTTTTAGGAAAAAAAAAAAAGCTGACATTAAATTTTGTAAAAACTTGTAACTATATATCCTTGTTTGTCCTTATTCTTTCACCCATGTCAGATGTGTGACTGAAATCTGCTTAATTTATCTTTATTCACCTCAGATAAACCCATTAGCTGCCATCACTCACCAGTGGGATTAGGTCACTGCTGAGTTCAAACTAGTAAAGAAATATTTAGCAAAGTGAGAGGACTTGTGTGTAATCCTAGAAGGCATGTAAACCAGAGTCATTAAAGTAACAAGAGGAACATTGTGAAAAATATTCTTTCTTTTAGCAGGACTGAAGTCAATGTATTTGATATTTAGTTCTTTCTAAATTTAATGATTTATGCGTCATCACCTCACATTGCTGGAGTTTCCAGGTGGTTCCATTGTTGTCTGTCTTATTCAAAAGGGACACCATACTTGTTGCACTTGTTCAACATATTTATTAAAATTGTAGTCATGTAGGTTAATATTTGCTGAAGACCTAGAATGTAACAATGATCCTGTATAATTTAATTAAAATAAACAAATTAATTTATTTGTTTATTGAAATAGAGTCTCGCTCTGTCACCCACGCTAGAGTGCAGTGGCATGATCTCAGCTCACTGCAATCTGTGCCTCCTAGGTTCAAGCGATTCTCTTGCCTCAGCCTCCCGAGTAGCTGAGATGATAGGCGTGTGCCACCATACCTGATTAACTTTTGTATTTTTAGTAGAGACGGGGTTTTACCATGTTGGCCTGTCTAGTCTCGATCTCCTGACCTCAAGTGTCTGTCCACTTCTGACTCCCAGATTCTAAAAGATTAGATTAAAAGGTCAACGGAAGAAGTGTGTGTACGTGTGCATGCACACATGTGAATGTATATAATTACATATACAATTGTATAGATTTTGACTTAGAATTTATATAACAATCAAAGTAGCTGGTTACACACTTTTTATTTTCCACTTGTAATAATGACTTGAAAAGATATTTTACTTCTCAGAAAATACTCGAGTTCTGTTAGAGCCAGGTCAACATGAAATAAATCTCCTTTTATTTCGTTTTGTAAAGGGAAATATTGCACTTTAATGATGTATGAGTCTTATACATAATGTAATATTGAAATAGATGTAGTTTTAACAAACATTGGAATAATGTTAAAAGCCAGTGAATCTGAATTTTAGCTTGGTCCCTCCAAACAAGCATTTTATCACTGAAGTGCCTAGAAACACACAATGTCTCAGATTTTTAATAGTGACTCACTTCCTCTTTTAAATGTCCCAATTTGATTTTAAAAAAAGAAACCTCAGTGCTTGCTCAATAAATAGGTGTTAAATGGATGAAAGAATAAATGAATTGCTAGAGTCTAAGAAGATCTTTCCTTTAAACTCCTTCCTGGAATATGTAATCCTTCTTCTACTTATTTAACAAGTACAGTTTTTTATTTTATAAAGAGAGAATCCTGGATTCACAAGTTTTTCAACTTGAAGAAATATGGGTGTGATCTTACACTTGTAGCTACACAAAAGGTATCTGCAAAGTAAGTGAGCAAGCCTAAATATTCACGCCCTAAAATGTAAGGGGAAAAACAGTAATGGTACTTTCATTTTACAAAACAGGATATAATGCCAAGCAAATGTCAACTATGTATAATATGGTATTGTTTGTTTAATTAATGTTCCTGAGAAGTGCCCCCACCTTACTATTTCAGTTTCATGTGTTACTTTGAGACAAGGAAGTAATTGACATGTTATGTTTTGTAAGTATATAAACAAATAGCAAAACTGCCAAACTATGGTTAGTCTATTGAAAACTGTAAGTAGTGATTTTCTTTTCATTCTTAAAACTATTTCTGAAAAACCAAGAGGTCATACTCTTTCAGTAAATTTCATATTATTTATGTTATTATATATGCATTACATTCATAAGTCTGCAAAATGATAATATATTAGTTTTATTTAATTTAGTTCTCCCCTCCCCAGTATATTCTTGTGGCATATTGTAATGGACTTATTATTACAATAAGAAAGCTGATTATAATAGAAAATTGTATTACAGAAAAAATAACTTTGATAATGTGTTTAGGAATTAACACATAATTCCTAAAATAATTTATCTAAGCCTTCCTACTTTTCAAATGAAATATTGCGGACTTAATATACAATTACATTTCCATAATATAATACTAAAAATGTGAATTTTTATATATCTGGCAAGATATCAAAAAATAAACTAGAGAAACACTGAGATATTAAAGAACAGATGGTATACTGATACATATAATATTTTCTGATATAAACATACATGTACATATTTAAGACTATGCAGCAGTTGGAGAGATAGCTAGGAGTAGAATAAATGTTCTAGAGCAAGGGTCAGCATGGCACCTACTACGTAAAACATTTTTTGGAACACAACCATGCTCATCTATTTACATTTTGTCTATGGCTGATCTCAAGTAACAACAGTAGAGTTGAATAGCTGCAACAGAAAGTCTATGATCCACAAAGCTAAAATTGTTTGCTATATGGCTCTTTATAGAATAAGTTTGCTAATCCAATGTCCAGATGAGTGATTCTCAAAGCCTAGTCTGCAGACCAGTAGCATCATCATAAGCTGGAAATTTCTTAATGCAAATTATTGGGCTGTGCCTAAAACCTGCTGAATCAGTATCTCTGAGGGAGGGACCCAACAGCTTGTATTTTACTAAGTGCCCCATTGGATTCTGATGCATGATAATGATTGAAAATTATGGTTCCATAGTAAACAACATGTGTAAGAAATGGGCAAGACAGACAAGTCAGGGAGATATCTGTGACTCAGAGTCCATGGCTCTGACCAACCCCACAGGGCTGATATAAATTACATGTGCCAGGTCAGAAATTATTAATGGATGCAAAATTAAGATGCAACTGAGGACTAATACATGGCACAAATCTGGCCTTCCTTCACACTTCCAGTGTTCCTAAACCTTCTACAAGCCACCACTATGTCTGGCCTTGGCCGCTGCAAAAACTATCCAATTGGTCTTTTCTCTTTATTCTATCCTCTACCTAACAATCCAGTTACTGTTTTTAAATATAAG
>NC_045439.1:19955687-19968169 GCF_002776525.5 Piliocolobus tephrosceles
CCGGTCTTCTGTGTCGCTCGCGCTGGGAGATGGAGACTGAAGCTGTTCCCATTCGGCCATCTTCAAATATACCTTTCTTATATACTGAACTCTTCTCACATGACTCTTCTGTATAAAAATCTTCCCTGACTTTCCTATCTAAAATAGCGACTACTTTAAGTGGATGAATCATATGGTCGGTGATTTATCCCAATAAATCTATTAAAAAGAAAAACTAAAGGTGAAGGCTTTCTAAAAATACAGTGTTTCATGGGATTATGTTCATATTTATACTATAAAATTAAATCAGATAACACCTTAAGTGTTCATAGCACAGCCCCTGAGTTCTAGTAAGAGCTCAAAATTATTTACTATTGTACTTTATTATGGATATCATACAGTATTATGTTATTACAAAATATTTTCTATTACGGCCATCATATAATCATACAATTATTATGATGTCAGCCTCATTTAAGCTGAATCTTAGGGACATTTGTTGGTTAAAAGGTTACTTAAATAGAAATAAGAGAAAGAGATCAAATCAGGTTGGTAGCAAGGAATCTCTATATATGTTTTTCAAATGGTCCACTAATTTAAAAATGAGACAATGCACTTTTGGTTCACTGAAATATTTTAGGTCAGTCACTTTAGATATAGAAAAAAGATACAATTTGTTTAATAGCCTTTGGTTATAACCTGCTGTATAAAATATTTGGATCTTCTTAATCTTTTTGTATTGCAACAATACTCTTCCCCACTCCCAATTAACATGTACCATTATCATGACATACATACTTCACGTATACTCAATGATTTTAAATAATCATAAATATGCACTCATTTTTATAATAAATAGATCTGATATAAATTAAAATGCTATTATGATATTATCATTCAAGTCGCTCAAGTTGGAACAAACACTTTGTTTTCATGCTTTACTACTCCTATTCTTAGAAATTTGTAGCAAATCTCTTATGAAAAACAAAATATGTTTTGTTAGTTTGGTGCCCTTCTTCTCTGTTACTCTGAACATAACAGTTTTACTCCTCACTTAAGCTTCTATTGTATAATGTAACTGCTCCCGTATTACTCTGGGGAAAGAAAGTGTCACAGGATACAAGTGAAGCCCCAGTCAATGCAGTTATTTTGAAAAAACATACAAACTATGGAAGTTACAAAACTGCTTTTGTAAGCTTAAAAACTGATCTCACATGAGGATAGCATTTTTGAAAGATAGCTTCCTACTGAGTCTCCTCAAAGAACGTCTACTTTCAAGTAACAACTCAATGACTTATCTTAAAACAGAAGACAGAAATTTTATTTTCTGTCTCCTACACACTGTATTTAATTCTGTTTCTTGTTGTTATTAGTTTTGTATGTTGATATTCTCGTATTTATGAGTAAGCAGAAATATTAGGAAAGCAAAACATGTAATTATCACAATGACGTCAGCAATAAATAGATAATAGATGATAACCTTGAGAGACAGAAAAGAAAACTGAAAACTAAAGCATAATGATGTGACAGAGGGGTTTATCCCACCAGCATAGTCATCATCAAGATCATGGAGCCAGTAGCTGTATATTAATGCAACAAACACAAATCTTTCTTATCCCATCCCCAAAAGTCACCTAACCAGAGAAAATTGTACTATTATTATAAGAAACGTGTATTGATTGTTTACTTTATTTTGCTTAGCCCTTTCCCTACATTATCTTATGTAATCCTTACAACAGACATAAAATAAGAGCACCATCCCCATTCAACAAGTGCTGAAGTGTGAGTGATTAGGGAGGTGAAATAATTTGCCTCAGACTTCATCCTTACTAACTGGAGAGGCAAGAATTAAAAGCCAGATTTGTCTGACTCCAGGTCATTCTGTTTTTTTTTTGTCCATAGCTATTCAGTGATATCATCTTTTCAGTAGTCTTAGAGATCTTTAATGACTACAAAAATAGAAACAACAAAAACTAGCTGAGTTCTTAATTGCATTTTGCCAAATTATTTCTGAAGATCCTGCTGTTAGAAATTCTGAAAATGTCAATCAGTGATAATTATTTCATATGCAGCCCAAATTATTCTCAATTGATGGGGGACAAATGACTTTTAAATAAAAGCAAATGAATAGAACATTTAGACTGCACCTACATAAGTAAAATAAATAGCAACTTTATTCAACAACTATAAGGTAACAAAAAGAAACTTGTTCTAATTTTATTCCAAAAACATTTTATTTAAATCAAATACCGATGTGATTGCCTTTCACTTCCTAGAGTGTAGACAAAATAGCTGAATGCAATGAGTGAGTTTTTACAAAACTGTGTAACATATTGGAGGAAATAATTTGGCAAAGTGAGAAATATCTAAGGATATGCTGATACCAATCATTTGTAAAGAAAAACACCACTTAATGTATTCTTAGAGGTAAGGATTTCTGTAAATGATAAATGTTTTTGTTCCTCAGGGCTGTTGATACTACTAAACATACTTTCAGCATGATAGAAACTTCCACCTGGTTTTTAACATAGCAACAATTGGCTTTGGTTTGGCCTTCCCTTCTTCTCTAACTTCCTTGCAGAACACGGACAATGGTGTACAAGGTTGGGGGAGAAGTTTATGATTCTGCAGGAGCAAAGCCTACTATGACCTGAACTCCTGGCCTTTCCTAATTAGTTCCATAATCCTACCAATGAAGGAGGAAAGCCTAAGCATTTTCAACTATTTGTAGAAAAGAATTGAATTAAAAATATTTGGGGTTCAAATTGCACAGAAAATATAGTTAACATGAACACATGTGCAATCCAAACATCAATGTGCACATAAATTATCCAAAAGACAGTGAGATAGAGAGGAAAGATGACCTGTACTTGCAAGGCCCTTATGAATTTGCAGCATACGTAAGCTTGGGCAAGTAACTTTCCTTCTCTAACTTCACTTTTCTCCTGCAAATTGGAGATGATCGTCAATATCATGTTGATGTTTTGCTGTGAGCATTATATAAATTATATACACATAGGGACCACCACAATGTCTGACACAGACTTCATCTTCTGCTAGATGACTTAGATGAAAGACACACAGGCAAATTATTACTTCCTGGAGACATTTATTAAAGTACTAAACTTACTCTGAGAATGACTTTCACTTTATGTCCTGATGGTTCATTTCCCTTTTTTTCCTTCCTTCTTTCCTTCCTTCCTTCCTTCCTTCCTTCCTTCCTTCCTTCCTTCCTTCCTTCCTTCCTTCCTTCCTTCCCTCCTTCCTTCCCTCCTTCCTTCCCTCCTTCCTTCCTTCCTTCCTTCCTTCCTTCCTTCCTTCCTTCCTTCCTTCCCTCTTTCTTGCTTCCTTTCTTTCTTTTTTTTTTTGGATACAATATCTTTTTTTTTTGGTGAGACAGAGTCTTGCTCTGTGGCCCAGGCTGTGTGGTGGCATGATCTTGGCTCACTGCCAACCTCTGTCTCCTGGGTTCAAGTGATTCTCAAACCTCGGCCTCCAGAGTAGCTGATATTTCAGTATCTTGATGCAGTATCTTGATGCAGCATCTTGGTGCAGTGTTATGCTGGGATTCATTACGAAAAATACTTCTTAGAGTAGGATTATGAATAGAAATGAAGTCTTTCTGATAACTTTTGGATGATTTCAGGAATCCAGCCTTAATAAAAGTGGTCCTGGAATTAGGACCTGATTGGAAATGAATAAAAGAGCTTCATTAAATAGATTATGTCCCTTGTGTAGCTAAATTATGTATTGGACAGCCAAAGAGGTGATGTGTCCTATAATGTCAAAACAAAAGGTGAAAAAAGTAGTTAAAAATTTCCTAAATGCCTACTCAGTCTATGTATATTTATATAGAAAATAAGAAACTACTGATGAAATAAAGAAAAAAAGAAAGAGAAAGAAAAAGAAGAAAGAAGAAAAAGAAAGAAAGAAAGAAACGAGAGAGAGAAAGAGGAAGGAAGGAAGGAAGGAAGGAAGGAAGGAAGGAAAGAGAAGAAAGGGGGAGGGAAGAAAAGAGAGAAGAGAGAAAGAGAAAGAGAACCAAACTCTCACAGATCATCACGAAATTGGCAAGTGGCAAAACGATTCAGAAAGATCATGCAGTTGAATTGATGATTGAACATTTTGTGACTGAGTCAATGTTGCTCCTACTATTTCCCCACTCCCGCAGAGAGAGACTGGCGGATGGGTAACAGGAACTGCTCTCTCAGCTTGTTTCAGCCAACAGCCAGTATTTCCTGCAAGATGAAGCCTGGTGGGGATCTAACAGGCTAAGCGTGATGGCCAGCCAGACTGTGTGTGAAGCCACTGCCTGGGGATAAATGAGGGGAGGCAACAACCTCCACAACACAGTAGTGGCAGCTTGTTCATCACAAGCTGTATCACAACAGATGCAGTGGTAATTAAATTTGGGGTGTGGATCTCAGGCAATCACTTTCAAATAGGCTGTCAAATTTAAATAGAGCTACAACAAGAGTTTCTGCCTGGCCGTCTGCACTGGGAGGGGGTTTTATTTATCAAGACCCAGCAGCCAGATTGCTTTTAGTACGAAGCTTATGGATTCTCATAAGTTTTTTCTGCTTAGTTACTTGCCTATTTTACTACAATGACTACTGTGGACTGTGTGCTTTGGAACTGACAAAGCCTTTTGCCCACTGTAGTTATTTCCTGATTAAAAATAGGCCATCCAATGTTATGTGCAAGTTATGTTAATTCACAACAAATATTTTTTGTCTTGCATGACCACAGACATTTTCAGTGATTATTCCAGAAAGACTATGATATTGATAGGACCTGTATTATAACTAGGATAAAGGTGGGTAGATACATTCAGAACAATGAGATATCTCACGAGTGAGTAGAAAACAAACTTCTATTCCAGTAATTGTTGAACTAGGCCATACTGCTTTTTGAGTTCATTCCTTTTTGAAAAAAATATATAACCTTGCCACCAGTAGATTTTGATATCCAAAGTAATACCTCAGAGTAATCATTTACAGGAGAAACTCTGAGATGGAATTTTCTATTGCTGTCTACTTGATAAGCTTTGATGATAAGCCTACTACAATAAATACTAAACATTCACTTCATTATTATTCTTTTTCCAAATTGGCAGAAAGCCAGCCCTAGATGATATTCCACTTAAATTTCCAACGTTTGCATAGAATAATATTTGTAATAAACCAGATTATCAATCTTGGTCAGATAATTCACTGCCTAAAAACATAAAGCTCCCCAAGGGTCCGAAAGCCAGTAAATCCTAGGTGGAAAATTATCTCATTAATTCTAAACCCAAGTCTACGTGAGACAAATGTTTCCAAACTCTACTTTGCAGTCCAAACATTCCTGGATCCTCCCATGGATGTTGAGATTCCCTCCCCTTTCACCTCCTTTTCATCTTTCATCTATCAGTAATGTGCACACCCATGGGCAAACACATGCAAACAATTGATATTCATGCATAGGGAAGGGCTTAATCTAGACTGCAGAGTTAACTACTAAGAAATTAAAATAATGAAAAGCTCTATCCTATATGAAACATAGAAGCACTAATTAAATAATATGTAAGTACCCAAGACCAATTATACAAGTAGACAGAGTTAATGATGTAATATAATGGTGAGCTGGAATTAGTTCTGATCTAAAAAATCTTCCCTCATTTGATCATTATTGGTACCTAATTTATTTAAATGAAGAAGAATTAAAATTTAATGCAAATATAGTTGAGAGTTGCCCTTACTGAATTGGCAAATGTTTACTAAACACTTAACTATGCAATGAGCAAGATGCTATAAAACCTATGTGTAAAATACAGGCCTTGATCAGAGCTAGTCCACAATCCTTTTGCAAAGAGAAGGCTCACACACAGTAAATAATGAAAAGCAGACTGTGACCAAGGATTAAAACTGATTCCTATATAAATCCTATATAAAAAGATACAATGTGTATCCTTTAAGAAAAGTCTTGTGGAATCTATTTTGGAAATAATGATTGATAAAGAGGATATGTCGGGTTGAAAGATTATCATGAAAGCAACAGATAGGCAAAATCAAAAGAGTCCAAAATAATCCAGGGCCTATGACCACTGAATTTATGTAAAAGAAAAGTCCGGGAGAGAGCCTGAGAAATGGTTTAAATTTGATTAAGCAGTAAGAACATAGCTTTAATAGAATTGTGTCTGGGGTTTCTGGTTAGTGAGGAGAGCCATGAGTCATTTTGATGAGCATAGCTACCATAAAAGTTTTAAGAAATAAGGCTGTAATCCATCAAGGAGGGAGATTAATATGGTTTGGCTTTGTGTCCCCACCCAAATCTCATCTTGAATTGTAATCCCCTTGTGTCCAGGGAGAGACCTGGCCGGAGGTGACTGGATCATGTTTCCCCTTCACACTCTCTCTCTCTCCTGCCACCTTGTGGAGAAGGTGCTTTCTTCTCCTAAACTTTCTGCCAAAATTGCAAGTATGCTGAGGGCTCCCCAACCATGCCAAAGTGTGAGTCAATTAAACCTCTTTCCTTTATGAATTACCCAGTCTCAGGTAGTATCTTTATAGCAGCGTGAGAATGTTCTAATACAGGGATCATTTGATGACAGACATGATGAAATGAAGAGGCAGATGATATTATAAGAAGTGAAACACCAAGCAGAACAGAGAGACCTGTGCAGAAAACTGCCAACAGTCTTAAGTTGAAAATATCCCCTAAATGAGAGACATCCTTTGTCAATACTTCATGTCAAATAAGCTTGGCAATTTTAGCCATTTATTAAACATCTAACCAACACTGGGCAAATTACTTCAATTGGTTTCTAGAAGACTTAGGGCAAAGAGGCAGACATGTAGAGTCCACAAAATAACTATAACCACCAAGGAAGGGAGAATTCTGAGAAGACAAAAACACGACTTACGAAAGAGCCTAGCAAATTGTTCACAGAATTTCACACATTGCCCAGCAATGGCCAGCTCTGAGGAAAATGATATTTGTAGCTTCTTTCCTGTTAGAAGAGTCAGACTCAGTTTAAGACAAAATTAGGTATGCACCCTGTAAAATGAATACAAATAATTCAAGGGTGTAGCTAATGAAAATATTCCCACAGAAGCAATGTAGAAAGCAAACTATGCTTTATTTTAAATCACAGCAGAAAGAACATGCCTTTGAAACTTTAGATAATTAATTTTATGAGTCAACCTTTATTGAATTCCTATAATGCTCTAGGTTCTTTCCAGTTTTCTCAGAATGTGAGCTGGATGTAGCCTGTATACAGTGTTTATGTTAATAATCTTTTGAGAAAGAAAATTGCATTATGAACCTGGAGCACACAGTTGGAAACATCGGTGAATAATATATTCATATATTTACTGATTGATATGGTGTGGCTCTGTGTCCCCATCCAAATTTTGTCTTGTAGCTCCCATAATTCCCACGTGGTTGTGGGAGGGAACTGGTGGGAGATAATTGAATCATGGGGGTGGGTCTTTCCCATGCTGTTCTCGGATAGTGAATACGTATCACAGATCTGATGCTTTTAAAGATGGGAGTTTCCCTGCACATGCTCTCTCTCCTTGCTCACCACCATCCAAGATATGACTTGCTCCTCCCTGTTTTCCACCAGGATTGTGAGGCCTCCCTGGCCATTTGGAATGGTAAGTTCATTAAACCTCTTTCCTTTGTAAATTTCCCAGTCTTGGGTATGTCTTTATCAGTAGATTGAAAATGAACTAATACACTGATCAAGCCCTCACTTCTTCCATCGCAGGGCTAATTTTCTACAAGTGTTGAAGCATATGTGTGTTTTTTTTTGTTGTTGTTCATTTAAGCTATCCTTTTAATTTATTGGTTTCTTAATTCAGTGATTCTCATAATGTGTCCGGGATGAACAGGATCAATTTCACTTGATAACTTATTAAAGTTGTAACTTCTAAGGCTTCACTCAGGCCAAATGAGTCAGAAATTCAGGGTGATAGAGTCCGGTGATTTATGTTTTAAGGAGCTTTCCAGGTGATTTTGACACATACTCTAAAGTTTGAGAAGTATTGCATCACGGCCCAAGGCATAGTGAACTCCCAACTTGCTCTCCTTTTACCCTTTAATATTTGTAATCTCTAGGTTTACACATGCTGCTTCGTGTCTATAGGGACTAGGATTTGTTAAGAATAATTGTATATATATTGTACATTATCATAATTGGTATATTTGTATATGTATGTTGTCTTTTTGTTTTTTGTTTCATTTTGTTTTGTTTTGTTTTTAGATAGATTCTCACTCTGTCACCCAGGCTGAAGTGCAGTGGCATGATCTCAGCTCACTGCAACCTCCACCTCCCGGGTTCAAGCGATTCTTCTGCCTCAGCCTCCCAGGTAGCTGTGACTACAGGCACGTGGCATCAAGCCTGGCTAATTTTTTGTATTTGTAGTAGAGACAGGGTTTCACTGTGTTAGCTAGGATGGCCTCGATCTCCTGACCTCGTGATCTGCCTGCCTCGGCCCCCCAAAGTGCTGGGATTACAGGTGTGAGCCACCACGCCCGGCCGTACATGTATGTTGTCTTTCCACAGTGAGTTTATGGGCTTTTTGTAGACTGAGATTGTCTCCTACTTTGACATACATTGGTGGTTCTCAACTTGTTTTTGTGCCTCAGTAGACATTTGCCAATGTCTGAAGAAGTTTTTCATTGTCATCATGGAGGTAGATGCAACTGGCATCTGGTGGGTAGTGTTCGGTGGTGCTTCTAAACATCCTACAATAAGCAGGATCCTGCTCCACCTCAATAAAATTATCTGGCCCTAAATGTTAATAGTGCCAAAACTGAGAAACCCCTATTGTAATCTACATGCTTAGTACAGAACTAGGCATGTATTTTGGTGCTAATCATACTATCACTTTTAATGTAAGACTTCTATTTTAGAAAAAGATCCAAGAGTCAACTTATATTCTTTTCTGCATTTATTATTTTAGTCATGTATCTGCTGGCCATTAATGGAAAGAGGAGCTTGGACTTGTTGGTATGTACCTGGGAATAGAATTGGAGCATACCCTTTCTGCATTTCTCTTGGTTCAACATTTTCAAAAAAGAACAAAATATCCTCAGTAAAATTTCCTCAAAACAAAGTTAACTACTGCAAATGAAGCAGATACAATGTACAGGACAAATAAGGAGTAATACACTAGTGTCACATGATCTTATTGGTCAATATACATTATATAATTACGAAAAGTTTTATGTAGTGTATTGAAGATAGAAATCTTTGCTAATAATAACGAATTTCATTTGAAAATTTTCAGCCTAGGCTCTTTTCATGCATGTGTGTGTAAATGTCACTTAAAAAGAGTTATATATTTTATATAGTAGACATCTACGTGTTTACTAAATATAAAATTTTCCAAATGATTAGCATACCTGATTAGCAGGGTAATTTTGCTTATTGCCCTTAGAAATACAGAAATGATTTGATTTGTAATAATCTGTCCATGCATCATCTCATCTGTAGGTAATTTAGATGCTTCTACAGCTAAGATGGCCCAAGTATCAATGGCTGTCATATTTTTTCACAAAGATGCCTGTTTTACTTCCACTTATAGGAATGAGTCTAAAAGGAGAAAGATTGGAAAGAAGATCTAGCTGTACTTAGTAACTGACTGAATGCAAGGGTTAACTGGAAGAGAACATAAATCAAGATGACATCTAGGTATCTGATTTGGAAATCTAAATAAAAGATTTTGAAATTCCCTGGCAGAGAAACATGTAAGAGAAGATAGCAAATAAGTGAAGCCATTCCTTAAATTAACAAAAATACACATATAGATTAGAGTCTTATTTTCCTTATTACCAGGCTTCCTGTTTCTGGCTAAACATTCCCCAAAGACAGGAAGTAGAGGAGACAGGAGACAATGAAGTGAAATGTGAAAATATCATTCAAAATTTAAAATACAATTTTGAAAAAGATGCCAGCATCCTCAACAACAGGGTACACTTGCATCCACATGAATGAAAGATAAATGCCTCAGGCTGGTTGCTGCTGGGCTTCTGATCATGTGTGTGCCTGCAGGAAAACCTGTGTATTTCAGCATTGTTTATGAATCATCATGGGCAATCCTACCTAAGACATTTTCAGATCTCAGCTTGAAGAACAACCCATTTTCTCATAACAATGTATGAAGAAGACAAGAGCCCCGAGAGTGTTGCTGTCACAGTCTCTACTGTGAACTTGCATGAGGCATATCAGATTGTAGTAAGGGTGTCTACGTCCGTATTATCTAGAGCTATATTTATATCTGTATCGAGATATCTATAGGTAGACAAAATAACGAAGACACTTCCACTTTTACGGGTATTAGAATTCATAACCAACATACTTAAAACTTCACCTTTATTAAACAGGCAAAAATACTTTTTCTTAAGGACTTGAAATTCCCCTATATTTGTCTTTTGGAGTCAGATATTTTGAATAAATCAAGGAGTTCTCATCACTTTCTCAACATTTCAGGTGATCTGCTTTCAGGAAGGCAGACATTGGAGTAAGGTACTATTATCTTCTACTAACCCCTATGTGAGTGTACCCATGTTTTCTTGTAGCAACTTATCCATAAGTGTCTCCATCTAACTTATACCAACTCCCCTGGGAAAGAAGTTTTCCTATTGTTATTATGTAAAGTGTTTATTTATGATGAATCTTTTACACAGGTTGTATTTTATGATGTGGCAGCGTCTCATTGTGAAGCAAATATAAGCAATCGAATAACAGCAGATCACATCAGACTAAAAATCAAAACATGGTACAGAGAAAGGAAGCCTGTCACACTTTTTAAAGAATAAAAAAAATAAAATGTTCTAGCAGTATCCAATTTGAACAGTATTGCATAACTGTTTCACAAAGGAATTCTGCCAAAATAATATCTTTAGTTTATTTTGAACCCCATCCTTTCTCTTCGACCACACAGTTTATTACAAATAGAACACCATGTCTAGAAGGGACAGGATATCCTGATGGCCTATGCACTGAAAATTACTAAAATCCAGACACCATTTCTGCAAATGATACATTGTGCAAATGCAAATGTCATATTAGACTTTCAAATCCAATGATAATTTGACAAACAAAATCAGCCACAACATTGTGAGGTGCCAAAGTTGATTCCTTATAACTGCCTTATGCCTCAATTTGTTCACGGAGCACTGGCAACATATCCTTTTTGAAAAGACATTAATAATGAAAACCATAGTTATCCAGTCAAGACTGTGAGACAGGCAGAAATGTTTCAAGTGCTTCCACTGGGTTTAAATGTCTTGATTTCTAGGGAGTTTATTCACTCTAGCCTAGGGTGAACGAACTCTCAGCACTGTTGACATTTAGTGGCAGATAATTTCTTTTTGCCTAAGCTGTCCTGTGCATTGTAGGAGATCCAGCTGTACCCCTAGCCTCTATCCACTAGATATCAATAGTGCTCTTCTGGAAAAAACAACCAAAATGTCTGCAGACATTGCCAAAGATCCCCTGGGGGACAAAAGTGCCCCAGGCTGAGCATTGCAGTTTATCGTAAAAAGAAAATAAAAACAGTATCCACACACTTTGAAAAGTCTTTGCAGGCTAGCTACTCTCTGCATCCTACTTTCTAACCCGAAGTTAGGACCAATATTTCTTTGTTAAGACTGGGAAAGAGTGAGGGAGGTTGTTCTAGAAATTGGCATGTCATTTCTCAAATAAGTCTCCTATTTGTCAGGAAGCACTTTCTCTTTGCCTAGGTTGAGGGTGAGAAAAATGAAATACAGAATGATATGAATGCAGGGCCATAGCAGAATCATATGCTCCTCATGTAATCTCACATTTTGCAGGAAAACACATGTTCATGGTGAACGACTCAGCCCAGTTTTGCTGCCCTATTTCCATCTAGAATTTTCACCCCCATATCTCTCTGTAGGTTTCCAAACTTATTCCCCCTTCTGCTTGTCTACCCATTTATGGATTGATGGGAACCTCTTTGTGGTAAAAACTTCCCAAACAAGTGGGGACCACGCTATGAGAACATGTATTTGCTATGAAGGAGACTAGACAAAAAGCTAGACTTTCTCATTTTTAAATATAAATAAATAGCTTTTCTGTTTTACTCATTTATTCAGTCAGCAAGTATCCATTAAGTGCTACTCTATGACAGGAATTGTACTAGAAAATTTCAGAGATAAATTTTTTACCAATAAAAATGACTGTGATACACATCGTGTTTTTTTCTTAAAAAATCTGCTATTTCATATTTATCCTTTATATGATAAATAATTTAATATTATCAGCAAGTAATAATAAACATAAAAAAACTTGACTATTTTCTCAAACTGAAACTTTATACTACATTTTTGTATAGATGATTCCAAAATGGTTGGTTTGGTCATACATGTTTTAAGATTCTGGCTGGGCATGGTGGCTCAAGCCTGTAATCCCAGCACTTTGGGAGGCCGAGACAGGCAGATCACAAGGTCAGGAGACCGAGACCATCCTGGCTAACACGGTGAAACCC
>NC_045439.1:19968269-20032415 GCF_002776525.5 Piliocolobus tephrosceles
AAAAAAAAAAAAAAAAAAAAAAAAAAAAAAAAAAAAATTCTAAGATATAATCACTATTTTTGCCTTAATTCCTATCCTTTTTAAAAAAGCAATTAGAAGGAGGAAATCTATGTCCAAGTTCACATGTTCAAGTTGCTTTGGGGACATTTTCATCAATCATACCTTCAGTGTATCTGAGAAAGGAGGTTAGCAACTCTTGTTCAGAAAATTACAGCACTAATATCTTAAGTGACTTGGGTACATTGCCCACAACCATATATATTGTCACATAATCAACTGACCAACTAGAATTCTACTGTGAACACTGTGGGAGGCAAGTCAGTCCAAAGCCATTTTCCTCTACATTCCCTTACGTGCCACACTTCTTTCCAGCTTTCTCGCTCTCTCCCAAGTACTTTTCCATGTGTTTCATTCTGATTACTTACAACTTCCTCTTCAACTTTTTTCAATTCCAACCACGGCCATGTGCAATTTACATTTCTATATTTTTTCATACGAACATCTTATCACAGTAGTATATCCATGGTCCTATTGTGGGTAAAAGCAAATGCTGAAAAGCTGAGACAAATAGTCATTTTACACTATTATAGTTTGTACATGTTTTCAGACTCACTATTTATTTCTAGTTCATATGGGTAGCCTCATTTTAAAGGGGTGAGGTAAAAAGGATCTTGAAGATAGTAGATTCTAAGAAAATAAAAAGCTCCCTCAGGGAATGATGACTTTCCATGTCTGTTATATAAAGCAGTATTTGTTTCTTAACCTTAAATGAGTGATTATTTCTCTGTCTTTACAATATATTCACAAGCTCAACACATAATCTTTTACCAGATTGTTTGCCAATTTTATTTCTGGAAATCTAGGAAGATTTCTGAGATCCAAGGTGAATTCTGTGCATTCAATTAATTTTTCTCTAAGAAGAACATCTTCTGGTTAAAATTCTCTGATATCTCTCATTTCTAGAGCTGTCACCGTTCGATTGCATTGTTCACTCAATTTTTGATAATCATTCATCAATCCTGTAATTATTAAATGTTACAATGCTTATGATCAGCCCAATACATTTGCTGAAATTAATCATATCCAAATCAATGACAATGGCATAATTAAACATACACCTTACTGTATTAACAGTCCCTTAGGCAGCTCACTTATCTAAGTTGGAAGGACCAATCGAAAGGAAAATTAATCCCAATTTTAAATTGTCCTATATTACAGCACTTGGATAAGGTTTAATAGGTATCAATGATGATACATTTGAGCAGTGAGACTATCAGAAACCCTTTTTTAAAAACTAACATCACCAAAATGAAGGAAGGAAAACTTCAAGAGAGATTTGAAATTTCAAAATAAATCATTTTTTCTCAAAATTCTTGCTTATTTCCTGTTCTTGACCATACTTATTAAAGTTGTAAATGCTCTGTGTTAGAAATGTATGAAGGTGTCATATGTTTATGTTTTTAAGTAGATTTTTATTATAATCCAGATCATTGATAGTGTTATGTCCAGATTTATTATGGTGAAAATGAAATATCTTCCCAGCTCTTGATCTTTTTTCTTCCTGTTTTCTTTCCTTCCTTTCTTCCTTTTTTCTTTGTTTTCCTTTCTTTCTTCTGTATTTCTGCCTCTATCAGAATATTAGTTCATTTATTTTATATGAATTTAGGAATAATTATAATAATGAGCCTTGCTTTCTCTCTAAAGAATAGGGTTTTTTATGTAAGAATAGCTTACATTTTTAACCCTAGCATGTTGGCAGCCCAAGGCGGGAGGATCAAGAATTCAAGACCAGCCTGGGCAACATAGCAAGACTGTCTGTACACAAATTACAAAATTTAGCCAGGCATGGTGGCATGAACCGGTAAGTCCTAGCTACTTGGGAGGGTGAGGCAGGAGGATTGCTCGACACCAGGAATTCAAGATTGCAGTATGCTCTAATTGCACCACTGTACTCCAGCCTAGGTGAGAGAGTGAGACTCTACCTCCGAAAAACAAAGAAAAACTAGAATAGGGTTTTAATTTATTTTTCCAGATTACTACTCCTTTGCGTTGGCTCAGAAACTTTTGTTGCTCTCTTATAAAAGGCATAAGAAGTTAATATATTGTTTCAGTAGACATTTATTGAATGATTTTTACGTGCCTCAAACTTTCTTTAGTATTCAACATTCATTCAGCAACAGTATGCAATAAACACTATAATGATCTTTGCTTTACAGATAAGGAAATTGAGGCATAAAGGAGAGATAACTTGTCCAAATTGTACATAGCTGTCAAGTAGTAAAACTGAAATAATACCTCATTTCTATGTAACTTTGAAGTATGTTTTCTTAACTGCTATACTTTGAGACCTGAAGAATTTGTCTTTTGCAAGTTCATGCAGATTATGAACAATGAAACGACAATTTGAATACAGATATTTGGACTCCAAAGCCAGTGTTTTTCATTACCATAATACCTTGCTCCAGGAAAATTATGTTTGCTGATACAAAATAATACGTGTGGAAGCTGTATGTGATGCCTACAATTGCACTTTTTGGTTATCGCACCTACATTTTTCAATGTGGTTCAAAGTAGAAACCACAGGATCTGTTTATTTTTAATGTGTAGCCAAGATTTATATTCTACTTTCATGTAAAATCACCATTTTAATAATATAACTGGTTTATTTTTCCAACATTAATAGGGTGAGGGGAAGCTTAAGAGACTGACGCGTGATATCCGCAATATTTTTCTATAAAATGTGTAATTCCATAACAATTAGAAAAATTTAGCAGAAATTATTATTTTATATCTTCATGGCTTGTGCCTTCTTTTTTATATCTTGGGAAAAATGGTTGTTCCCTTGAGAACTGGAGACAGGCCATCAGTCAATCAAAACCACCGACTCTTGGATCCTGCAGCATCCTTAGGTGCTGATCTAGTCCGATTGTGTTCCCATCCACTGCCTTCATTTACTATCATTCTCTCTCTGGGTTCCAGCCCGGTGAGATATGGCAGAATAGCACAACAAGCCCAGGAAGCCAGAAGGATTGGAAAGAAAATACAAATCTACCTCTTATTACCTGTGTGACCTTGAGCAAGCTTATTAACTTTTCTCAGGCTCCATATCCTAATTTATACAATTGAAATGTTCGTTCCTATCTATAAGGTTGTTTTGAAGAGCAAATGAGCACAGTTCTGGCAATATGGTAAGAACTCAATTCATGCCACGTTCTCTTCTCCCCTCCTTCCACTTCATCTATATCCCATTTGGTATGCTATCTGTATCGGCGCCATATGCAGACACATGTCCTTCCCAGACCCTGAAGGAATAGGATTCATTCTCTCTAATTATGTCCTCCTAGCACCGTGTGCATAACTCTACAATGCCATTATATTGTCTTAGAGTTATTTGTTATGTGTCTCTTTTGTCCACTAGTCTATGAGCTTCATGAAAAAGAAAGCTTAGCTCTTTGTAAGTTGTATCTCGATCATTTACAACAGTTCACGGGACATGGCAGCCAAAACGTAAGTATTTGCTAAATAAAATGAGGTAATTTACCTTTCTTAGTCTTGATTTTCTTATTATTAAAATTACATCATGGAGCTGGCCTTTTGACTTTACAGGATTTCAATGAGAGTCAAATGAGACATTATTATAAATAATAAAATAATTCCAAATATTCAGTTATAATAACACCTAATTGGGCATTCAGTACAGAAAATTTCAAAGTGGCATACTATTCATTGTTACGATATGCACTTATGCTGTTCTGTCTTATATGATTTAGTATGTTAGGTACAGAGCTAAATTTGAGCTCATACCTCTTATAGCGGTCATCCATTCCATAAGATCAACCTTCAGTTATCCCAAACACATTTTTGTTTTTGGAGAAATTCTGCCATTAGTAAGATATTCATTGTTTTATGCAAGACCATTGTCTCATGTAAATAAATAAATTAAGAAGACCTAAAAGGATATTTTTGAAGTCCTATGGCATTTTCATTTTTCAAGTGCTTGATTCATTTTAGGAGGTAACTCCAAACATTTTTTTAATGCACATCAATTTGTGCAACTGTCTGAGACTAAAAACACAAGAGAACATTTATTGTCCCTGTGGAAGATAAGGGTACAGGTGGGTTTGTGAACCAGATAGAGTGTCTAAAGACCAGAAAGAAAACTGAACAACGGAATATGTTTGCTTCCTTATCCAAATCAATTATTAGCACTTGCCCCAAACTGTTAAATACTCTCTGTGGACAGTTCTACCTCAGGAAGTATATAGACTATCCCTACAACTTTGAAAGCAAAATCTTCCCTCACTGAGGCTGCTCTTTCTCATCATTCAAGTTTTCCATGAAATATCTTTTCAGAGAAATCTTTCTGATCACCCTACCTAGTATACATCTCCCTCATTGTTAGGATTCACTTGCTCACTCTCTGTCACTCCTTGGAGTCAATCTCTCTCTCTCTCTCTTTCTCTTTCTTTCTTTCTTTTTCTTCCTTGCTTTATTTTCCTTCTTTTTCTTGCTTTCTTCCCACAATAATATAAGAACTATGTGGACATCAGCCCTGCCTTTTGTTCATTTCTGAACTAATAATAACATGAAGAGTGTCTGGCATATGTAGATGCCAAAAAGTAGTTGTCGAAAAAGAAATGGGTCTGGTGCAGTGGCTCACGCCTCTAATCCTAGCTTTGGGAGGCCGAGGCGGTTGGATTGTCTGAGCTCAGGTGTTCAAACCAGAGTGGACAACACAGTAAAACCCCATTTCTACTAAAATACAAAATATTAGCTGGGTGTGGTGATGTGCGCTTCTAGTCCCAGCTACTTGGGAGGCTGAGGCAAGAGAATTGCTTGAACCCACCAGGGAGGCAGAGGTTGTAGTGAGCTGAGATTGCACCACTGCACTCCAGCCTGGGCAACAGAGCAAGACTCTGTCTCAAAAAAAAAAGAAAAAGAAAAAGAAAAAAGGAAAAAAGAAAAATAAGTAATGAATAAGTGAATGAAAGAGTTTCATTGAGTGAAAAATAGAGGCGAAAAGAGTTGTTTCTGCAACCTTCATTTAAAACTCATTCATAGCTGAGTAAATATCAAAGCCAAACTGTTTCTTCTCTTGGTAATGAGGTTTGTGCAAAGCAGCATGTTACTCTTAATCTTGCCAGTGTTCCTTTGTGAAAAACTTTAAGATCATCGACAAATATCCTTAGGCAGATCCACCTGACCTGTGTCTTAAAAAAAAGGCTTATTAGTACAATTTTGAAATTGTATTTTCAAACTTTATTTCTCCTTAGAAATGTACATTTATGCAAACAGGGACACTAATATAAATATTTTGATATTTTGCCCCCCCCTTTTTTTCCCTAAAAACATTATGGAAGGAATCCAGCAAAGCATAGAAATGTGGCATTGTTTGAGTTATAATTTTAGGTTTCCTGATCTCATTGTCAATGATATTATTGCCAGAATGACATTCATTTGAAGGTGAACCCAGAAGACCATTCAGATAAACTAAATGACATGCATTATGCGTTATTCTTACACTTGTACACACACACAATCACACACACACATCCAATGACAATATGTTTTCAAAATTAACCAGAAATAAAATGGAAGTAATACATAGTATGACTCCTACTTAAATATTTTTAAAATATGGAGTTTTCTAATCAATCTCGAGTCTTTTCAAATAGTAAGTTTTGTATTTTCATGTATATATAATTTGAGCCAACCCCTTTTTCCTTCAATGAAGAGAAGGGCAAGCCATATAACTCTTAGTTGAGCTCTCTTCTTCATCCTTTGGTATAGCTGGACTTGTCTTCTTAGAACCTCAGTACTAGCCCTTTTGCTGGATCAGAGCCCTAGCCAGATGGTTGCTATTACCTACGATTGTTTTTAAAAGGCAGCAGTTACCATGTGGATGGAGATATTCCAGGGCTGTTCTCAGAGAGCTATGCAGCCACGTTCATTACCAAGGAATGAAAATGCCAAGTTTAACTTTATTTGTCCCATAGTAGATTGTAGAAAGTTGCTTTAGGCACAGACCGCAGCCTGCATCTCCACATGGAGGGGCCTCTGATTATGAATTGTGCAGTCCTGCAGGTCCTATATCAGGTGAGGTAGTGGATGCAGAAAGTCACAGGTTGCTACCTACGTGTTAGGGCTAAGGAAAAAGAAGTTCTGTCAAGTCTCATGAGAGATGTTACCTTTTATTGTAAGGAGGTCCCAGATGCTTCATATATTTTATCCTATTTTCACTACTTTTCCTACTACTACTATTACTGCTATTAACACTGACACCATCACCACAATTATATGTGTCCACTTTGTACAAGATATTGTTCCAGGACATTTGTATGCATTTATTTGCACTTTAATTCCCCCTGAAACAAACAAGGCAGATAATTGCACAATTGATGGATGAGGAAACTGCGAGTTTCATATACAGTCAATGAAGTGCAGACATAGAGCTAGGACTTCAGTCCAGTAAACTAGCACCCAAAGACTGATGTTCCCCCACAGATGTATTCCATTTGTACACAAGGCCCTACAAATAATGCTGTGCTTTGCCTTCCAACTTTCCAATCTTCTCTAGTTAATACAAAAGTAATATTCTAAAATGGACATATTGATATCACATTTCCAGGAAATAATTCCAAGATGATCTTTGAGTTTTCCTGCATTTGTCACTGTTCGCAGTTTTCTTTTCTAACACATGAATTATATACCTCTGTTCTCTTAGAGCAAAAACACACACACACACACACACAAAAAGCCAATTGGATTTTCCGGGCATCAACTAAAGGGAATAAAGAGGTTATTTTCACCTTTACGAGCAGGAGATGGTCAGGGTCTCAGATTCTCCTATTTGCATACGCAAAAGGAATTCAAGCTGTGTTTGTCAGCATTGACCCACTCAAGCCCTGTAAATCTGACCAAGCATCACACAGTCAAGTTCAAACAGAATCAGTAGAGAGAAAACTTTGAGGATGGAAAAAAAATCAAAAGTGACCCATTTGTGATGAATTAATTTTGAATAAGGATAGAGATACTGATAAGGTAAAATGTAACAGAAAGAAATTAAAGTAGTTGCCTTGAAGTTCCTTGATGATGGGACAATTCCAAGGTGTACTATCCATGCTTTCATTCATTACTGAGTAGTCGGGAGGAAAAAAAAGTTTAAGCATTTTACTAGCAAAAGAACTCTTCCAGAGTAGAACATTTTGTAAAAATAGCCAACAAGCAAATGTAGGCAGCATAATATTTTGGGAAATAATTTTATGGCACCACAGGTACTGTTATCTGAGACACCCAACAGGAAACTCAGCAGTCAGCAAGAGATCTCCCACGTTTTTGCACATAGGCTGAAATGTGGTCTCTAACAAAATGACAGAGGGATGTCTAGCCAGGTATTATGCCATCATTTGCTTAGAAATTTTAAGTTTGAACCTTGACACATTTCTTTCCTAGATGAGTGGATAAAGAGAAATTACAGTCATAGCAGCAATGCTTGTCTTTTGAAATATTGCCCTTGTGTAAATAGGTTTTATTATACGGCGAGAATTTTAAGAATTTTAGATTGTTTCTTTTCTTCGAAATGCCTTATCCTATTGCCGGTAGGCAGTAGTTAATATTGCATATTCTGTTTCCATGAGGGGAAATTATTAAAGTTACTGAATCTACCTGGATCCTTAGGCTTCATTGCACACACACACACACACACACACACACACACACACACACACTTCATCAGAAATAAATATGATAGAGACTCTCCCCTTGCATTTGAAATCTCATTTCCTTGATTTTCCAAGAAAATTTCTATTGTAATAAATATGGTAATGTGGAAGAGTAGAATAGAAAAATAAAAATGGCATGCCCTCATCTAAATGTATATTTTAATGTATTTAAAAATTGAAAAGGAAGTCCTTGTTTTGTTGAGTTTCTGTAAGGATGCAGTCACTAGGCACACCTTACTGTTTATAAAAACATCAAAGTAGATCTATTTGAAGAGGTTGTATCTCAGTCTGTGAACTCAGTTTTCGTATGTGTTATTGGGACAGGGTGGGGTGGTGGAAGAAGTCCAGACACCTGGATATTCTGTTGTGTCCTCTTCTGAAATACCTGTAACAGAAACACATCTAAAGAGATGCCTAAGGAATTTAGGACACTCCATTCTCTCTTTTCCCAAAGAGAAGAGAGCGGGAAGGCCAATCTTTAGGTGGATAAGTCGTTCATTACCTTGTTAACTCTACTTACTGGATCACATTTAAGTTTCTACTTTTCTCTTTTAGGGGGTAAAGTTGGTTGATGATGATTGAGTCACTTGACTGGCTCTGATATCTTTTATTAAGTCAGTCTTAAAGAATCTGTCACCTCTCTTCAGAATGTGGGGAATAGTGATCTCTATTATTTTTCCATCTTTGTGGTATCTACAGAAATCTGAGACATAAGACGTTCAGCCTCAAGATTGATGGAAGGTAAAATACTCCATATATTGTGGGTTTTATCTTGTTCCCCATTTCTAGCAGACTAAATTTTATTGCCAGCTAAGTTCTGTTAACATATTTTTTATTCCCTATACAGAAAGCCATGAAATAGTTGGCAAAAGATTAATTTATATCACCCCTTTCAAAGGCAATGAATGAAGACGAGAGAAAATTTCTAAAAGTAGGAAATAATACTTTCTGGGCCATTGGTCAGGATTTCCCAATTTTCCGTTATTTCAGTTATTGTATAGAAAAGTGTTGAATGTAGGCACATTATAAGTAAGTTTTAGTGCATTTAATGGATCTGAAAACCCCTTGAATTCCATTTATGCACTCTTCCATTAGTGTTTTAAGATTCTAATTGTGTTCCCACAATGAGTTATTCTATATCAGTCGCTGACAGTTGACAATCAGTGTGGCTTAGAAATGAACATTTTTACCTATCGAATTAGGCTTTGTATATTTAATAATTGCTACATGAAAGACCCTGACAAAAGTAATTTGATCACAATGTGGATTTCCAGAATCTGCTTCTCATTATAAAACATTTCCAGAGGCCAGTAGGCGAAATACTGGGGATTTGCAGTGCAATAGATAAGCAACAGGTTCAAAAGTCTATATTTTAAAGTTGCCTGGAGAATTCCATATTCCTTTTAATATAATATTCTTTAGATCTTTCTGTTCACATAGATTGCCTGAGATGCACAGTTGCGTAGGCAGTAGAAAAATTGTATTCTTTTTTTCCGTTGTGATGTATTGTGGCTGACTGGCATGATTCAGAAAAGCAAGGTTATTCTTAGCAGCCTTCTGAAAGCAATGGGTAGTAAGTACATTTAGGTAGTGAAATTTTCCCAAGCTTGAACTCACAAAATATGATGACCTTTACCTTCCAAATACTTATTTTAAATGTCATAATCAGTTTCTTAACTATGTAGATTAAAAATATAAATCTATACCAACCACAAATCCTGACTCTAGTAAGTAGACCATCAAGTGCAATGTAAACAAAATTTCAAAATAAGGATACTAAAAAGTACAAAGTTAATGTTGTCTCACAGGACTTTCAGGCAAATATGTTCAGACAGAAAATAGCAGCTTTACCTAATGCTTCCCAGGGGAACAAAGATGAGTGTTTGTGAAGTCTAATGTAAAAGAGAAATATTTTTAAAACATTACTGACTAGACAGTTTCTGAGAAAGGTGGACAATTGCAAAGCAATCACTAAAATTATATTTAATGAGACAGGAATAACAAAAATCAGGATAATTTCAATATATGAGACAATGGTAAATATTTCCCAGTATCTCTGGTATGCAGTTCATCATTCAAGGAAGAATATCAACAAGAAGTTGTTGACTGAATAACTGCATGACTTTTCTCTTGCTGGGTTGAGTGTCTTGGAGGCGAGGTCCACTTACTCATACTCTTTTGTGGCCCAGCATCTGCTGAGGGAGAGAAAAGTACATTAACACACTGAAAGAGTGACATAGGCCTGCTTGAGATGTCTGCAGAAGCAAATAGAAAAGAAGGGAAAATCTGATACAACAGTTCTGTTAAGATGGCAAGTATTCATAAAATTGAGAATTAAAAAATATGAGGCACTCGGAAAACTTTGCACATTGACAGGTAAAAGTACAAAGTTTAGCTTTTAGATGATGAAAATTGTGATACTAAGGGGAATAAAAAGATGTTGGAAGATGTCTCCACAGTTTGGATGGTCGTCAAACTGTTGTTTTCCTGAATTTGTTTATATTGTTCTATAGTAATGCACACAAAATCCATCCAGGTAATCTCTGATTCTAAACACCTAGCATGTTCAGAAAAAATAAAATAAAATCTTAGTATGCACAGTAAGGTAACCTGAGAGCAAACATCTGGTTTCCAACTTCATATTCTGCTTTTTTTTTTTTTTTTTTGATATACTTTAACCTAAATAGAATAATACTAAAATGCACACAAGCAAACACAAAAAAACTTACTGGTTTATAAAAGTCTATGTACATGCATGTGGCTTCTATTGTCATCATTAAGAACATTCTGCCTATAACATGTAGAATATCAGACATGTAAAATAATTTAAGGCTCGTTTGCTAGGAATATCCGTTGACTCTGATTGCTAGTTAATATCATGACTCATTTATAAGTAAGAATTGCTTATTTATATCATTGAAAGAGGGCAACACTTTGTATGAATGCTTTCCCAGAATTAAGATAGGGCAAGTGATATGAGAGACAGCAGAAAAATAAGAGCATTGCATTATCTGTATTTCTTTATTTAATACAACTTGAAGAGTGAGGTATGTTGTAAAATTGAAGCAATATCATGCCGTCTGCAAAGCTAGCCTTCAAAAAGATTATTGGGGAATTGGCCGGTTCTAGTAAAATTAAACTTGGGAAACCATATGGTCTCTGCACTTCAATGCCACAACTATCGCTATTCCCTTTAACTATAATCTCATTTTCTTCCCACTTCTTTCCTAGCTGTTGGCAGCCTAGTGTTCTTACCATCTTTGGCCTCAGTATGTGCTCCGTTGCAAAGCATTTCCTGGCATCTTTATGGACAATAAATATTTGTGCATACACATATGCTAAAAACAATGAACTTCATTACCCCTGAAGCTCCTTTCAAACCTTATCTTCAATTAACTGGTACTATATTTTATTTATCTGTGTTTGCATGAGGGGGTGAGAGCCATACTCAATATCTAACAAAATGTCTGGCACATATGAAGCACGTATTCAATAGTTACTTAATGGAAAACTATGCAAAGGAAATAGTAAGGGTTAAGATGTAGTTCTACCCGAATATATATCCCAGCTCTATCACTTAAAGTTATGTGTCCTTTTATTTAAGGTGAGAATATAATATTTATTTTTTGGAGAATTTAGAGATAATTAATTGCTGAAGGACATGTATACATACTACATATGTGTGTATATATTTACATAATTTATATATATGTATCCCAAATTATTTGTTATAGCACTAGGATATATATTCAATTATACTTAAATCAGAATTTTTACTATTTTCTTTGCATAGTTGTTCACTTAATAAACATTAATTGCCTTCTATGTGCAAGGCATTGTGTAAGGTGTAGGACATATTGACCATAATTGAGGTTTGCATCATTAATTATTTGAGAATTAACATGTACATATGTAACATATGCATATATGTACCATTATCCTCAATTACAATCCTCAATTAATTAATATGTACTTAATTATATATAAATATATTAATCTATAATTAATATATAACATATATCCTATATTAATATTATATATCCTCAATTAATTAACATACCTACACATATCCTGAATTATCTTATATGTATGGAAGTTCCATGCGTAGAGAATATTACTCAAATAATTCCTCTATGTTTCATATGATATTATGCAGCTAAAGTAAAAAGAAACGAAACATATTAAAATGTATCTTCAAATTAAAGTGTGGCTTTGTATTATTTTAGTTTTCTATTAAGGCCATTTATTCTCATGTAACCTTGAAAAATCTGTCCCAATTCTTTTCATCATTAGTGTGATTTAATGAGACAATTACTGAGCTAATTTCCCATAATGACAAAAAACCTACTCTGTTTTTTCAATTTGCTTTAAAAAATACCACAAGCAAAGCATAACTCTCTCTAGCTTGTTTATCTAGGGCTCTGGTGAACAAAATTCAATTGGAAAGCAGGAAGAGAATATAAAAGTGGACTTCACTTGGAGCACAACTCTCAGAGTGTGTAGTGAGTACTGAAATGGAAGGTAACAATATTGTCATATAATGCTTAGTGACCATGACCTGTGACCAGCATTTGTTTTGAAGTCTTCCCGTGTCTTAACTCATTCAATCCTATCAAAACTCTCATGCAGTAAATATTATAATTATTCCCATTATTAGAGACTTGTATAAATTAGAAAACTGAGGCAAAATTGCTATGGTCGCATAGCTGGTAAATGGCAGAGCTGAAATTTGAAACGCAGAGATTCACTAGGACAAACTGCTTCTCTACTGCAGTCTTATGATTTAAACAAATGGACAATTTCACCAAAATAGACACTTTCCTAAAGAAACAATTATTAAAAGAAAAATAAGTAGCAAATCGTTTTAAAACAATACCGCGGTAACACGGATGAGAGAGGATGAGAAAGAAAGATAATCTGCCCAAGGAAAAAAAAATAGGGCCCAGATCGCTTTGCAGCATGGTTCTAGAAAATGCCTATATGTGATGGCTAATACTGAGTGGCAACTTGATTGGATTGAAGGATGCAAAGTATTGTTCCTGGGTGTGTCTGTGAGGGTGTTGCCAAAGGAGATTAACATTTGAGTTAGTGGACTGGGAAAGGCAGCACCCTCCTCAATCTGAGTGGGTACCATCTAATCAGCTGCCAGTTCAATCAGAATAAAAGCAGGTAGAAGAATGTGGAAAGACTAGACTAAGTCTTCTGGCCTCCATCTTTTTCCCATGCTGGATACTTCCCATCCTCAAACATCAGACTCCACGTTCTTCAGCTTTTGGACTCTTGGATTTACACCAGTGATATAGGGGCTCTAGGGCCTTTGGCCACAGACTGAAGGCTGTACTGTCAGCTTCCCTATTTTTGAGGTTTTGAGACTCAGACTAACTTCCTGGCTCCTCAGCTTGCCAAAGGCCTGTTGTCGGACCTTACCTTGTAATTGTGTGAATCAAGTCTCCTAACAAGCTCCCTTTCATATATACATCCATCCTATTAGTTCTGTCTCTCTAGAGAACCCTGACTAATAAACTACAGAATAAATAATAAATAAATTTCTTATAATGTAAGCATTCTTCCAGATCTTCTAAAGGTTTGAGAAATAGCCTAGGTACTTGAATGAAGCTAGCATAATTCTCATATAAACTCAGACAAGATAACAGAAAGACACATACACACATAGACATGAAGCACACACACAGGCATGTGCTAGGTTTTATACACAAATTTATAGGTCCCATCCCTGTGAGTTGTGATGCAAAAGTTCCAAATAAAAGACAAGAGAGTAGAATTTGAAAGCCTGTTAAACTGAAAATCTAAGAAGTTTACATGTCCCTATAACAGATGTGAATTTGCCCCCACAGTATTCAAGAGTGTGAATAATCTCATGTCTTTAGTTTTCTAAATCAAATTAAAGCTGACTCCACATTCCACTCACAAAGCCTAGTGATGACATGTTCTGAGATCAGGAATGGCTGCAATCCTTTCATCTTGGTGGACTCCATTTTTCCTCTTGCACTCTGTGTTTTCAAGCACACTAACCTTAGGCTTCATCTAAACATGGATGTTCCAGGCAGCTAGGCCATATCTTCCTGCCATTCAGTCACTCATAGCCTATGTTCAGAACACTCCATCAGGACCCTAAGGATTTTGGTGCTTGGTGAATTTATGTTCCACATGCCACATCCATCCATGCTTCTGTATCTTCCCTTGTGTGGAAAGTAGGTTTCACCTCTGAATAAAAACCATTGAACTTCATTTCTTCCTCCATCCATTGACCACAGTATATCTGGCCATTCCTCTATTGCTATCTCCTAACAGTGTTTCTTCAGCATTAAGGATCCACTCTGGTTTTATTTCTTGGTGTTTGTTACTGTCAAAGTCACACCTCAGTAGGTATTTTCTTTGACTCAGTCCCTAAAACAGGAAGACGGTTTTGGGCTGGTGGATGGAAGCGTGAAGATGGAAATGACTATACCTTAGAGTTTTAGACTTGCTGTTTCCTAGAATGGGGAGAAAGAAAAAGGACAATTGGCTTTTGAAACCTTTCCCCGCTACAACAGCAAGAACACATCAAAAATTAGGCTGGTTTCGGTGACTCACACCTATAATCCCAGAACTTTGGGAGGCCAAGGTGGGCGGATCACCTGAGGTCAGGAGTTCCAGACCAGCCTGGCCAATATGGCAAAACCCTGTATCTCTTAAAATACAAAAATTAGCCTGGTGTGGTGGCATGCACCTGTAATCCCAGCTACTTGGGAGGCTGAGGCAAGAGAATTGCTTTTACCCAGGAGGCAGAGGTTGCAGTGAGCCGACACCTTACCACTGAACACTCCAGCCTGGATGACAGAATAAGACTCTGTCTCTAATAATAATAATAGTAGATTTTCCTAACACACTAGAAATAAATAGTTTAGTATTAGTAAAGACATTAATATAGTATATCACACAATAATCATATGATTTCTAAATAGATATTCAATATAAAGGCCTTAGAATCTAACACTCGTTTTTGGAAACAGCCTAAAAAATAGAATTGAACATGTGAAAGCCATGTTAAATTAAAACCCAACACCACCATTAGTGGTGAAACACTACAGACAATCTAGCTTAATAATGCTGCTATTATTAACTCTCTTAACTCTGTTATTATTAAAGCTGCTATTATTAACTATAATAGCTATTAACTTATTAACTATTATAACTAGATTGCATCACAACTCACAGGGATGGGACCTATAAATTTGCATAAAAAACCTTGTATATGCATGTGTATGTGCTTCCTGTCTATGTATGTATATGTCTTTCTGTTATGTTGTCTGAGTTTCTATAATGCTGTTATTATTAAGCTATATTGTCTGCAATGTTTCACCACTAATCATGGCGTCAGTTTTATACGATGGTTAATATAGTATATAATGGTTATATATAAAAAATGTTTAATAGACTAAGATGTAAAAGAAACCACTGCAGGGGTTGGTGATGGCATTGGATCATTGTGGTCCTGGAATACCACAAACATAAACAGACAATGCAGTGACTTTAAATTCATAGAGATGTAAGTCTTCCTACATGAAAAGATATGCAGTGCAGGCTTCAGGGATATGTGGCCTCTGCAGTGACACAGGGCCTCGAGCTTAGAAGGGCTTGTGCTTAGATTAATGCTCTTCTGTTGCCATCTTGAAATTCTTGGTTATTTTTGAACAAGGGGCTCCACACTTTCCCTTTGCACAGGGGTCCACAAATGATGCACCATGACCTGGACCCTTGCTTAATAATGGAGACCTGAAAGGCTGTGATAATCTTCCCTGAACAGCAGCTGAAATGGAGGTACTAATCCAGGACATTCTTACTAATCCAGACATTCTTAAAATCTGGGCCTGCCCTTTACTTAACATTGGTCTAGGAATTGGAATATTAAAACCTCATGGACAGAGAAAGCAGGGTCACTAATATTAGAAGTGGCACTGAGCTAAGTGATCTCAGCAAAGAGTAAAAATAAAGCCATTTATAAAGCTCCAGACAATTATCCTTGAAAATAAAATTGTGTCAGGAAACTCCATGACTTTCTAAGTATAAAAAATGTGACAAAGAATCAAGGTACATGTTACCTTGCACAATGTAAACAAAGAAACATATAGAGGAGTTGGCTAGATACAAATGAAAGCATTCTATGTGACAAAAATTATGCAACTAAACATACTGTAAAATATCACACAGGCATTGCACACATACACTACAGATGGCTAATATTTCAGCAATAGTAACATGTATCTAGAACTAACAAATATTCATAATTTTTCCATTATGAATTCCATTGTACAAATATGCTGTCATAGTATGGACCATAGGTTTGGTAATTAGTTAAACAGGGTCCAATTCTAGACCCATCAATTTCTAGCTGTGGAATCTTTAATTTATTTGTACCTCAATATCTTTATCTATGAAATGGGGAATATATTCCTTCTTATGATGGCTGTTGTGGGGATCAAAAGAGATAATACAAGGAAAATATTTACCATGGTGACATAATGAACACTTGGTAAATGTTATCTGCTGTATAACAACTAATATTATTGTTGTTACTGATATTATTATTAGTTTCATAAGAAAATGATCATCTATGTGATGAAAGGTATATTTTCAAATATGTGACTGTAAATTTACTTATTTTATTTTCTAAACAAATATTCCATATATCTAAGAAAGTTACATGCTTTATGACACTTATACAAATAAAAAAGTTGTAACTTTAAAAATCATCTTCAAATAATATACTAGTCAGATAAAAATATACAAAATTTATTTTAATATATAAAAGTAATATATTAAAGGTTATATATTTTAATATATAATAATATACAAAGGGGTCTTCATTGGTACCTATCAATCTATAAACTTTAAATATGAATAAGAGGAAAGACATTAAATAAATTATCAAAGATGATAATTTCCTACTAGTAAGGTATGTAATTTTTGTTTTATTGGTTTTACTCTCTTGATTAAAAAATCCAAGTGAGCTTAAAAACATTCTACTTGAAAATAAAAATATTTTTGAAATAACCTTGTACATTGTAAAAAGGGCTCACCTGCACATAGGTATTCGAGATATTTTTAGAAAAAAAAAAAGGTCCTCCTTTGAAAGTAATATTCAGAGAACATTACTGAAAGTAGAATTATTTGGGAAAGTGAGTAGTTCTAATAAAACTCAGGAATATTATCTTCAAGATATTGAGTAATTGTGAGAATCCAAAAGTACTGTCTATTACATTTAAACTCAGTAGAGAAAATTGGAAGTACGTTAAATTAGTCTAATATGGTAAAATAAGTATAGTTTTAAATTATTACTGATTTTAAAAACAAGTCTCTACATTGTGTGCTAGTTTGAAGTTCTGCTAAACCTTTCATGATAAATATTCTTGGTTTGGCCTTAAAATATACATATCACTTAGTGTTAAAATGTGGAATGTGGAGCAATCACATAGATGATGAAGCACTGAGCAATCTTTCAAAGGGAAAAAGTTATAAACACAAGTACCAGGCTATTGCAGGGGTCATCAAATGGTGATATTTAAAAGAAAATGTGTGAGTTTATGGAGAATTTTGTTTCTCACAGAAAGGTTTTCATGTCTCCTATTCTTGTCATTTATATCAAAACTTATAGGACAGTAAGCTAGTTTAGGTTTCTGCTTAAGAGAGTCTGTGTTAAAGTCAGTTATTAATTTAAATTCTTGTTCTTCCACTTAGTAGCCCTATAACTTCAGGCATGCTATGTGAACCTATCTAACCTAGCCTTTTGTTTTTTATTCCTTAAAATAAATACACAAAACGTACTTACTTGAATAGAATAATAATTAAAATAATAAGGTATATATAAAACACTTAACACAATACTTTTTACAAAGATTATTATGATAATAGTGGTAATGTTGATCAATACAATAAGGAGAGAAATGACCACAGGAACATCCATTAAGTGTGAACTATAGTAATGATCTCAGAAGTATTGTTCTGTAAGTCAGAAAATCTGTTATATTTCTTTATAAGCATTAATAATTTTAATGAATGCATATTCATAACATGTATGTATATATAAATATATATATTATACATATATACATTTCAGCTAACAGCAACAATGTGAACATTATTTGAAAAATTCTGTGTATGCCAAATCTTAGAAAAGCAAATGTATTGGTAGCATTGTTATCATGATTGTCTAATTTTCTCTATCTACCCTAAAATTTCTATTGTAGCTCTGTGGCAAATGCTTTCCAGAATCTGTCAATGTTAAGATTTAAGTTGATATAAGCAATGGCAAACTGGTGACTCTGGAAAGATCCAGATTAGAATATAATCCTGCTTTCTGTAACAATTTCATAAGCACTAGCTGGGCATAGCGTATTTCTGTACTACTTTTCCATTCTAGTCATTAATGAGAACATGATCTCAATTATAATAAAGATACAATCAAAACTGATAAGAAAGTTTCTCATAACAATGGTCAATGTGCCAAAGTAGGTCACTTTTTCTCAGCTAGTGTTGACCCATTAAGATATCATTTATTTATTGCAATAAGTAAAATCCAAATATAACTTAGTACATCACTTGTAGGAAATAAAATTTCTCCCCTTCACAACCTTCCCCTTTGATAAAGAAAACCTGGACATTCTAGAAAGATATCAAAAGCTCACACAATAATAACAAAAAATGCAGTTGACATTGTATTGCCTAATTTATCATTACAAAACAGATTAAAATAATGGATGTTCACAAACGGAAGCTCCTACAAGGATGCAATGTGTTATTTTCCACTGAGAACTGGTAATCTCACTTTTCCTAGATTTATTTCTCAAGTATAACATTTCCTTTTTACGCCTTCTATATTATGTGATTTGTGAGCTTTAGGAATTCTGTAACAACCAGTAATAAAACATAATACAAGATCAAAGCCATTCTGATATATTGTACTCTTTTATGTTAAATAAGAACAAGCATGAATCACATCAGATTTTATCAACCTTTGATGTGCAGGAGATTCACAATTTGGAGAGCCAAAAAACCCACTGAAACATTAGTGGCTTTGAAAGTACAATTGAGACCCATTATAGCTCATTGTTACCAGCAGATTCACATCATAAAGGCCAAGTTGTGTCATTTCACTCCAAACAACCAAATATTTGTAAAAGTTTACTTTATTTTATTTTTTGAGAGTGAAATCTCTATGTTATACATGATGTAATCTTCCTCTGAGAGAATGTTTTCCTGTTTTCAAAGCTCCTGTTGTCAATGATTTTGGAAAAACAGATTGTTTTTCTAAACACACAGAGGAAACTAATTTTCTCTTGCATTACTTCTGAAGAAGGCAGAATAGGAGGTCAATAGTAGCTGTGATCCTAAGAATTTGTCTTATTTTTTAAATCCCAATTTATAGATTAGCCAATACATACTGTCTAGTTACCAAAATAAAATAATTTTCTCTGAATAGACTTACATAGAAAGATGACAGAACTAGATTGTTGAGTATACTAAAGCAAGTAGCAACACACAGTTTATCTTGTGACCCTGTGTATGTGTTATGGGCACAAGAGTGAATGGCAACGCTACTCCAAATTGTCAATTCACAACATTTGCCTTTAGAGACTGAATTTAAAATTGGAGGATGGACACTTTTCGTATTTATTTTGTACACTTCACTATACAAAATGGAATTTTAGATAAACATGCATTTCTTTTTAAATTAAAACATAAATATTAAAAGAATTGAACCTCTAATTATTTCTAACACTACTTTTAGACTCTGCCTAATATTGATGATCAGAGAAGGCTACACAGAAAAGTCTGTTTATTTCATCCAAAGAGGATAGAAGATTGTGACTTTTATCCTGTTTAGCACAAAGAGGTTCTGAAAAAATCATTCCAGAAATGAATGATTGATAACCAAGGTGATGGAATATTAATGAGGAATAAAGGTTCATGCAGAGAAAATATTTGAAAGTACCACTGTGATAAGGAAAGCTTGAATTGCTCAAAAGATGTAACAAAATGCAGCAGGTGTTGCAGAAGTCAGGGGAAGTGATTAGAAAGGAGACTGTTAGAATCTTAAGCACAGGGCTCTATGTTAGGTGTTTTAACACACATTGTCACAATTAAAGGAATTGCTGATCAAAGAGAATTGAAGACTTACAAGATTGAATTTATAGTGAAGCAGGCTGGAACATCATTGTATAATATTATTCCAACAGTGCTTATCAGACTAAGCGTAAGCAAAGAGGAAAGACATGGAAGGGGCGATCTGGATAAAAACACCCATACAATATAGGACAGCTTGCAATGGTAACTTAAAGGTAGGAGAGGCCTAGACCACTAAGGGCCAACTGGCCTCAGAAAAGGCATCAACTGGACTCAATTGTACATATGAAATGATGAGAAAGATCATAAGTGGAAAAGTTGCAGCTAGTGAGAAGTTGCCAAAAATTGGATCTAGTCATTGAGTTATATTTGTGATAGATTCACCTTGACTGGTTGTACTGATCATAAAGTGATTTCCAAGTAGCAAAGCAGATCATGGTTTCAAAAAAAAAAAAAAAACATTAAATAATAATAATTTAAAATTGAGGTCAACAAAACTATTATTAATGAGAAAGACATCCCAATGACATTAAAGGTTTATAAAAGGATACTATAAATAAAGGACTGATTTCAGAATATTTAGTAATGAGGAATCTATATGATAATAGAAAATGGCAGCAAGGACTGTGGTAAGGAAGTGTTATAGAGCCTCCATCAGAGAGAGGTTGGGAGCTTTAACAGAGAAGTGGCAGGAATAAGAATAACTGGAACAGGGTATCAGCAAGATATGCATCCTGAGTTAATGGACACGATTAGTATAAATGTTAACTTTCTCAATTTTTGCTGTATTTCTTATTTTATTGATTTCTGCTCTTATATCAATTCTTGTCCTTCTTACTTTGAGTTTACTTAGCTCTTTTCTAGCTGCTTATAATCCTACCTCAGACCACTGATTTTAGACTTTCATTCTTTTCTTACATGACCATTTAAAGCTGTAAATTTATTTCAAAGTATTGATATAGGGGCATGTCAAAATTTTTGATGTATTTTATTTTACTATTATTCAAGATGAAATATTTTCAATTTCCTCCTATGGTAACTTTGAATCATAAATTAAGTGTCTTTTTAAAATTTTCCTAGTATTAATGGATTTTCTAGATAACTGTTCTCAATTTGTTCCTAATTTAATTTTCTCATAGGGGAATACACTATGTATGATTTCAATATTTTCATAAACATCTAGACTTTTTTAAAGGCTCAGCATGACATCTAATTTGAATATAATGTATACTTGAACACTGGAAAGGAATGTGTACCTTGCAGAAGTGGCATATATTATCTTATAAAATAAATTAGTTCAGATGGTTAGTAGTGCTGTTGACATCACCTGTCTTCACTGATTTTTGTCTAATTTTTATAGATTACTAATATGGTGTTAAAATATGCAACTATAATTGTGAAATTGTTTGTTGTTCCCTTTAAGTCATGGAATTTTTGCTTCATGTGTTTGAAGCTCTCTGATTAGATGAATACACATTTATAACTGTTGTGTCTTCTTAGGGCACTGACTCCTTTATTACTGCGAAATGTTGCACCTTATCCCTAGTAATTATCTTTTCTTACAGCATATTTTATCTAAAATTAACATAATTGCTACAGTATTCATACATTTATATCATATATATGATATAATATGTATATGTGTATATATGCACATATATTATGTATATATAATGTATATATACACAATATATAATATATATTATATATAATTTACACATTATATGTATAATATGTATATGCATACATACACACACACACACACCCACTGTAGTTTAAAAGTATCTGTGCCTTTATATTTAAAGACATCTTTCTTAGAGTGTAGTTGGGTCTTGCTTTTTCATCTATTCTGAAAAATCTGTGCCTTTTGGTTTAAGTGTTTGGTCCATTAACATTTAATATGATTACCGATATAGTTGAATTTAGGTCTACTATTTATCATTTGCTTTATCCTCCCCTCCCACTTGCTACCAATCTCCACCCACCTTTCTTGTTCCTATGTTTTTTCTGTCCTACTCTTAGATTATTCAGATTATTGTTGAGCCCATGAGAAAAATGAAAATCCCCAGGCTTTATCACATTATAGCTTGAAAAATGAGCTCAGTAAGAGCTAAGTTATTTTATAGCTCTTTTCTTTCGTCTAATTATTAACTTAATTTTGAGGTGAAAAAATATATACAACTTTTAATGTATTGTTCATGTTTAAAGAAAACTTGGCCAGGCATTGTGGCTCACACCTGTAATTCCATAACTTTGGGAGATCAAGGCCAAAGGACCAGGTGAGCCCTGGAGTTTGAAACCAGGCTGGGCAATATGGAGAAACCCCATCTCTACTAAAAATACAAAAAATTAGCTGGGTGGCATGTGCCTGTCATCCCAGCTATCCAGTAGCCTCAGGTGGGAGGATTACCTGAACCTGGGAAGTCAAGACTGCTGTGGGTCATGATGGTGCACTTCAGTCTCGGTAACAGAGGGAGACTCTATCTCAAACAAAACAAAACAAAACAAAAACAAAAATACTTCTAGTTTTCTGAGAGAGAGATAAAGGGGTTTCATGAGAAACTCATGAATGCTTCATAGTCTAGTTCTAATCCCACTTGTCAGACCAATCATCCCTGTCCTCACAAAGTACCCACTGCCCCAGCTCCTTCTTCCTCCTCAACTTCCCACCCTCCCACCCTCCAAAGATCATCACAGTTCTGAGTCTTGGCTTTGTGCTTTCCTGCATTTAAATTCCCTTCTCCTTCTTGACTGCACAATGAATTTGTAGTTTTTTTTTTATGATCCACCTTGCACATTTTGTCCTCTTCCATGACCACTGCTCTGTCCTTATCATAGCAGAGAAAGGCCTTCATTCAAGAGTCCACAAATGTGGAAAACTTTGTTATAACAGAAAACTGTTATAACAGAGCGTCCCCCATAAAAGGGACAGAGCGTATGGAAACAGAGCTCTTTTCTTGTGATTTTCTATTTCTTCAACATCTAGAGTACCTGCAGTCAGTCAATGAAATAGCCAGAATAAAATACTCCATTGTAGATGAAGGATAAGCCAGAATTTGCTTATACTAGAAACAACAGGTATGGTGTGGATTAAAATATCAACACCATGGCAGTGAAGTGGGATGTAGTGAGGGGGATGCATATGAAGATTTGGGTAGAGAGATCTATCCCTTGAGTAAAAATGGAGCATATTGGGATAGATAGTGGTAGGGAGGATGCTAGTGTTGACTTCAAGGATATGATTCTATTTTCTGATCAGTTACGACTTCTTGGGCTTAGGGCTCATGCAAGAGCCGTGACTGGCCACTACACAATATAATGTGTGACAGTGTCCAAGGGAGAAATAAAGGTGTGTTACCTCTGCTGACATTCCAATGTATCCTAACTTTCTCAGATAAACCCATATTTCCAAGCCACTCCACAGAACTGCTATTTTCCGATGCATTAGGAACAAGGACTTTCTGAGCAAAATGTTAGCTTCCCTGATAAAATTTTGCTTTCTTCAAGAAGTAATTATAAACTAAAAGTAGAGTAATATAATCATTTGTTTATGTATGAAAATCAGGCAGTGTCTGCAAGAGACTATTTTCCCCTTCAGGGTGTCTCTGACTTCCTTTCAGACTAGACTTTTAAACGTATACCCATTTTTATTGTGTCTTAACTGTTTGTGTTGTGTAGGTATCTCTGGGTAGAGGTGTCAAATTTGCATTTTTTTTTCAGAGCCCCAAATTATTACACCTGGCCTGAAACATAATTCTTTCTTAACATCCAGAGGGAAGTATCACAAACGACCACTGAATGCTATAGCAACATTTCAGAAAAACTCTGTAGATGTTGGCTGATTCTAAACTTCTATTCATAGAAGAGGACTATACAAATTTCCTCTTTTAATATTTTCATTTTGGTTCTCATTCATGTTTGTCTCTGCCAAACACACCCATATATTTTCTCCTTCTTCCAATGTCGTACTCTGTCCCTGTTTTTCTTACTCACATCAAAACTAATATGTTTGGTATCTGTATGCTGAATTTTAATCTGTGTCCTTCAACCAGACTTACACTTCTAATATTGCCATGTATTGTTCCTTCTTTGGAATTCAACTTCGAAAGCCCTATAGCGACAGATGACTGACCTCTCCAAATCCTTCACTAGCCTGTGTGTTACATAAACCACCTCCTCACCCAGGAAACCACAGGTGTGAGAGATGAGGTGTCTTTGTTGTTTGGGGTTGTATTTTTTTTCTGTTTCTAGAGCTCTTACAATTGAGTACTTCATTGCTATAACCCAGCAGAAACTCATAAACACCCACATAGAGCATTTAAATCAATCTGAGAGAACAAGGCTCCCAACTGTAACTTTTCTAAACTTAAAATATATTGTTACAGGCTACAAGAAATCTACTGCATTCCCTATATAGTTTTATGCGTGTCACAGAAGTTAAGTGTCTCCTGACTCTGCTGGTGGGTAAATCCTCTAGGCCAGTGCCAAAATCTTGTAATGCAGCAGATGGCAGATATAGCAGACAATAGCTTTCAATGAGGGATGCAGGCTGGTTCCCTAACCTTTCATCACCAGAAATCACTCCCATTGTTTAATTCTGCATCTGCAGCCTATTTGCATGGGAGAGTTGATTCACTGAATGTTTATGATGTGTTGAGCTGGAGTGAGACAGACATCGCTCAGATTTTTCTCCAATGACCATTCCAACTACTATGTAAGGTCACTGCTTTTAGGTGGTAGTATTATTGTTATTTTTTTTATTGTTATTCCCTAATGCACTTTGAAATATAAATCCTCAAATTTGAACCCCTAAACATAAAGTCATTTTATCTAACTTCCTCTGAACTTGTGATCTTACAGCTGTTGGATAAATCCACCATAGCCAGTATCACAGTAATCACAGTGTATCCTGAAAGCTTGTGCTCAATTTTCATTCTTCCTGTATGAAATATAATGAGAACCTGAACCAGCAAGTGAATTCGATTGTGCTACCTTGGGAAAAGTCTTGTTGGAAACACATACCCAGCAGGGGAATCAGTCACTTGGAGAAATGGATTGACTGTCTCCATTTCTGACTTTGCTACTGACCCCATAGCAATCTCAGGCAAATCACTTCAATATCTTCCCTCCAACTTTCTTTTTACCAAATAGACACACAATTATTTACTATTTTTACTATTTTTATCATATGCTGGAGACAAGTTAGGTGCCTTTATTTCACCAAATGATCTGGCAATACCAAATTCCCTTTGGTGGTAATATGCTACATTACAGCTATGTTAGTAGAGTTATGACTGGAAATAATCCCCCTCAGTAAGGTGCAGATAGATGGAGAAATACAATCATAGAGATATAGCCATCGTTTAAATCAAGAGATTATCTGGATCTATACTGATAACAACATGGCAATCAAGGCCGATGGATAGGACCCCAGAACAAGAAATTGAGAATGTCTAACAAATGAATGATTTTCTATTATGTAGCTTCAAAGCCCCAGTATATAGAACCAAACCCTCATGTTTCTTTTTAATATCAAATTGGTATTGCAGGCTAATAAATTATCACAAAATGAACAACTATATCCATACCAGTAACATCTTGTTACTGGTAATTCCAGTAACAGGAATTATCAGCACCCTTAGAAAAGCCTCCTTGGGAAATCCCATAATCATTACCAATATCCTTAACTGCATCCCAAAACATAAATGGCTGATAAATGGAATCCTATCGTTTGTCGCTTTTGTGTGTGGCTTTTGCCATGGTTGTGCAATTCATCCTTGTTATTGCATATAACAGTAAATTATTACTTTAACAAATTTGGATTCCAATTAAATATTTAAAAATGAATCACCATTTTATTTTTGAACATTTCACTTTTTAAATTATTTAGAGCTTATTTTTTCTGGACATAAGTACATGCGTTTCCATTGGGTACATACATAGTTATCAAACTGGGTCACGATGTATGTACATGTTCAACTTTATACTGCCAAGTAGATTCCCTAAGTAATTGGACTAATTTATGCTAGATTAACAAAATATAAGTGTCACAATTATTCCTAATTTTGGAGAAACTCATTATTGCCAAACTTTTAAATATTACTTTTCTGGGTGGGTGTTTAGTAATAATACATGGTAGTTTTCATTTACTTATTTATTTATGTATGTATTTATTTATTTATTTTTTAGATGGAGTCTCTTTCTGTCACCCAGGCTGGAGTACACTGGCACAATCTTGGCTCACTGCAACCTCCACCTCCCATGTTCAAACGATTCTCCTGCCTCAGTCTCCTGAGTAGCTAGGACTACAGACGTGCACCACCACACCTGGCTAATTTTTTGTATTTTTAGTAGAGACGGGGTTTCACCGTGTTAGCCAGGATGGTCTTGATCTCCTGACCTCGTGATCCACCCACCTCCCAAAATGCTGGGATTACAGGCATAAGCCAATGCGCCTGGCCTCTCATTTTCATTTTTGATGACTAATAGCTAGGTTTTGGCTCTGTTGGTTATCATTTTGTGTATTTTTTCGTATGTTACTAATTTGTCTATAATATTCATTATTTCCTTTTCTACCTCCTATTTGAATTCATTGTAATGTTCTTTTTCTAACTTCTTAAGAGAGATTCTTGATTTTCAATATTTCTTTATTGATATTATGTATGTACCTAAGACAATCATTTGCATCTAAGAACAGTTTAATTGAATTACACAAATTTTGAAACAGTGCCTTTTAACATTGTGAATCAGAATAAGAAGTTTTGTAATTTTTTCTTTAGCCTATGGGTTGTTTAGAAGGGATCTATTTTTCTTACTTCCAATATTTAAGAACTTTTTAATTATCTTTTTGTTATTTCATTCCACTCAGCTTAGGCAACATTGTCTTTATGATTTCAATCTTTTGAAATTTGTCAAGAATTGCCTTATGGCTGAAAAAAATTCCAATTTGCTAAATACCCTATGTATAGTTTTAAAGTTCATATGAACTTGTGTAGAATGTTGTCAAGTGTCTCTTAGTCATTTTGTTAATTGTGGTGTTCTAATACTCTATATGCTTACTGATTTTGTCTTCTTATTCTGTCTATTACTGAGAATATTAAGTTATAGCACTAAAATGGTGTTATCTTTTTAGATGCCATTTCTAGGAAAGTTAGTCAACCTATCATGGATTAAAAATGTCCTTTCTCTAAGTTTTCTAAAAAGATTTGTTGAAGTTTTAACCCTAGGTAACCTAATTAAATAGGATCTTCACAGATGCAATCAAGTTAAAATGAGATTATTAGGGTGGGCCCGAATCGAATGTGGCTGGTATCTTTCTAAGAGGAAAATACTATGGGAAGACACTGACATACAGAAAGAACAGCCATATGAAGATGGAGGCAGAGATTATAGAGTTATGTGGCCACAAGCCAAGGAACTCATGTGGCTACCAGAAGTTGGAAGAGACAAGGAAGGATTCACCTCTAAAGACTTCAGAGGAAGCATTGCTCTGCCAGTAACTCTATTTTGGACTTGTAGCATACATAACTGTGGAAGAATAAATGTCTCTTGTTTTAAACCATCTAATTGAGATGCTCTGTTATGGAAAGCCTAGGAAATGAGTAAATTTACATATAGATTTGGGAGTATGCATTGGAAATTGTAAATTCACTAAGTCATACGTATTGCATGGATTTGAGAAAATATAGAAAAAGCGAAGGTTAAATAAATACATTTGTGAAACTCCTGCTTGAAATTCTACATTTTGAGCAATTGCAATGAAGAATTAAAGAGTAGATAATAGCAACTACTGTGTAAAAGAATAATGATAATAATAATAAATGACTTAAACAGATTCAGGAAAATACATAAATCTTAGATCCACTTCTGGCTAAGAATGTTTTCAACCATGCTATAGGTATACTAGTCTATTAATTTTGGTTTGTTAAAACTGAAATATGTGTTTAGGTTAACAACTTAACAACTTGCATCTGGCTTATTTCATTGTATATATTTTGTAATTTCTGTGGTTTTCTCTATATTTCCAGTTGTCAGTGCTTCCACAAAACCAGATGGACAAAATTGACAATTGAGTCAGGATCTTGGTGCTCAGAATAAATAGATCACTGGAGAAGCAGCTTCACAAAATGAGACCAGAGTAAATACTCTAACTATATTGATATATCACATATTACAAGCTGAAACTCCAGGCTGCATGAATTGAGTAGAATTAACAAATAATTGAATGTATTAATAAACATCTAGACTCCTTTACACAAAGTTAGAGGTCATGCAGGTATTTTTGAATTTTGAAAATGTCCAACTCATTTTGCTTTGCTCTTCAGAAGAAAGACTGTATAAAAATAGACATCTTGTCTTTAACAACTAAAAGCACGCTCAGGTTTTAATATTAACTTTTTTTGGAGAATAAGTTATTTTTTGAAAGATTATTTGACTTCTTTTTCTTCCTTTTCTTGTTTTCCTTTCTTTCCATTTATTTTCTTTAATATACTTCTTTCTTGTTTTCTTCATTGATTTCTTCCTCCTGTTTTTCCAAGTACCTTTTAGATGGACATAGACCCAACGTTTAGTCTTACACAAAGTATGTTGAGATGATAGCAGGTGATTATTTTAAGTTGACCATAACCAACGAGAAATCAAATGACACTTTTGTGCAGAACCAGATAAATTATTTTTGTACAATGAGATTCTCAAACAGAAATGTTGCATACTTGTATCTAAGACAATTTAATCACTGTAGCTTTTAATGACAAGGTCTCAACCCCCTCCTATTTGATTATGTTAGTGTACATTTCTTTGCTATATTTACCTTCTATTTTCTTTGAGAAAAAAAGACAGTGATAGTCTTAAATGGTATTAGTGCTGCAGTTGTTACTAATTAAAAAGTTAGAGATTAGGAAGATGAGTTGTTTTACACAATGAGAGTTAAATTATGAAAGCCAATCAAAAACATGTAAAAAGACTGGCTGGGTGTGGTGGCTCCGGCTTGTAATCCCAGCACTTACAAAGCCTGAGGTGGGAGGATCACTTGAGCCAGGAGTTCAAGACCAGTCTGGCCAACATGGTGAAACCCCGTCTCTACTAAAAATACAAAACTTAGCCAGGCATGGTGGCATCCACCTGTAATTCCAGCTTCTCAGGTGGCTGAGGCAAGAGAATCACTTGAGCCTGGGAGGCGGAGGTTGCAGTGAGATGAGACTGCACCACTGCACTCTAGCCTGGGTGACAGAGCAAGACTCTAATTTCAATTAGAATCAAGGAGGATAGAAGAGATAAAGAAAAAAAATAAACGATATCGAAAGACAGATATTTCCCTATTTTCATCAATGGAAGACAAATGGCTCCTAAGTCACCAGGATTTGAATAACCTTTCTAGAAAATATGATTAAATAAAAAGAGCATATTTATACATATGATAATTGGTCTCCCCCTCAAAAAATATAAAAAGGCAGGGAAAATGCTGCCTGTCGGTAATAAAGTCTACCTACAATTTTATATCAAATATAGGGAGCAATAAGGACATTTTAGCCAAAAATGCTTGAGCATTTGTGATCCCATAGGAAAGGCCACAAATGCAAGAAAGATGCATCCAGATATCTTCACTTGATGCCTGTCTTGTTTTTCTAAGACCACCAGAGCGAGCATGAAAGAACCAGCAAGTAGGCAAAGGTCAGGTGCAAAACTGCAAGTTTATTTTAGTAACCTAAGGTGTAGAGAAGAAGTCTGTCGGCCTCCGGCAAAGAAGGCCGGCAGAGTTCCCCTCCCCCAAGCTCTCGGACGGAGTTCCGACAGTTCTGACAGCAATGGGAAGCTGGTTGGTTGGACGAACGGAGGCAAGATGGTGCACTTCCGGGTTCTTCATCCCCACCCCCAACTCTTCCCATGCGCGCGAAGAGGCAGCCGGCGCCCAGGAAGGTGCAGACCAACTGGGCATGCGCCAGGTGACGTCAATACGAAGAGACCAAGATTTACCTGGTCGCACCTGTGGAACGCCCCCCGACACGCCCATGCCCTGCCTATTGCCCTCCCACTCCTAGAAAAGCCACTCTCCGCCATTGAGCCACACGGCCTTCTCACAGCCCCGCGGCCTTCTCACAGCCCTGGCGGTCTTCTCACAGCCCCACTCCTGTCGGGATGTCGGGACTGTGGGAAGTCCGTCCGAGAGCCCCACGGGGGGACTCTGCCGGCCTCCTTCGCTGGAGGCCGACAGACTTCTCCCCCACACCTTAGGTGACCAAAAATAAACTGTGCAGTTTTGCTCCTACCCTTTGCCTAGTCGCTGGTTCTTTTGCGCCCTCTCGGCTGGTCTTAGAAAAAACAAATCAGTTGGTGCCGAAGACCCGGGAGGAGACCCCTCCTCAGGCCTCTAAGGATTGAGGAACCTTCTCCTGCTTCCACACCGCAGATGGACCAGGACCTGAGACCCGCTTCCCTCACTCTCATGGCCTCTCTGGGGTAAGTGCCTTTGTCTCTTCTTTACCTCCCTTGGCCAGAAATCCTGTGCAGGTCCGAGGTCCATTTGGAGCCAACAAGTGGCTCAGGAGACCCCTTCAGGACGGAGACGTCCGCCTGAAGGTAATCTCCACTTTGGCTCCATGAGCCTCCAGTCTGTCTCTGCTGGTTCCAAAGGACGCTTTGAAGCCAGGCAGAGATCCACTTCCATTTCCATTGTGTCCATTGTGTCCCTCGGCCAAAATCCTGTGCAGGTCCGAGGTCCATTTGGAGCCACCAAGTGGCTCAGAGACCCGTTCAGGATGGAGACGTCTGCCTGAAGGTAATCTCCACCTTGGCTTCAAGAGCCTCCAGTCTGTCTCTGCTGGTTCCAAAGGATGCTTTGAAGCCAGGCAGAGATCCACTTCCATTTCCATTGTGTCCATTGTGTAAGTAAAGAGGAAACAAATGGGAAACCCCCAGTCCAAATTTCCAAAGAGCACCCCCTTAGGGTGCCTCCTAGCCAATTTAAAAACCTTACAGCTTGAACAAGACCTTAGGAGGAAGCGGTTAATTTTCCTTTCCACTGTGGCGTGATCGACCTCAGCAATTTCTGCCAGCGGCTAGGCAAGTGGTCCGAAATTAATTTACATACAAGGCTTTTAGGCCTTAGGCTCTCGTCCCTATACTCCTTCTCTCCCCGCTCTCCCCACCCCCTCCCTTCCTGCCCAGACTCCTCCTCCTCCCCCCGTCCAGACTCCTCCTTCCTAAAACTTCAAAAGGTAGAGGATGGTCCTCAGACACCAATACAAGACCTGGTTAAATTAGCCTTTAAGGTCTATAACTCCAGAGAGGAGACAGCAAGCTTGCCTTGAACAGAAGGTTCAGCTCCTAGCAGCGGCTTTACAGCCCAGTCATAACCCCAGACCAGAGAGCACACACTCCGCAGACTCCAAGGCTACAAAAGGAGCCTGCCTGCTATAAGTGTGGCAAGGCAGGACACTATGCCAACAGGTGTCTGCAAGGTCCCCGAGCCCCAATGCAGCCTTGCTGTAAGTGCAAGGCATCAGGACATTAGGCCAGTGAATGTCCTAACCCTCGTCCACCAGCAACCCCCTGCCCTGCTTGCCAGCAGGGAGGAAACTGGAAGTCTGATTGCCCCACCCTGAGAACAGGTGCCGCGCCTCCACGTGACCCCCTTTCCCAGGATCCTGGGAGCTCCTTCCAGCTCCTACATCTGGACGATGACAACTGAAGGTGCCAAGACTCGGGGACCCCCATCACCCTCGCCAAGCCGCGGGTAACTCTCCTGGTAGCGGGTAAGACAATTAATTTTTTAATCGACAGCGAGGCTACCTATTCTGTTTTGCCGTCCTTCTCTGGACCTAGCCTTCCATCCAATATCTCTGTAGTAGGAGTAAGTGGAAAGCCATCCACTCCATGAAAAACTCCAATCCTTAATTGCTGCCTGGCCAACAAGTACTTTGCACACTCATTCCTCATTCCCAACTAAAAAGGGCCCCTACCGAAAGCAATCAGTGGAAATCAGTTTCGCTTTCCCCCACTCGCCTCAAACTTACTAAATTTTCTTAACTATCTCATACTCCCCAACCTTGCCAGGACTATCCTTCTGGGTTTTGCCCATATTCTGACAAATGCTTCCATTCCTCATTCCTATACTAATACTGTGCCTTATTTTATTTTTCATCCGTGCGTCCAAATACCAACCATGGGCCCCGACCTTAACGATGCCCCTTAACAGCAGGAAGTAGCCAGACAGACCACGGCGCCCCTTTATCACTATTATCAATAAAAGGTTGGACTGTTTGGACGAACGGAGGCAAGATGATGCACTTCCGGGTTCTTCATCCCCACCCCCAACTCTTCCCGCACCCGCGAAAAGGCAGCCGGCGCCCAGGAAGGTGCAGACCAACTGGGCATGCGCCAGGTGATGTCAATCCGAAGAGACCAAGATTTACCTGGTCGCACCTGTGGAACGCCCCCCGACACGCCCATGCCCTGCCTATTGCCCTCCCACTCCTAGAAAAGCTGCTCTCCGCCATTGAGCCACGCGGCCTTCTCACAGCCCTGGCGGTCTTCTCACAGCCCCACTCCTGTCGGGATGTCGGGACTGTGGGAAGTCCGTCCGAGAGCCCCACGGGGGGACTCTGCCAGCCTTCTTCGCCGGAGGCCAACAGACTTCTCCCCCACACCTTAGGTGACCAAAAATAAATGTGCAGTTTTGCTCCTACACTTGCCTACCCGCTGGTTCTTTTGTGCCCGCTGGGCAGGTCTTAGAAAAAACAAATCAATGCCGTCAAGCAATGCATTCATGGAATGCTGCTTCTTCCTCTTTGTCTTACTCCATGCTTGGCAAGAAACTATAAAAGTTCATTATGAAAATCATCCCAATTTTCATCCCACACAAAATGACATCTGAAGAGGGAATGTAACGATCAGGCTGACAAGAGTATTCTAGATATGACTACAACATTTTTTTCCATAGAAACTTATACATATATTTGTGCATGCAAAACTTCTGATTCCTCAGGGATGTAGAACCAGAAATACCATTTGACCCAGCAATCCAAACAGCCCAAAGGATTATAAATTATTCTACTATAAAGACACATGCACAAGTATGTTTATTGCAGCATTACTCACAATAACAAAGACTTGGAACCAACCCAAACACCCATCAATGATAGACTGGATAAAGAAAATGTGGCACATATACACCACGGAATACTATGCAGCCATAAAAAGGGATGAGTTCATGTCCTTTGCAGGTACATGGATGAAGACGGAAACCAACATTCTCAGCAAACTAACATAGCAACAGAAAACCAAACACCATATGTTCTCACTCATAAGTGTGAGTTGAACAATGAGAACACATGGACACAGGGAGGGGAACATCACACACCAGGGCATGTCAAGGGGTGGGGGACTAGGGAAGAGATAGCTGGAGAAATACATAATGTAGATGGTGGGTTGATGGTGGGTGCAGCAAACCACCATTGCACTTGTATACCTACGCAACAAACCAGCACAGTCTGCAAACATACCCCAGAACTTAAAAGTGTAATAAAAAAAAAATTCCATTCTGTATGTCTGTACAAAAACCACAACATAAAATGATTTTAATAATTTAGACCATGAACCACAGATTGTGGGGGAAAAGAAAGAGATCAGCCTGTTACTGTGTCTATATAGAAGGAAGTAGACATAAGAGACTCCATTTAGTTCTGTATTTGAAATGCTGTTAATCTGTGACCCTACCCCCAACTTTGTCCTTGCAAGAGACATGTGCGAAGGTGATTTAAGGTTAAAAGGATATTGGGCTGTGCAGGATGTGTCTTTGTTAAACAAGTACCTGAAAGAAGCTTGATGGTTAAAAATCCTGCCCCTCCCTGGGATTGGAACATCTCCGGGTAATACCCATTGTGTGCTTTGTTTACTGAGTAAGGAGAAGACCGCCTTTAGAAATAAGGTGGGGCTTGCTGGAGCAATACCACTAAAAGGTTTATGGAGATGTTCGCATATGCATCTCAAGGCACAGCATTTTCCTTTAACTTATTCATGTTACAGGGATTTTTGTTCTTATGTCTTACTGCTGATTTTCTCCCTACAATGATCCTATTTTCTAGCTACTCCCTTATTTTTTAGATGGTAAAGATAATTATCAATAAATACTAAGGGAACTCAGAGGCCGGTGCCAGTGTGGGTCCTCTGAAAGCACAGCACTGGTCCCCTGGGGCCCCGCTTTTCTTTCTCTATACTTTGTCTCTGTGTATTATTTCCTTTTCTCAAGTGTCTCGTCCCACCTAACGAGAAGCACCCACAGGTGTGGAGGGGCAGGCCACCCCTTCAACAGATAGATTGCATTGCTTTGCAAATTGTAGGAATTTAATAAATATTTTTATATGAAGTGATGACTGATTAATTGAAGTATTTGCTATCTTCTTTATTTTACCAAGTGCTAGAGTAACTTCTAGGAAAAGTAAGTTATTACTTTGTAGGAGGGATGGGGAATGAGATCAACCTCTTGAATTACCTACCAGACATTATGCTATTATTCATTTAATCACTGTAGCTTTTAATGACAAGGTCTCAACCTTCTTTTATTTGATTATGTTAGTATACATTTCTTTGCTATGTGTACCTTCTATTTTCTTTGAGAAAAAAAAGACAGTGATGGTCTTAAATGGTAATAGTGCTGCAGTTGTTACCAATTAAAAAGTTAGCGATTAGGAAGATGAGTTGGACATATTATGAATAATATGTTCACACATACTATTACACAGTCTCATATCACACTAGGTATTGATATCTTTTCTATACATTAAAAATAAAATAACTGAAACCTGGAGATGTTAAGGAGTCAATAAGAATACTAAATTACCCATCCAGAGTTCAAAAAGAAGTCAAGCTGACTGTAAAAATCATGTGCTTTCCACCACAGCACATTTATGGTTATATTAAGGCTATGATCTGCAGAATATGGTATGCCTATCCTGAGGGATACAATAAAAGTTTCCAAGTAGTGTGTGGGCATAGATAATTTTGAGAATGTTCCTTTCCAATCCTTAATTTCTTTTTTCTTTTCTTAACCTAAAAGTGAGAACACATCTGCATTTTGTGGTATCGTGTTCATTCTCCTCCACTCATTCCTGTTTCAAAATAGCCCCCTTTCCCACTTATAAAAATATACCTCTGAGCATTCTCACTTCTTACTAGTGTGCATTGCTTTGGAGTATACAAGTCTCTGTTCTCCAAACAGTTCAAATATGATTCTCCATTAATCAAGGTACCATGAACTCACAGTAGCCCCCATGTCTTTCCTGTTTCATATGTATTTCTGTTAATGGTGAAAAATGACATTAGAAATTGAATTTTTTCACAAGTTATAATACCATGAATTCAGATATAGCATATGTTTGACAACTGGAGTGAGAATTTCCCCTAAATATTAAAAAAAGAATGATTTTGTTCCATAGAAAGAACTTGTGAAAACCAACTAAAAAGAGCATTGGAAAACATATTAAAGACAGTGATATTATATTTCTTTCAGGAAATCAAATCATGAGAAGGCATTTGAATTTTGCATATTTTACAAATTCCAAATATTTAAAAGTGATTGCAAGTCTGCTTCGAAATACCAGTCTGTTTCTCATCATTTACTCTCTGTATTTTGGTTATTCTCACTAGTGAATGGATAGATTCTCCTCTTCATCACAAATATCTTGCGTGCATCTGATGGTCAAAGAGTTCAGTTAAAATATATTTAAATCACATAATAAGATGAAAACACATTACCAATGCTATTGCATTGACAAGTGAATATCGAAGTACTAGGAGATACCAAAGATTTCTGAGTGTGCATAGTTAAATATGAGGCCTCTAAATAAAAGAGTAATGAATGTCATTAATAACCATGACTTTGGTCTTAGTAATTTTTTTTTGGTGGTACACCCTTATGCAAACGATGAAAGTAAACAACCAACTTTCTGATCTTTGTGTAAATTGGGGTATCAATAAAAATCAAGGAGGATAGAATAGAGTTTCAAGCTAATAGTTTACTAAATGTAAAGTTTGACACCTGATAGTGATATTTTGCATATAATTTGTAATGAATTTAGTTAAACATCATTTTTGTGAATAAACTTTTTGATGCTTTTACATACAAAGATGTGAAATAGAAATATAATTAATAACCTATATATTCTAGTGTGAGCAACAAATAATCCTCGTCCTGGGATACAGGAACTACCTGGTGAAAAAAATAATCCATCTCATTAAGAAATGCATTATTAACAAATTCACTAACCTTTAATGCCTAATAATTATGTAATACAATTTATAAGATGTTATTTTAACCATTTTTTTTTACTAGTGATACAATCCAGAAGATTTTTTAAAAATTTACATAGTCACAAGAACTCTGTAAACAAATTAAACCTATGACCAGGCTGAAGGGCCACTTATGAACAGGGCCATCTGCCACACTCTTTGTCACACCCCTCTGGGAATCAACCCACTGTTTTGTTTTATACCATCAATAACTTTATTTTCCTTATGAAGATGAAGTATCCATGGCATAGAGAAGTTAAAGAAACTTGGCCAATCCAACTGTTATGGATTGAATTGTGTTCCCCTCAAATCCATTTATTAAAATTCTAAGACTCAATGTGACTGTACTGGGAGATAGGCCTTTAAGGTGGTACGTTAAGGTGGTAACTGAGGTTAAATGTGGTCAAAATATGGGGTCCTAATCCAACTAACTGGTGTCTTTATAGAAAGAGAGAGAGACACCAGGACACCAGGGATGCACACACTCAGGGAAGAGGCTAGATGAAGACACAATTAGATGGTCATCTACAAGCCAAGGTAAGAGACCTCAAGAAACACCAAATTTCCTGGCACCTTGATCTTGGACTTCCACCATCTGAAACCATGAGAAAATAGATTGCTATTGTTTAAGGCACCCAGTCCATGGGTATTTTTAATGGCATCCTAGCTGATTAACATGAACTCATGTGGTAAGAGGCAGAGGAAATGCTAAGTCATTTATTAATAATTCCAAACTTTGTTCCTTAGTACTAGCAAATATTTTGCAATCACTGAAGCACTTGTCAAATGCATATTTTCTCCTCATATTAACTAGCAAAATAAGTCTCACATAAACTTATCTACAAATTTGTTAGTAGTTTGCCCCAAATGCCCACCTATTAAGTGACAAGGCCCAGATTTGAACCCAGGCAAACAGGTTTGTAACTACTTCATTGCAATTACCTCAGACATTAGTGTACCTAATTTGTATTTTTCCCCTAAAGTTAAAAATCAGTGATATGTTTAGAGTTAACCTTCTGGGCTAAATTCCTGTTGTTTTAAAACATTCTTTTTTCAACAACTCCCCAAGTATTCAAAGAAGAGAGTATCAGAGGTAAAGTTTTGATATAAAAATACAATTATTTTATCATTGATATTTTTCATGATCTTACTATCCTCTTCAAGCCCTGAAAATTCTCCTGAAAACTGAGTAGACATTATTTCAGGTTTTCATGGTACCCATAATGTTGTAAAATTATTGAAAATTTAAAACATAAATGTGTAAAATTCCAACATTCCTGTTAAATGACTAAAACTAGTTAAATCAAGTCTCATTCAGAGAAAAAATATAACAATCAAATGTGAATGATTGAGCTGGTAATTAAAGACCTCCACTGTGTCCAATTTTTTTTAACACCTTAAAGCAAATTATTCTCTAATTTAGCATTAATGCTGACAAAAGATGGCATAAAGTTGTTCACATTAGACAGGCCAACTGCTGGAACAAAAAAAAAAAAAAAAAAAAAAAAAAAAAAAAAACAGTTCAAGTATTTTCTAGCACCAAAAGACCAGAGAGACAATTTACAGATTCTCATGAAAGATAATCAACCTTGTTTCTTTCTTGGCTGTTGCCTAACTACAAGATATTCTTCCCTATTCATTTAAAAAACAAAAGAGAGACTATAATTTGCAATACAAAATCAAACATAATTTAATGTCATTGAACTAACTAATTACTGTATTTACTATTTCAAGTTATACTTTTTCACCATGGTCTAGATGGGCTTAATTAAATCTCTTTAAGTGAGATGGGTTCATGGTCTGAAATCTTACCAATTCAAGAGTCAGGCCAAGGACCATGCCTAGTTATTTTCTGCTGCACTCAAGTAGCAATGAAGTCAGTGCGTAAAAGCAAAGTTAAAGAAACACCATGAAATCAATAAGGATCTGCAGTTTTAATTTAGTGAAAGAGTCAATCTCATATTGACCTTCATGGGATTCCCCTGCTAGAATCCTTCTCCATAGTGGCTATCTTCCAATGAATATGACTAGCCATGCATACCCATTTCCCACTCCACCCACAGCTCCGCTAAGGGACAACAGCTGTCCTGTGCTCCAAACCTGAAACAGCCTGGTGGGTGATGACAAAAGATCGAGACAATATGAACTAGGAGTTGAGGTGAGAGCGTGATTCGTGAAAGAAAACTAGACTTGGGCCTCAACAATAAGAAGCCTTCAAGGGTTTCTTTTTGTTTATGCAGCTGCTTGTTTATTTGGTTTTTGCTTGTGCATCTGTATTTTGTATTGAGAAACCATTGACAGATTATCCTGGCTTGCATCAAATTTATGCAGGAGCTCCACACACTTCCTGAAGCCACTTAGGCTTACTTTCATACCCACTGGTGTGAAATAAAAGTAAGGCTAAACAGATTATTTGAGGTTGGTTTATTTGTTTAAAATATATGATAAGCACATTCAATCTGTATGTTGTTGGTTCCTCACTTTTGCCCTTGTAGTCCAGTTATGTGCTTGGCAACTATAGGGATTGCTTAGGTTATGTGGCTCCTGGGACAGGCTTGGCCTGGGAGATTAGAGGCAGTCAGGCTGGCAAAGCTCAGACATTTTCTCCATGTAGTTGCACTTATGCCAGTAGTAACTCTCGGCTTCAGCGTTCCTCCCTAGCTTCCCTTAGGGGAAGGCCAACTGGCTCCAAGAGCATATTGTGAAGCTATCTTTAGGAACAGGTTTCCTCAGGAAGATTAATAGCACCAAATGGATTTCTCTGCATGCTGGAATTAGGTAACTAAGAGACGGAGGTAAGAAGAAGTAGTGCAAAAAGCTTAGACCAGGGATTTGCAAACTGCAACCTATTATTTGTAGAGGGCATGAGCTACGCATGCGCGCATGCGCGCGCGCGCGCGCACACACACACACACACACACACACACACACACAAAACAATGGCAATAACAAAGAATATGCCTGGATGTGGCCAGCAAAGCCTAAAATATTTTCTATTTGGCCATTTACAGAAAAGGTTTGCCAACCCCTGGCCTAGAGGCACTATTAATAATCACCATTATGAGTTGCAAATAAAGAGAAACTACTTCTGGATAATTTAACAGAATTCTTACCCAGACCATGTAACTTACAGTTACTTTGGGAGGTTGGTAGACCAGTTTGCAGGCTCCAGATTAGAGAAATTTCTATTAATAATGAGGCCATAGAGTAGAGCCATGAAGACACTGCCGTTGTCATTGTGATGCACAGACCAGAGCCTGTCCCACCAACATTATCGATGGTTGGACGCTGTTACTGGGACTGCTAAGCTGCTATTGCTGGAAATGGGACTTAGGGACTACTGCTTCCAGCACAGTCACTAAAATGGACTGCCCATGGTCCCCAGTCCTTCACAACTGGCATCTGATTGAGTAACTCTAATGGATTGCATGATGGGTGGATCCTCAGTCATCTTTCTGTGTTCACACTGTGTGGGTAGCCAGGAAAATAATAAGTGCTCTATGTGTTATCTATAATTGTTATTGTAGTTCTTTTCATTCCAGGAGCTCAAGGGGTAATTTGGTGCCTTCATAATGCCACATGCAAGCCAATGATTTAGCAGGGCGTGGTCCATAAACGGTAAGCAAAAACAAATTAGTCAAAAAACAAAATGGATTAGATGTACAGAAGGAAACACAGACACCATGAGCAATTACTCTACGCCCCCAAGAGAGGCCTGCCAGACGGTGGTTGTCATAAGGTTTAGGTTTCCTGTTCCTTAATTTCCATGAGATTAACATTTATTTTTCAGTTAGATTTTTTTATATGCACTGGTGTGAATAAGATATATTTACAGCCCGGTAAATGTAAATTGGAAACACTTTCCTGTTTGGGAATGCCCATCCACCTCCCATGTCACTTAGGAATTGTATGGCTACAAGTAACAGAAACACATCTCAGACTAATTTAAAAAGATATTAGAAGTCTCCTGAAACCCAAAGGCAGAAAAGATAGGATCCTGAAGAATAGCTCCATTAGGATTTTGTCTTCCTATTACTACATTTGGTTTCTTTTATATCTCAATTCAATTTCTATGTTCAATATAGACAGGCTTAAACAAAAAACCAAAGCAACACACACACACACAACATGCAATAAACTTTGTGAACATCATGACAAATATTTACTTCTGGCCTTTAACTTTCACAGTTTTAGCCACAAAAAAAGAATAAAAAATATTTTATCTGTCTGAAGTCTAAAATCTTAGTGAAAAGACTCACTGATCTAATATTTGTATCCACACCTACAACTGTCAAGTAGGGCCAAGGCTGTGGCTTCTATCACTGGCATGATTTGAGGCTAGTGTTCTTTCTTGTACACACAGAAAAAGATACATAATATAGGTCCTATTTCTAGGAATACATAACATAATAGAAACTCAATTATGTAATTATAACACAGCAGTAAGTGCCATAATTAAGCGATGTGCTTATGCACAGCTTAGCACACCCAGTAAGAAACAGGAGAGACAAAATTAAGAATTTGTCTTTGACTGGATGCCATACTCTTATAAGTGATATATGGTGCAAATAAGGCAGATGTCTCTTTCCAATTACTATGAGGATTTTAACTTAAAATTTATAAAGGCAAAATCATACATGTAACTTGAGACTGTCTGATTCCACACTTTACGATGACCAACTACCAGTTTATTAATATGCATTTATGTGTAATGACATAATTATATTCAGAAGGACTCAGAAAAAGACTTCTCATCCTCTTTCTCCAAGAACCATGTGAAAACACGAGTCCAAATGTCACTAAAAGAATTGTCTCTGCAGTGGTATTTTTCCAGATTTCTTTTCTTAAATTGTCCAATATTTATGTTCCTTCTCCGGCCAGCTGTGTCTACTGACTTTACTGTGGTTTGGCAGAAAGAACACCTTCAGGATTAGGGTGGAATGCAACAAGAGATTCTGCCTTGGAAAACAGTGTTGGCAGACTTACAGTTCTCTGCGTGATATTGAGCATGCTTTCTGGCAACAGTAGCTCATGGTATTTTCTGTTTAACCATTCTGTGGCTACTCAGAATATTACAGAAAGAAGGGAGCCACTGATTCAACAGTGTACAGAGACATCACCGAAGAGATGGCATTTGAACTATAATGAAATAAATTCAGAATCATATAGCTATTTTAACAGTTACTGAGATGCCAATGTATTGGCCAATGCTGTACTCTTTTATCTCGTGCTGTCGTCCTACATTATTTGTTGCATCTGAAAAGCAAACAGTTAACTGAACTAGCTGGTACAGATCTGTGGTTGAGGACAATGAAGATCTAACAAAATCTTAAATTCTGCAGCAAATTTCCTGAGGTATAGGAAAACCTGACATTATAGTTCTAAACTTGACTCTCGGTTGGTTTTGATTCAAATTGTGTAGATAATCTTTTGATGTAGCGATTTTAAAATACAATTGTTTTCCTGATCAAATATCAAAAAGTAGTGCATTTAGATCAATTGGAGAAGCAGAAAAAATAGGAAAAGAAAAAAATGGATGATGTAGATAAAGCTGAGTAGGAAGAGAGACAGATGCAAGGAAACGTAACATTTATCAGAACTCACGGAATCTTTGATGCTCTCTTGTAGTCAGAATTGTATGTTCTGAGACCTCAGCATACCAATTAAAGATGACTTTTGAGTAGTTTGCACTTTTTCTCCTAATTTTTCTAGAGGACAAAGTTTAGGATTATAGTATAATTCTATGTAGGAAGCAGGACTTTTTTCTTGGACGAGTTTGCTGCTTTGACATAGACAAACCCTTGACCAACAAGAAAGGCCACCTCTTTTATTCAACAGTCAGTTTAAGTCTTGTATGTTGTATCTCATACCACATACAGATGGTATGAATGGTGATGTAATCAGTAATCCAAAAAATGTTGAGTCTACAATGCATGCAAAACAAAGTAACCTATTTCGCACAAACTGATAAAGCAGGGAGTGTCTCATAGAAGTTTTGTATAGGAACGGAGGCTTATTGAGCCTAGGCTTCCATTATTCCCCATGAAACACTCCCCTATACATTAACAGACACAGACCCCATATAAGCCAAAATGAAATCATATGAAACAATACCTTGATATATAAAGATGTAATGACCTTATACAAAAACATGGCTTTAATCACCTCATACAAAATGATATTTGCTTACAAATCTTAGAATAAAGCATGAAGTCAGCAATGAGAGTTCAATGAATCCAGTTAGAGCTCAGATCCTTTTTAAGCCATGTGAGAAAGGAGTCTTTTTTATTATTATTATGGGCAGAAGAATTGAGCAGAACAACCTCAGTCAATGTAGGGATGCTTTGTTTTTTATTTTGCTCTACACAATAATGTCTCTGCAAGGCCATCCTTGAGATAAAGAGAGAATTAGGAAGATACAAAAATAGTGGGATCTCAGAAAAATACCTTATGGCTATAAGATTTAATTCTGTCTCAACCATTAGCCTTCCTAGTGCCTAAAATTCTCCAAAGTGCAGCATTTTTTTTTTTTCAGTCAAGAAAGTTGTAACAATGTCAAAACTTTTCATACACACTATAATTCTAATGATCAGGTTAATTTTATAGATATTAGGTGTAGATACACATGCGCACACACACGTATATCCACACACCCACACAAGCACTCTTAAAAATATTGGCCTATAACTAAATTGGCTTATCACCAAAGCTCCCACTCATAGGATGGTGGGATAAAAATAATGAAATTTTCAATTCAAAAACTCTTATAGAACAAACATTTCTTGTTTTAAAATATGTTATAGGTCAGATAATAATAAAACATCTTCAATTGATACCCACTCCTCCAATAACTCTCTCCCAATTTATGATGGTTAATACCAAATGTCAACTTGACTGGATTGAAGGATACAAAGTATTGATCCTAGGTGTGTCTGTGAGCGTGTTGCCAAAGGAGATTAACATTTGAGTCAGTGGGCTGAGAAAGGAAGACCTACCTTTAATGTGGGTGGGTACAATCTAATGAGTTTCCAGCACAGCTAGAATATAAGCAGGTGGAAAAATGTGAAAAGAGAGATTGGCCTAGGCTTCTAGCCTACATCTTTCTCCCATGCCTAATGCTTCCTGCCCTCAAACATCAGACTCCAAGTTCTTCAGTTTTGAGGCTTGTACTGGCTCTCCTTGCTCCTCAGCTTGCAGACAGTCTATTGTGGGACCTTACAATTGTGTGAGTTAATGCTTAATAAACTCCTTATGCTTAATAAGGATATATATATATAGGTCATATATACATATATACCATACATATAAATGTATATATGGGGATATATATTTATATATTCTATATGAAATGTAAGATATATCATATATATGATAGATAAGATAGATATATCATATATATGATAGATAAGATAGATATAGCATATATATGAGATATATCATATATCTCATATATATTTCATATATTTCATATATGATATACAAGATATATCTTATATATAAGATATGTATTTTATATATTTAAGATATATATAAGATATATAAGATATAAATATATATGATATACATATGTGTGTGTATATATATCTCCTATCTGTTGTGTCCCTCTAAGAGAACCCTGACTAATACAGATTTTGGTATCAGGAGTGGTTGTAGAGGGACAGAATATTAAGAATGGAGTTCCTTAATTGGTTTGGAGGTTTCTAGAGTTGGTTGTTTTTAATATGATTCGACCACAAAATGCTGAGGATTCTACTTCTAATAATATGGAGAACACTGATAGTCCTTGGTGTGAACCATTTAGAGAGTTATGCAAAATAAATGCATTTGACATTCCCAACTCATTGCCCCTGAGAGGCAAGGAGTTTAGTGACTACACATAATACCTTTGACCACGTATTGAAAACCAAGGAACATAATGAAGCTAGTTGGTTGCTCCTAAGTTCAGTGGACCACATGATGAAAGAAAATGATGCATTCAGGGATTCTATCTCCTAGCTTCAGAAGCAGATACTGAGCCTCTTCAGAAGCAGATACTGAGCCTCAAATCTGCTAAGATTGTCCTGAGTGAGAGTCTGATCTTTCTGTAGAAAAGAGCTAAAATTGTGGACACAGACACAAGCTCTTATCATGTAAGTGTCTGACCTGCAATGAAAGATGCATGTGCAGTCTCACCAGGTGACTACTGTTATAATGTGAGTATTGATTGGAAAAGAATGGGACCCTGCAACTTGGAATAGGGACATGTGGGAGGACTCTGATGAAGTTGGGGACACTGAGTTTATAAACTCTATTTTTTTTTTTTTTTTTTTTACCAGAGGAAACAGCTTTCCCATCCACAGTAGTGGCAACATTCCCTCCACAACCCATGCTGCCATCAGCCTTTCCACCTTTGTCTGAGGAGATAAGCCCCGCACAGCCTGTGGCAACAGTGATGGCCTCCCTTGAGGCAGTTTCCAGGCAAGATAATGTTGAGTCTCCTCAAGAGCTACCACCAACACCCCTGTTTGCTTCCAGACCTATAACTAGACTAAAGTCCCAGTGAGCCTCCAGCGGTGAGGTTGAGAGTGTGACCCATGAGGAGGTGCACTGTAGTTGAAATGAACTGCTTGAGTTTTCTAATTTATATAAACAGAAATCTGGACAACTAGCATGGAAATTGATATTAAGGGTATAGGATAATGGTGGAAGGAACACAGAGTTGGGTCAGGCTGAATTTATTGATTTGGGCTTACTACATAGGGACTCTACATCTAATGTTGCAGCTCAGGGAGTTTAAAAAGGTTCTAATAGTTTACTGGCTTGGTTAGATGAAATATGAATTAAAAGATGACCTGCTGTGAGTGAGTTGGAAATGCCTGATGTCCCTTGGTTTAATGTAGAGGAAGAGATTCAAAGGCTTAGGGAGATTTGGATGGTGAAGTGGATTAGTCACTTTAGACCTATTATTCCCAGATGGGAGATCCCAGAACATACACCCTTGACCAATGCTTTGCAAAATAGATTTGTGAAGGCAGCATCTGCATCTTTAAAGAGCCCTGTAATTGCCCTTCTCTGTATGTAAGATCTGACAATTGGAACCACAGTCACTCAACTACAAAATTTAAATACAATGAGAATAATTGGATCCCAAGTGACAGGGACCAAATGGCAGCACTCAACCATCAGAAATAAATCTGACTAAAATTCAGGGACCTTCTACCTCGGTAAAATGTCTAGGGACACAGTGGTGTGAGGCCTGTTGAGATATTCCTTCTAAAGTGAAGGATAAGTTGCTGCATTTGGTCCCTCCTACTACCAAGGAAGAGGCACAATGCCTAATGGGCCTATTTGGATTTTGGAGGGAACACATTCCTCATTTGGGTGTGTTACTCCAGCCCATTTATCAAGTGACCTGAAAGGCTGCCAGTTTTGAGTGGGGTCCAGAACAGGAGAAGGCTCTGCAACAGGTCCAGGCTGCTGTGCAAGCTGCTCTGCCACTTGGGTCACATGACCCAGCAGATCCAGTGGTGCTTGACGTGTCAGTGGCAGATAGGGATGCTGATTTGAGCCTTTGGCAAGTCCCAATAGGCAAATCACAGTGGAGGCCTCTAGGATTTTGGAACGAGGTCCTGCCATCTTCTGCAGATAACTACTCCCCTTTTGAGAGACAACTCTTGGACTGTTACTGAGCCTTGGTGGAAACAGAATGTTTGACTATGGGTCATCAAGTCAGGATAAGCATCCATGCAACCAGAACTGCTTATCATGAACTGGATGCTTTCTGACCCATCTAGCCATAAAGTGGGTCACGTACAGCAGCATTACATCATCAAATGGAAGTGGTATATATGTGATCGAGCTTGAGCAGGTCCTGAAGGTACAAGTAAATTACATGAGGAAGTGGCTCAAACGCCCATGGTCTCCACTTCCACCACCCTGCCTTCTCTCCCACAGCCTGCACTGATGGCCTCATGGGAGATCCCTATGACCAGTTGACAGAGGAAGATAAGACTAGGGCCTGCTTCATAGATTGTTCTGCATGATATGCCAGCATCACTCAAAGTGAACAGCTGCAGCACTACAACTTTCTAGGACATCTCTTTCTAGTCCTTTCTAGGACATCCCTGAAGAACAATGGTGAAGGGAAATCTTCCTAATGGTGGAACTTTGAGCAGCGCACCTAGCTGTGCACTTTGCATGGACAGAGAAATGGCCAGATGTGTGATTATATATTGATTCGTGGGCTATAGCCAGTGGTTTATCTGAATTGTCAGGGACTTGGAAGAAGCATGTTAGGAAAATTGGTGACAAAGAAATTTGGGGAAGAGGTATATAGATGGACCTCTCTGAGTGGTCAAAAACTGTGAAGATATTTGTATCCCATGTAAGTGCTCACCAACAGGTGACCTCAGCAGAGGAGGGTTTTAATAATAAAGTGGAGAGGATGACCCATTCTGCGGACATCACTCAGCCTGTTTTCTCAGCCACTCCTGTCATCGCCCAATGGGCCCATGAACAAAGTGGCCATGATGGCAGAGATGGAGGTTATGCATAGGCTCAGCAACACGGACTTCCACTCACACCAAGGTTGACCTGGCTATGGCCACTGCTGAGTGCCCAATTTGCCAGCAGTAGAGACCAACAACCTGGTGGCAGGTTGATTATACTGGACCTCTTTCATCATGGAAAGGGCAGAGTTTTGTCCTCACTGGAATAGACACTTACTCCAGATATGGGTTTGCCTATTCTGCAGACAATACTTCTGCCAAGTCTACCATCCATGGATGCACAGAATGTCTTATCCACTGTCATGGTGTTACACACACCATTGCCTCTGACCAAAGCACTCACTTTACGGTTAAAGTGCGGTTATGGGCTCATGCTCATGAAACTCACTGGTCTTACTAGTTCCCCGTTATCTTGAAACAGCAGAATTGATAGAACGGTGGAAAGGCCTTTTGAAGTCACAATTACAATGCCAAGTAGGTGACAATATTTTGCAGGACTGGGACAAAGTTCTTCAAAAGGCTGTGTGTGCTCTGAATCAGCATCCAATATACAGTACTCTTTCTCACATAGCTAGGATTCACGGGTCCAGGAATCAAGGAGTGGAAGTGGAAGTGGCACCACCTACCATCACCTTAGTAAACCACTAGCAAAATGTTTGCATCCTGTTTCTGCAGCATTATGTTCTGCTGGTCTAGGGGTCTTAGTTCCAGAGGGAGGAATGCTGCCACCAGGAGATACATCCGTGATTCCATCAATTGGGAAGTTAAGATTGCCATCTCATCTGGACACTCTGGGCTCCTCCTACCTTTAAACCAACAGTCTAAGAAGGGAGTTACAGTGCTGACTGGGATGATTGACCCAGACTATCAAGATGAAATCAGCCTACTATTCCACAACGAAGGTAAGGAAGAGTACACATGGAATACAGGAGATCCATTAGGTCATCTCTTAGGGTTACCATTCCCTGTGATTAAGGTCAATGAGAAACTACAACATCCCAATCCAGGTAGGACTACAAATGACCAAGACCCTTTGGGAATGAGGGTTTAGGTCACTCGACTAGGAAAAAAAAACCATGACCTACTGAGGTGGTTGCTGAAGGCAAAGGAAATATAGAATGGGTACTAGAAGAAAGTAGTCATCAATACCAGCTATGACTATGTGATCAGCTGCAAAAATGGAAACAGTAATTGTCATGAGTATTTCCTCCTTCTTTTGTGTAAAGACATGTTTGTGTGTGTATACGTTTACTAAGAAAATATCTTCATTTTATTTCCTTTCTCATTTATCATGTGACATAAGATTTATTGACTTCACGTCAACATTTCAGTATTGTTAACTTTATGTAACAGTATTTGAGTTGGGGATTGGTGTGTGTTCAGTTGTATGAAGGATAGTTGTATTATGTTAGGTGTAATTATGACCTTATTATTTTCTTTCTTTGAAAATTAAGTATAATCTCAGGAGATGTGCATGGGTTCAAGTTGGCAGGGTGGACTTGCGATGGTAATTACTGAGTGTCAACTTGGTTGGATTGAAGGATACAAAGTATTGATCCTGGGTGTGTCTGTGAGTGTGTTGCCAAAGGAGATTAACAGTTGAATCAGTGGGCTGGAAAATGCAGACCCGTCCTTAAGCTCGGTGGGCACAATCTAATCAGCTGCAAGCAAAGCTAAAATAGAAGCAGGCACAAAGATTCAAAAAAAGACTGGCCTAACCTCCCAGCCTACATCTTTCTCCCAGGCTGGATACCTCCTGCCCTTGAACATTGGACTCTAAGTTCTTCACTTTTGGAACTCAGAGTGGTTCTCCTTGTTCCTCAGCCTGCAGATGGCCTATTATTGGACCTTGTGATTGTGTGAGTTAATACTTAATAAACTCATGTATATGTATACATACATATATAAGCACACATACATATATATTCCACTAGTTCTGTCCCTCTAGAGTACCCTGAGTAATACAGCACCACTCTCCCTTTCAAAGAAAGATGATTTGCCATGTACACAGTTAATACTAAAATGCTTGGTAAGTAACAGTTTGGCTGTATTCCCACCCAAATCTCATCTTGAATTGTAGCTCCCATGATTTCCACATGTTGTGGGAGGGACCTGGTGGGAGGTAATTGAATCATGGGGGTGGGTCTTTCTCATACTATTCTCATGATAATGAATATGTTTCATGAGATCTGATGTTTTGGTAAAGGGGAGTTTCCCTACACAAGTTCTTTTCTCTTGTCCGCCACTATGTAAGATGTGCCTTTCACCTTCTGCCATGATTTTTTGGCCTCCCCAGCCATGTGGAACTTTAAGTCCATTAAACCTCTTTCTTTTGTAAATTGCCCAGTCTCAGGTATGTCTTTATCAGCAGCATGAAAACAGACTAATGCAGTAACCAAAGAAATAAATATAAAATTTCCTTTGCAATTTTTTTCTGAGGCTTACCATATGATTACTAACAGCATCACAAAATATTTTTGGATATTCAAAAATGTTCACATCAATCAATTAATCAATATTTTCTTATTATAAAAAACTGAATGTTAAATGATTTCACCTACAAAAGGCATACATATTTATGTCTTTATCAAATTTCTCCTTGGCAGTGAAAATCCTCTGAAAGATGAAGGTAAAATGCTATATGCTTTAGGTAACCATCATGAACAAATTTCTGGTTAGTAGACTTTATGCTCCACCTCCACCCTGGATAAAGTAAAAAATAGAAAATAAAAAGAAATTCTTTCCCTCTCCAAAAGCTACAATACTGAGAAACTGTTAAGGACGTGTTAATGTATTTTTTGGTTTCTTTTCTCTGCCTTCAGTGTAATGAACATAGTTGTTTTCTTGTCCACCTGGGCCCATTGTCAAGGATCTCTTCCCACACAGCCATGGATGCACTGAGCTGTAACTTATTGAGCACAATTGTATTTGCAATACAAGTATAATCAGTTGTGATCCATTCTTGTATGAAAAATGTTATAAAATGATATTATAATATGTGCTTCATTAAGCACAATAGCCATTTTCAAGTGTAAATTCAAAACATTTCCCATTACGAGTTATTAGGCCTCCAGGTTTGGCCCTCTTTGGAAGAGGCTTATAAGGTTCATAGTTGTATCTGTGCTTATTGGAATAATCTAGTGCATTAGGGGTTTCAAATTTATTCTGTAAAATCAAAAAAACAGCTTCGCTAATGTCATTTCTATTATGCTTGGAATGTTGCCTGAACTAAAGTGTCACGGGACTAGTCAGCCTCCACAAGTTTTGGCATTTGCCCTTTCTTCCTGGATTTCACCAGCTATAAACTGACAGACTACTCTGGGGAAAATGTACATTTTGGAAATGGTAAACAGTCAGTAGCCATTGCTCTCCCCACATTCAATGTGAACATTGAAACAAAGTTATGATAACTTTTTGAATCAACTTTGATGTATTCTTTTGAGTTGGCAGCCATAGATTAAAATCCACCCTAGCCATAGGGAGAGACTGATTAGGAAAAATATTTATTTTCCTTCTCTATAATTTATACACCTATGGAAACTGATTCACTGTGAGTAAATGTTTTTAACTACCTGTAATTCATACAAAGTTCTCAAGCCTAACCTCAGGTGTCAGCTCTTTCCTGACCTCTTGGTCTGAAGATCAAATTCCTAATAAAATGTTCACTTTTATGATCCCTTCCAAATGGAGCTAATCATCATTCTCCTAATATCCACACAGTTCAGTGTGCAAAGAAAACAAGGTCTATCTTCTGCTGAAACTCAGAGGGCTCCAGGTATAAACGGGATATGGGTGTAGGAGAGGAGGGGTGGGGATGGGAGATGGACCGTGGGTATGGAAGATCTCTGAGAAAGCTTACAACAGGATGCCAGGAGGTGGTGGATACTGGGTTTAATGTTTCTGTATTATCTCTATGCTCTGAATTTCTAAAACATTGATACGGTTTATTACGCCTGCTAACTGGGCATCTTTCTCTATCCTAAACACTGAATCTCATATGTAGGGTCTTCAATGTATCCTTTATCAGCATCATCGGCCTGCCACATACATGATGCCTGAGCTCCGGCCACAGAATGAGCATCCTAAAGAAGTTCAACTGTTTTGTGCTGGAAAACTAAATGGATCTCTTGGCCCTTATGCAATTCTTATTTTCTTCTTTTTATGTCCATTTATAGAAACAAATACATAATAAATACAGCCATATTTTAATGAATATCAGCCACACGATTTATGATTTTTTTGGACAATACTTTTTATGAATACCCAGTTTATCCTTATCTGGACACCATGTACCATGCTCAGTGGGAGAACCAAATTGTTTGTTAGCTGGGTCCTCAGAGTGCCACCTGTTCCTTCTCTCTGGACTACTTGTCTGAATCCTTAAATCAAAGGGAGGAAGGGAGAACATGAATCAGATTGGAAGGAAAGGGTTAATCTCAGAAGAAAGGTAAGGATCATTAAGGGTATTCTGGAAGTAAAATGTGGACATCTACCTGAAATAATTCTAATTTGGAGATAGAATTATTAAAGAAAGTTATCATGAGTGGAGAAACAATTAAGGGCACTATCTCAGAATAAACAGATTCTTTCCTTTTAGATTTACTGATTCCTCTAAAGTTCTCCCACACCATGCCCATCACCACCACTCATGGCCAGGATGCTTTTCTTAAAATAGAAATCTGACCATATCATCCCCATTTAAAATGCTTTCCTGGTTCTCCACCCTCTTTAGGATAAATTCTATGATGTCCCTTGGCATGTAAACATTCTGTGATTTGTCTATTACCTCTACCATACCCTAACCTGAACCAGACTTCTCGCTCACCATCTCCCAATTCACACACTCCTTTCTTCTTTTTATTGCAAACTACATGCAGTAGCTTGAAAGTGTCATCATATGCAATCCATACCTGTACCTTTTCATACAAGACAATCTCTCTCCCGCAAATGATTCCTCTGATTTTCTCATGGCAGCCTTCTCTTCCCAAAGCACCGTCTCCTCCAGGAAGCCTTGATTGACTTGTTACAGGCTAAGGAAGGAGTTCACTCAATATTTGTCACAACATTTTCTGGTTCCCTCTATTATAGTACTTATTATCTTTTATGATATACTTTTTGCATACTTGCATCCCATTAGAATATGAGCACCTTGTAAGCATATAATACGTTTTCTATATTTTTCTGTCTTAATGCATGGCACTATTGGGACTTAATAAACTGAATTGAAAGAGTAAGTATCTATCGAAGTCCAGATGTTCACACCAATCCTGTTGTTTCTAATGCTGTACATAGGAAAGGGGCCCAAAAGCTCTCCAATACGAGCCTAGACTATTGACCTGATTGAGATACCATCTTATTCATTATTCAATCCTTCATGCTTTTTTTTAATCTTATATAATTTTGGTGGGTAGGGGCTATGTTTACACATCATGTTATAATTTTTTATTACTTTACTACTTAGCTCAGAATCTAGAAATTTATAGTAATAAAGCAAATCATTTGAGGCACTATAAAGTGTGTTAAGATATTAATTTTACATAATCCTTCTGCCTTTTCTCTTGCAATGGTCTTTTCGGTCTGTCCCTATCAAATATCAATATATTTTTTGCCAGATATTTTTCCTCCATCATCCACCCTCTTAACTAGTAGTCAAAATTGGAACTGTAGTGCCCAAAAAGTAGCAAATGATTAGTATAATGAAAACAAGGTGTTAAAGGAAAGAAGTAGTCTTTCTTTTTCCAAATAACAATGTTATTCATTTTCGGCAATACTAGAAAGTTCGTAAATCTAAACTCCCTATATTCTCTCCACTTATGATAATATTTATGTGCTTCAAAAATTCAATATTGGAGTCATAGAGTCATTTTTTTTTTATTTCTGAAACAGATGTTTATTTTGTTTTTTTGTTGTTCAAATACGGAATGAAATGATAACCTTGACTTCATCAACATCACTTAGAAACACTACCTCAAAAGGAAGATAAACTTTAAATAGTTCTGCAATTAATTTATCTTTGTTCTAAAAGAAAAAAGTATTTCATCTAACTTTACGTATACAAAATTATCTGATGCAGTCAGCGTATTGTTTCTGGTCACCTAGTTTTTCTCATCAATCATAAGACCTATCTTACTGGATCTGCCATATGCCTTAACAAACATACAATAGTTTATGTGGGTAAATAAAAGGATATGTGAACTCAGAAAATAGGATATATCACTGTGTTTAAAAATACAAAAATTTTAAGAAAGTAAAAACATAAAAAGCCTAAATCTCAAATAGAACAATGCAGAAGGAATTGAGATCCTTCTGTGGACTAATGGCAAACACTTCTGTCTCTGTATTTTTGTGGCTCTCCTATTACTAGTCTAATACTTAAATTAGTATTCGCTTATCCTTGGAATAAAAATAGCATGCAAATCAGAAGATAACTCTACACTTTACTGTATTCAGCATTTCAAGGACAATACTGATTATGAATTAATCTTACTATAAAGCAAATAACAAGAAAGAAAGGAGATGTTTTATAGTAAAACTTAAAGTAAGTGGAACACAGATTAAGGCTACTCTATGATCCACAAAACACTTAATATGCATAAGAGAGTCACCAGTGGAAGATTCCTCAATTCCTAAATGACACACTAGCCCCTTTTATGGGGCTTTTAATTCTTTAGAAACGTATATATGTACTAACCAAAAAATCATTTACAAAATCAATATTCTTCTGGTCAATAATTAAAAGTTTGTTTTAAATGAAATTTTAAAATATAATAAAATATTAGTACATGGTACAGGCTTTAGAAATCAGCCTTGTCTTCACTGATGACCTAGTTTAATCCAGGAATATGAAGTAATGTATGCAAGATTGTACATCTATTTAACACTAAACATGGGTCAAAACTCAGGTTGCATGACTTTCAAGCCAGCGTGTCACTACATTATTTTCCTTTTAGCAAGATCCACAAACAGGCAAATGCTTTCCCCTTCTTATCCATGTTGTGCTGATTAAGCCAGTTTCTGAAGACTATGCATACTAGCAGCAGGCGGATAGTTGCAGACGTATGAAAAAAATGACTTCACAGAAAGAAACAGTCCAGTTAACCTTAAAAATTTTTAAAGCTTCCAAAGTTATCACTTTTTTTTACTTATATACCATTTTTCATATTTGGATTTCTACCTTATTATTTTCTAGTTCTATATACTATTTCACATTATACACATTTAAATATATGTATGTGCATATATATATACTCATTGTACATACATGTATAATGAGAAATGGTAAATAGATGTGTGTGTATGTGTGTGCATAGAGGGATGCGTGTGTGTGTGTGTGTGTGTGTGTGTGTATATAGAGTCCATGAAGTCAATATCGTCTCATTCAACAATAACTGAAGAATATATTATAATTATGGACAAAAAATAGCACCGTAATACTTTAACAAAACCTATTTTTCAATCATAGCATACATATTTTAAAAACTAAATAAATCATGAACATATAGCCTGATTAATTTTCATAAAGCAAATGCATTCATGTAAATAGCACCCCGTTCAAGATACTGTTGTATTTTTACACCTGTAAATACATGCTATTTATATTTAACTTCCTAAGTGGAATTGCATTTTATGATCGCATCAGAGTGTTCTTGAAGAAGATTGACAAAGTCCTAAATTGTTTGAATAATCAAGCCTGCATTCAGCCTTTGATTACTAATTAGGTTATTTAAAAGCTTTCGGTTAAGCCTGAACAAAAAACATGTATTTAAACCAGTTAAGAACTTACTTTTAAAAAATGTCCCACTTCTTCATTTAATAAATAATCATAGCAGGCAGTTGCAATCCTATGTAATTTCTATCTAGAAATATTTATTTGTGCCTGAGTATATGTGGTACTGTGCTAGTAACTTTAATTTCATAGTATACATTTTACTTCTTGATCTCTTTATTACAATTTCTTAACTCTGCAAAAGTAAGGAGATCAGAATGTTAGATATTATCCAAGAGCTATTAATTAGATACTAATTGCCTTTACAGGAGAGTCATCACCAGACTTTTGACTCTAATGTAGCATTCAATTAAATTTATTTCAGTAAGTTCATGTATATCTGCCTTCTGAACTACCTTGAGACTTCCTATTAATAATGAATGCATTAATTTCTTACTCACGTTAGAGAAAAGATCTTCCACCATCCCACTTATCTCTTCTTACTAAGGTGGAGGTTTGGAATGCTAAGAACAATCCATGCTGCAGAAAGTAGTCCTGGAATTTGCCAGTTAATGGCACATGGGAAACATGGAAAAACCACAGAGGTTCCCTACATAGTCACCTGTAGAACCTCTTGCTTACATAACAAGCTTTACTAAGAGAGACAGCCAAGTTGGCTGGTCTCACAAAACAGGGAGGATGATTCTTTTATTAGAATTATCACTTTTTTGTAGTGCATTTATTCATTCATCTTACATCTGCTACAGATGTGTCTAGATGAAAGGAGGAGCTTAATTAAGATTTATTGAACAAACACTGTGAGAAAAGCTATTGTACTGCCATGCTGCTTTGCAGAGAAATTTGATCCTTGCTTCCCTCCATATCCAGTGAAAACTCCACATGAAAGTATCTAGTTGTTCTTGGCTTCCTTGATCGCATTTTGAGGGACAGTTGCTGAACCACAATACAAGTGTATTTCCCTCCGGTTTTTATTCTATATTATGCACTATCACCTTGACTATTTTATTTCACCATGAAAAATACTCAAAGATGAAGGTAAAGTGGATGTGAAGACTCAGATAAAACTCCACTCTGACTGAGCAGGCCAGTTCAGGTGTTTCCTGGTCCTTGGACTTTGCAGATATGGAAACATTTTTCTGGAGAACCCATTATCCTCTTTAACCCAAAATCCTAAAACACTCTGATGTGAACCTTATGCTCCCAAAGCATTGTGAATACCTATATCCATTGTAATTGTTATTGCAATTAAGAAAAAAATATTTAGACAACTATATTATACCTTTCTTAAAAGAAGGGATGGTATATTCTGCTTATACTCAACAAGTCTGTATTGAATGAATTACCATCTGCTTTTCATAGACTTGTTCAACTCCCAAGTTATCCAGGAGGACATCCTTATTTCACCCTTACTTGGATCAACATCTCTTTCCATATACTGCTAGCAGTATTTTTCTATATTATGTGACTATCTCTATATGTTTCTGTTGTGAAAGGAAAATAAATCCTGGGGCCCCAAAATCACTAAGCTGAAGGCAAAAGTTCAGCTGGGAACTGCTTGGGCAAACCTGCCTCCTATTCTCTTCAAGGCCACCCCTCTGCTCACTGAGATAAATGCATATCTGATTGCCTATTTTGGAGAGGTTAATCAGAAACTCAAAAAAAAAAATGTAACAATTTGTCTCTTATCTACTTATTACCTGGAAACTCTCTCCCACTTCCAGTTGTCCTGCCTTTCCAGATCAAACCAAAGTTCATCTTATATGTATTGATTGATGTCTCATATCTCCCTAAAATGTGTAAAATCAAGCTGTGCTCAGACCACCTTGGATACATGTCATCAGGACCTCCTGAGGCTGTGTCACAGGCACATGTCCTTAACTTTGGCAAAATAAACTTCCTAAATTAGGTGAGATCTGTCTCAGGTTTTTTGGGTTCATACTATTCTCCCTCACTAGATTTGAAGATCCTTAATGGTAGGGATTTTAACTGATTTATGTAGGCATGCTTTTTTCTATTATATTCCTATATAATTAATGGGTATTCATTAAATCTATGTTGAACCACATCTACATCTATTGGCCCTTATGTGTTCATTTAAGTCAAATAGGTAGCATATCCTCCACTGAAAACTATGGATATATAGTAAAAATGGTTCCAGAGGAAATCAATGTAAAATATTTTATTTCAAATACAATGACTGTTTTGAAATAGTGTTTTAAAATTACCAAATGAATCTGTATTAGTCCATTTTCACACTGCTAAAAAGAACTGCCCGAGACCGTGTAACTTATGAAGGACAGAGGTTTAACTGACTCACAGTTCAGCCTGGCTGGGGTGGCCTCAGGAAACTTACAATCATGGTAGAAGGCAAAGGGGAAGCAAGGCACCTTCTTCATAAGGTGGCAGGAAGGAGAATAAATGCAGGAGGAACTACCAAACGTTTGTAAAACGATCAGTTCTCATGAGAACTCACTCACTATCACAAGAACAGCATGGGAGAAACTGCCCCCATGATCCAATTACCTCCACCTGGTCTCTCCCTGGACATGTGGGAATTATAATTTGAGATGAGATTTTGGTGGGGACATAGAGCCAAACCATATCAGGATCTGAATTTTGTTTGGCATTGAGCTGGTAAGATGTTGTTAATATTAGTGTTTTAATTTATGATGGTATATAATTAAATAGAATTTCAAGTGTTCAAGGCTGAGAGCTATGTGGCAGCCTCATTCTTACATTAGAGGATAGTTTACAGGTACAAAGCAATTAAAGGATAATCACACCTTATTTGCCAGATGTAATCTCCACTGGTTAGCAAGGTTAGTAGTCAACAGTAGGGATGAAATGGAACACTTGCTATAGCATGCAGCACATACCGTTTATATTCTTCAAGAGCAAAGCATAAAGAGTAAAACCACTTTGGGAGGCCGAGACGGGTGGATCATGAGGTCAGGAAATCGAGACCATCCTGGCTAACACGGTGAAACTCCGTCTCTACTAAAAAATACAAAAAACTAGCCGGGCGAGGTGGCCGGCGCCTGTAGTCCCAGCTACTCGGGAGGCTGAGGCAGGAGAATGGCGTGAATGGCCTGAACCCGGGAGGCGGAGCTTGCAGTGAGCTGAGATCCGGCCACTGCACTCCAGTCTGGGCGACAGAGCCAGACTCGTCTCAAAAAAAAAAAAAGAAAGAAAGAAAGAAAAGAAAAAAGAGTAAAACCTTGCAACAAAGCCACTGTGGAAATAGTCCATTATTACATCAGTATAAAGTCAAGTCACTATGTAAAATCGCATACCAACTTGAAAACTAAAATTTTCTTTGTTTTGTTTGGAATTCCCAATACATATCTATGTGTATAGAGTTCATATGTATAGGAACCCTAAAGAGTAAACAAAAGGCATAGAGCTCTAAGCCAGTGCGCTTGAATTTTCTCCACCATAATTTTTAAGACACTTTGTCCTTTAATATTTCCAAAGTAACCTTCTAGCTTTATCTTTCATTTCTAAAACTATGTTTCTGCCTTGTTAATAAAAAAATGATATATTAAGGCCATTTGTTAAACAGATATCATTTAAAAACTTATGATTTGCCACTTCAGGAAAAATTGTAATGACAAATCATCATAAAATTAGAGGTGAGAAGGTTTCAACTCCAGAGTTGGTGTTTTTTTGATACAATAATTCTGTACAGACTTCAAAAAGAGCAAATCAATGTTACAAACTATGTATATTATGCAATATATTTTATAAGTATAGTGTGAGAACAACTGAAAACAGCACAGTACACTGGAAATATCACAATTCTTTCAAAACTTCCTTTCAATTATGAACATTATGGACATATGCATTGCCTTTGTCCTTCAGATTCTGTTACTGTGTTTAACGGAAGAAACATCTTTAAAGCAAAGAGAAAAAGAAAGTGGAAATCTAAACAAAAGTATGGACTACTACTTTTTCCACATACAGAAAATGTATAATTTAGGCTGGGCACAGTGACTCACACCCATAAGTCTAGCAATTTGGGGGGCTGAGGTGGGCAGATCATCTGAGGTTAGGAATTCGAGACCAGCCTGGCCAACATGGTGAAATCCCATCTCTACTAAAAATACAAAAAAATAAAAATAAAAAAAGAATTAGCCAGGCATGGTTGTGGGCACCTGTAATCCCAGCTACTTGGAAGCCTGAGGCAGGAGAATTGCTTGAACCCTGGAGGCAGAGATTTCAGTGAGCCGAGATGGTGCCACTTCACTCCAGCCTGGGCGACAGAGCCAGACTCCGTCTCAAAAAAAAAATATATATATATATATATAAAACCAAAACCTCCATTTACAATTCTATTATTTTGGAAGACCAATACACAAAAATACCTAAAGCTATCCAAAAAAGCTAAAATATGATGGATCAAATTATGAAATATAAGCAAATCCTTAAACGTACTGTTTAGCATGAATGACAAAATGCAAAGCCAGAGATGCAGGCAGCACTGAGTCTTGAGCTGATTGACTGCTGTATTTAGTAATCATGTGTAAGTCAATATGTAAGCAATGAAGAAATAATATTAACTAGATAGAAGAGTAATGTTTCATTCTATTTAAAAAGGTATTTTAAGTATATAGTAATAAATTTTTAATCAAGGGAACAAATGGTAGCCAAAATGTTCTGAGATTTTGATACTATAGAAGAGGAGGGTAAAGATAATTTTATATTTTGATACACTAAGCATGCCTTTTTATAAACCATAGCAGAGTGAAGAGCAGAATGATAATAGTTAAGTTAGAAAGAGAAAATAATATAAGGTAAGTGGGATCCACAACATAAAATAAGATCATATTTTAATATGACATATATCATGCATTATATTACATATAATGAGCCAAATATATTATGTAAAATACTAAGATGATCAACTATATTAAAAAATCAATTATACTCTGTTCACTAGAAACACACTATAGTATTATATATACAGATAAATTATAAGTAAAATGATAATAAAAGACCAAAAACACAAATTGAAAAATAGAAAATATTTCACACTAAACTGAAATGACAATATATAAACTTTTGGGATGTTGTTCTAGCAGAATAAGAGAGGAATTTATGTGATTGCTTACATTACAAAAAAATTAAGGCAGCAAATTGAAAGGGTAGATATCTCCAGAGGTATTTCCTGTATCAGAGAAGCCAAGCACATTTTTGGCTGACACAGCAAAAATCAAATTCTAAGTTTATTATGTAATATGCTAACTTGAAATTAGTCTCATCAAGTCTCTTTTGTAAAAATTCAGCTATTTTTTTTTTTTTTTTTTAAAAAAAGGACTGTAAGAAGTGAAAGTAGCCTATATTTGAGAATGTATTTGGATGACTCTGAAAATCTAAGCCCTGAAGGCCTGCTGAGTGATGCTGGCCAGAAGCAGAAGCCTGTCCATCTGTGCCTGATGAGACTCATCTTGCTTTGCTTGAATGACCTTGCCTAAGGGGTTAGCTACCAATGGGAAGCAAATATCCTCAAGTCCCTTCCCCGTTGCCTCTACAGCTATGACAAGAATTATATCCCAGAGTTGGTGGAGGATGGGGTCACAAAGTCTAATAGAAAGCTTAACCCAACAATGGCAAAATTCTGATAACTTAAATTGGCAAAAATGTGAAACTTACTTGTTTCACATGAATGCATTCTAAGGAGACCAAACCAGGGACAGAGGAATAGCTTTCAATCAGGATGGGAAGTATTGATAAAGATGTAATTAATGGAGAAGAAGGATCCTCAAAACAATGATGATTGGCTCTAATTGTTTACTTGGTTGATTACTGACTTTTTTTCTTAAAGATGTCTAATACTAAATAAGGTTGAGAAAAAAGTTTTTTTAGGATTCTATGGAAGAAAGTTGGAATGTATTTGAAATGATTCACTGAACTACTTACTACAAACAACCCTTTCGCAGTCTACTGAACCTGCTCTATCCAACCTTACTAACATCTAATTTGGCATTACTCTGCCTTTCTTTCAATTGACCTATCACCTTTTGACACTAAGAAAATTTTTGTTTTGCAATAATTTTAGCATAGTTGGAATTCCATGTTGGGACTGGATGAATAGTTTTGTAGGAGGTAAACAAATATACACAATCTTCAAAGACTCTGGCTATAAATGAAGTTAAGAACCACGAGCAGTGGGAACATATACGTTTAGGGTTAGTACTAAATATGGATAGAGATCTTAAAATTCTGTGCTCTTAAAATCTAGAGAATAATTAGCATTAAATTTAGGAAGTAAACAATAATTTTGGATTAAATATATGAATAAGCTTAACCGAGATAGTGCTTCTTTCACTGGTCGTAAGAAACGTTAATTAGTAAGAACAATCCACTTCCAGCAAGTTAGGCTTATGTATCTGATTAAAAATAAATAAATATGGCCGGGTGTGGTGGCTCAGGCCCTTAACACCAGCATTTTGGGAGGCCAAGGCGGGCAGATCACAACGTCAGGAGATCGAGACCAACCTGGCTAACACGGTGAAACCCTGTCTCTACTAAAAATACAAAAAATTAGCGGGTGTGGTGGCGGGCTCCTGTAGCCCCAGCTACTCAGAAAGCTGAGGCAGGAGAATGGCGTGAATCCAGGAGGCGGAGCTTGCAGTGAGCCGAGATCGCGCCAGTGCACTCCAGCCTGGGCGACAGAGCGAGACTGCGTCTCAGAAAAAAAATTAATTAAATAAATAAAGAAATACATAAATAAAGTAGTGAACTATTCTTCAATCATTTGTTGACTTCTCCAATCATAGACTTTGGTTGATCTCATTCAGGGAGCTCTTTCATGTTGGTGTGTTAGAAACAGTCTCTCTACAGCACTCATATCTACTAGAGAATAAGAATAACATTTGGAAAACTACTTCACTTTTGAAAACCGGATACTTCTTTCTTGATTAAAAAAATAAGTTGTTTATTTAAATAAACCAACAAACAAAAAAAGAGCTACTACATTTTAATAGTGTAGAAAGTCATGAGATATTTCTCAATCCAAGGTAAAATATGTAGGTATATAAAATATAGTTCTTCATTCTTGAATTGTTACTATTTAAATTCATTATGATTTTATTGATTTGAGTACCTTTAAAAGCAGAAGACTAAACTGCACAAGGTAATAACTTGAAAATAAGTAATACCTTAAGCATAAGGATATTTATTACTGGAGATTTTAAAATTGTACTGTCTTGGGCTGGAATAACTTATGGTGATTATAATTCAATTTGTAATAGGCATCAATTTATTTTCAAAAGCTAAGATGTAAAATCAAGAGACTGGAAAGTGAGAATGAATTCATAATGAGTAGTTATGTTCCCATCTGGAAATGGCATAAATAAAAATAAATGAAATAAATGACCTTTCCTATTTGCATATTCAAAGATTAACTAGAAACAGACTGTTTTGAATTATTTCCATTTAAATAAAGTGTATAACCCGAGAAGTTTGCATTTTAGACCCCTCTATTTTATAAGAAGAATCACAGCATGAGATGTATTTTTTTTTTTTTTTTTTTTGAGACGGAGTCTCGCTCTGTCGCCCAGGCTGGAGTACAGTGGCCGGATCTCAGCTCACTGCAAGCTCCGCCTCCCGGGTTTACGCCATTCTCCTGCCTCAGCCTCCCGAGTAGCTGGGACTACAGGCGCCCGCCACCTCGCCGGGCTAGGTTTTTGTATTTTAGTAGAGACGGGGTTTCACCGTGTTAGCCAGGATGGTCTCGATCTCCTGACCTTGTGATCCGCCCGTCTCGGCCTCCCAAAGTGCTGGGATTACAGGCTTGAGCCACCGCGCCCGGCCGAGATGTATTTTATTCACATAGTATGTTATATACTCCTGAGTAAAGCCACAATTTGGTAACTCAGTTACAGCCCAAGTGAGCATTAATAGTACCTTTAAGTATGTCCTTGCATTCTTGCGAACCGCCATGTTCACCCATTTTCCAAATAGCCAAACTCTTGTTATTTAGTAGATGCACCAGGAGAATGCCACCAATAATCATTTGCATATTCAATTGCTTTTTGTGCCAAAACTCCTGACAAAGGGAAGCATTTGACATTTACACTGTTGTTAGCTTATCAAATTGAGAAAAATAAGTCAAATAAAACTTGCCAAATTTTTTACAAGCCTCAAAGCTAAATGCATGTTGAAAAAAATTTATGCAAAATGTCAGAAATGGTGACCAGGGATATTTCTGCATTCTCAAATTGCATTAAAATTACTATAAGGGTAGAAGTGAAGGAAAGGATAAGAAGAAAATCTGTAAATACCTAGGAAAAATACATGTACCATGAATTGTGAGGAAGTTATTCAGAAACGAATACCTACAAAATTAGTCTGATGGAGAAGTCAGAGGAAAGAAACTGTAACCCCAAATTCACACCAGTCAGTGAATCCAGATGTAAGAGATTTTCTGTTCATGGGGAAAAATTTCAAGCCTAGGGGAAAGAGGCACAGGAAGTATAATCAAATCATAGGAAAATTTCAAAGTAATTAATTAAAGTCTCCTATGAAAGAGATGAGCAGATTTCCTTGAATGAGCTTCAGATCTCTGCAACAGTCAGGAAGTAAAACAAACAAAACAAGCAAAAAACAAAGCAAGCTAAAGTAAAATGTCAGCTTGGAGTAAAAGAGAGAAGAATACTAAAATTGTTTGCTTGCTCCTTTCCCAGAAACCTGAAAGACATTCTGACAGTTACAATATTAGATTCCGTTCCTTGTAGGATATGTCTATTGTAGAAAGAGATGAATCCCCAGTTCCAATTCTCCCATCTCTCTTAACTACACTTTTAAAAGTCCAGCCTTCGATGAATCAAGGGTATTTGGGAAACCATTATCTTTTAAAAAAAACTGGTATTTAAAATTTTTGCACATATTGCCCTGGAAAAATTTTGAAGATCTAAGTATTTCCTCACAATCTTATAAACGAATATCTAGTTTTTTGTATGACTTACAAAGATTATAATTTCTTATATAATGTAAATTTTATACTTTTAAATAATACAGTTATATCACCCTTTTATGCTCATCTGATGAAATGTAATTGTAAAAGTCGTATACCAATATTCATGTATTTAAAAATACATTAAGAAGTTTTACTTTTATTATGGGAAATTTTAAATAATTTCTTTTCTCCTGACATTGTATTTCCATTCCACTTTTCTTGAAGAATTTTATGCCAGTGCAGTATATTCTTGTGCTTAAAATATTATGTATACCTCTATCACATGACTCTGCAACAATTACAACAAATATACATGTGTGTGTATATATATGTATGTATGTATGTGCATGTACATATATATAAATCTCTTCATTGTAATTTTCTCTAATAATAAAGCTCTGAATATTTTACAAGAATCTTCTAGATTTAACTTCAGTATTTATAGTATATAATTGTTTAAAATGATTTAAATATTTATTCAAGTTTTGATAAAATTATTGTTTGGTATGGAGTCCTGCATAAATTTTAGGATGATGATAGATATGTCTTCCTTTTGTAAAGTAGGTAAAAATAGTTTCTTTTGAAAGGGAGGAGGGAAAAGAGAATGTCAGATGCCTTCAATGCAGCCCCATTATCAGTTACATCAATTTTGAAAAATCATGTACCTCAGTTAACCAAGATGTGGTTTTCTTTCTCCTTCTTCTTCTTCTTCTTCTTCTTCTTCTTCTTCTTCTTCTTCTTCTTCTTCTTCTTCTTCTTCTTCTTCTTCTTCTTCTTCCTTCTTCCTTCTTCCTTCTTCCTTCTTCTTCTTCTTCTTCTTCTTCTTCTTCTTCTTCTTCTTCTTCT